>NC_085051.1:38352915-38660098 GCF_963662255.1 Cinclus cinclus
GCCGCTGCTCGCCATCCTTCTCCCCAGACCCCGCACCCCTTCGGCCTCACTCCGTGGGACTGCACGGCCGCAGCGAAAGGAGAACCTCCCTGCCTGCCAAGGCCTCCTCCACCAAAGAGACGAGGGAGGGGATAATTATTTTTCCACTGTAAGACATTTGTCATTATAAATCGTCAAGCGAAGTGCAGCGAGGTGCGCACGGAGGTCCCCAGAGCCCCGCTTGGGTTACAGCTGCCTTTCGTAACAACACGGCCAGGAGACAAACCGGCATTTAAAGTCGCCGTGCAGGAGAGTTCCTAAGTTCCCTGTATCCGGCCGACCAACCTCTGCCTGGCCCCCTCCCCAGCATCGAGCGGGGCATCACCAGCGACACCCGAAACGCTTCTCGGTGGAAGCAGGCAGTGCTGCCCCTCACCTTGGCTGGCTGCGTCTCCCGGGTTCCCGCAGGAAGGCTCCGTCCCTCCCATTGCCGTGGCACAGAGGAACGAACCTGCATCAGTGCGTGATCTCAAACGAAAGCCACGAAGAAAAACAATGCATCTCGAAGTCAGACTTGCTGCTGTTCGTCCAGGAAGACGACAGAGCTACCAGGACTTTCAAACGCTTCTGGTTGCTTGAAAGCAGCTGGAAAATGCAATTATTCCTGTAGGTGGCACTGGTACTAGGTGCTGCAGAAGCGAAGGCAGAAATGGAGAAAATTGCCTAGTAATTCCCAATTGGTTCCTATAATTTAAGGCAGAACAATAGAGTTATTTTTTTCATTTACTCTAAATTCATGTAACATGTGACAAATGAAAACCCGATTTCTTTATTAGAACAAAATATGCTTTTAAAATCTATCCCTCTGTAACTTAATGGTCTGGTCCACGAGAATTGTCTATTCCCCTATATGTCATTAAACAAAATCCTAGTGCAAATAGAAATTAATTCAACACGGCTCATTCAAGTCAAATGCTTGCACCAGGAAAGCCCTAATGAGATACTGTCTAGTTTCCAGAGGGGTTGCTAAGTACGATTGGCGGCAAAGTTATTAAATCTGTCCGAGCAGCTAACACATCATTAAGACACCCCACCTAACTCTCCCAACCACTATCTGAATATTCAAGATAGGGTAAAAGGGATATGACAGTGGCACGCATGCCATCGGCCAGGTGGAACTCCCCGCGCCAGGGAGAGGAATTGGGACAGCCCCGGGTCTCGGCAGCGGCTGGAGGCGCGGAGGGGCTTGCCGGGGAAATTTGGTCCGCAGGGACGTCTTTAACCCCCGGCCTTTCTCCCAGTGTAGGACTACTGTGCATTTATTTCACCTGTTCACCCGTCTTCAGCGTGTTCCAGTGTAGTGCACGCACATGCCTTCACTGCAGAGGGTCTGTACGGACCTGAGACGGAGGGCTCAGCCCCGACAGTGTGACTGGGTCTGTCGGTCTCCTCCTTTCTCCTGAGAATGGGTCAAATGCCCGTACTCACTCCCCACGGGTCGTCTGAGTCTCTACAGACCCTGCCCTTCTCCCACCAGGCCAGGGGATGGCTCCCCACGGTGTCGTTGAGACTGAGAGCCCCGGCCAGGCCAGGGAAGCTGCCAGCCGGGGAACCTGCCGGCTCCGAGAGGCGGGGGAAGCTTCTCGAGAACGAGCGGGGGGCTCCAGCTCAAGCCCCGACACAGCCCGACACCTCGCGGTTACTTCCTGACCGCTGAAGCTGAGCTTCCCTGCTTCTGCACGCCAGGCAGAAGAGCTTTGCAAGAGGTTGCGTCCTTATCCCAAAAGCCGGACTCCTAAAAGTCTTGTGTCTCGATTTCTTGCTGTTTAATTTCCTTCAGATTTTGGGTCTGTGACGGCCGAAGTGACTCCAAGACCCGATTGTATTTTGCCCATCATTGCTTCATAAATATGCAGGAAATGTCCAGACATGGATCATTTGTGTCTGATGACACTTAGTTAAACAAAATTTCACCCTGTTATATTTCCATTCTCCTTCTTGTCCCTGGCGTTAAAACAATTTCTTAAAATTGAAATCACACAGTGTCACACGGCGCATCTCCCTCTCTACCTGCCAGCTTGTGAGAGTTTTAGAGTTGTTGCGTGTATTTCCGTGCATGTTTGAGTACTACGTTAATTAAATTAAGCTGAAAATACCCTCCCCTCCGGAATCACAAGTAAATTAACTCGGCAGTTTAGGCAAACACAAATGTATAAGCCGGTGGGTTTTAGCGAGCTAAAATAAGGCAGCAGGCTGTAACAAGAAACGCGAAATCTACCAACGACGGATCAGCAACTTGTGACAGGAACATTCTCAAAAAGCCCCTTTCCCCGAAGAGGGGAGGACAAGTGGAAAACAAGGCCAACCCCCGAAGAAGGGCGGGGGCCGGGGGTCGCCAGGGGGTTAAGGAGCCGCTGTGGGAGCAGCGGTCCCTGTCTGCAGCCGTGCCGGCTGGAAAGAACGTCTCCCTGAGGAAATCCCCTTCTCTTTCGCACAAGCGTTTGCCGGTGCGTGTGCTCTTGTCCCAGGCTACGAGGGGGGGATCAGCACACCTGAGAGCTGGGGGTCAGGCCGGGTATTTTCAGGCTCGCAGGCTCCGAGAGGGAGCGAGAGCGGAGAGGTCAGCCAGGATCGCGAGCGGCCCCGCACCCTCTGCCTCTGCCTGCTAAGGCATGCTGCCCTCGCTAACCTACTGAGCTCAGCTATTTTGTGGCATAAGGAAATGCATATGGCAGCCAGTGATGCGTGGAGACCCCTTCATCCTGCGTTTGGTTCCTTGTAGAAAATGGGAATGTTCTCCGGAGATTCCGTGGGATTTTATACGCTCACGCGTAGGAATAGCTCCATGCAAAATGAAAGGCCCGTTTCAAAGCTCCGTGGGTCTCACTCTCTCAATTTCACACAACACCTTCCCCCTGGGATGGGTCAGCTCCGGACATAACTCGAAGTTGTCGCTAACCTTCCACCTGCTTCTGCCCCCTTTTCCCTGCCTGCCTTTCAGAGACGTCCAAAATCTCCTCCCACACCCCCATCGCGTTATCCCGTCACCCCTGCTCCAGCTTAAGATGCTCTTTGCCCACCAAACTGTCCGCAACTTTTTCCGGGTGTGGATTTCGCGGATTTGAGGCACATGGCAAGAGCTGGGGGCGGGGAAGACAGGGCAGCTGCGACAGTCCCTCCGGCCGCCGCACCACGTCCGTCCCTCAGACCTTCCCCAAGCCCCCTCGGAAAATACAGCTACATACATGGCCGGGGGGACTGTGTCCTTTGGGAAGGATCAGGTGGACTTCTGTTTACCAAATGCGTTACCATGTGGACATCCTTCTGCCTTAATAGCGTCTCAGTAGCCCACTCCCCTCGAAGAATGAGAGGGGGTTATCTTCCTTCCTTCTTTCTTAAAAAAAAAAATAAAAAATTTGCATCTTCAAAGAGGGGCTGGGGGTATGCCGCGTTGGATTTGTCTGGTTTCTTCCTACAAGGGGAGGACAGATGCATCTGGGGAGCAGAGTGAGGCACAGAAAGGCCTCACGAAAGCAGCTCTGAGAGGAAGCAGCAGGACACACCGAGGTGAGCACGGCGGAGCAGCGGAGCCCTGCCGGAGCGGTGGGATACCGCAGCGCCGGGACTCTGCTCTCAGCTGCGGGAGGTTGGGCACTGTCTTGAGGCCTGCCCGATCCCAGGAAGCGCCGGAGAAGGCCTCCATGGGCGGGGAGGAGGTACCGCCGCCTCGCAGGTACCGGCCGGGCACCGAGGCTGCCGCCACCGCACACGGGATTTGCAGCGGGCATCTCACGCCGAGTCTGTTTTGTGGAGGAGAGAGGGCGAGAGAGCAAAGTTTGAGGGAAGGAGAGGAAGGAGAGCGCCTCTGGCTCCCCTCTGCGACGCAGCAGTGTCGGGAGAAGGCAGACGGGGCAGTCACCCCCGACAGACACCGGCTGCCGGTGCCCGCGGCTGCGGCCGCGCTGTGCGGGACGGCACCGCTCCGTCGCTGTCTCGGCACGGAGGGCGAGGAGCGGGAGGGGAAGCCCGGCTCCTGTCTGGCACCGGGTCGAGTCTCTTACTGCTACCCTCCCACCACTCCCGCTTTGCTTTGTCAGGCCGGCGGGCCCCGCGGTGAGGGGCAGCCCCCGGTTCCTCGGGGCGAGCCCCCTGCCCGGCCACGCGTGCCCTTCCCCGGCTGGAGAAGCCCCGACCCCGCGCTCTCAGCTCTCCCCTCCCTGCCGCCTTTCCCGTCCGATTCTACAATGATTTCCTACCTGAAAAAAAACCCCTAATCTTTTTGCCAGGCAGGTCAGAAGCGATCAACAGGCTGTTGTATATTATGTTTTCATATTCCTCTCGTCTCCCCCTGCCCTCTACCGACTCACTGTAGATCTGACCTTTGGTATTTCAGCCCACACTCAGCAGTTGAATGGAAACAAGTTGAGCACGTTCACTTCTGATAAACATTATCCTTAAACCACTGGAGACCCGAGCAGAGTAAACGAGCTTTTCCGACAGGACCACATCAGGAACACACATTGAGAAAGGGAAAGAAACAAAATATCCAGGAGATCAGAGGCGGGCTCGGGGGTGGAGGGGTGGGAGATGGAAGGAGGGGGAACAGACAGGTTGGAGGACAGGGCGGAGGGGGGAGAGAAGGACCCAAGTGTGAACACAACAGGCACAGATGGGAAGAGAAGCCGCCCCAGCAGCGTGGGAGAGCAGCGCAGGGTCACGCCCGAGCATCCCAGCGACCCTGAGGGAGCTTTAGGGGCCCCGAGCGGGTCCGGGAGCTGCAGGGTCGGGCTTACACCACCCGTGCGCCCGGAGATGATCCCCGGCCACACGCCAGTGGAACGGGCTAAAGCAACGGGATCAGGGCAGCCGGGGCGGCGAGCAGCCCAGGCCCCGTCGGGCTAGGGAGACGCGCTGTAGGGCGAGCAGCCTTGTCGGGGATTCCGACAAGAAACTCTGCTTCAACAAGAAATACCCTATTAGAGTGGATCGAAAGTTTTACGGACTCCCATCCCCTTTCATTGATTGTTTAGTTACATAAATAACTTAATTAAGGCTGGATCGCAGTCCCACTAGTTCAATATCTTCTGCCTTAAAAATAGCCAAAGGAGGTCAGCTCACAACACAGAAAGTTTGCTGGCTTCAGCAAAGGCGTGCTAGTACTGCCTGCTCAAAATGCCACACTTTCGGACAGTGGTATTTGCGCGGATGTGAGGAGTGCTCCCCTTATCAGAGGTAATTCTATCCAGGTTGAGGAAGAACCACGATTTACAGGTGCGGTATTCTGAAAGGGCAATTCGCATTTTTGAACTAACCACAAAATTGCCATAGAAAAGTTGCTGTTGTGGTGTTTTGGTTTTGTTAGGGGGTTTTTGGGTTGCTTTTTTTTTTTTTTTTTTTTTTTTTAAATCCATGTGGAGAAAAGAGTCCGCCGATATTTCGATCAAATTGTGGTAGCTGCAAAAGAGATATGATTACCTTCTTTTCACCACAAAACGTTTACAACATGCCGCCAGTTTCTGGGAGATCTCCTGGAACATCTTATTTTTTCAGTTAGGAATGTTCATTGTGATATGTAGAGGTTATGAAGCCTCGCTCAATTTTTTTCTAAAAATGTCTTGCATTTCAATTAAAATAATATTGAGACAATGTTTATAAGCACCAGCGACATATTTTTTTTGTTTGCTTGGTGATATTTCGTGCACTAAGATCACCGCCTTACTTCTTTTCATGTTTTAATTAATTTGCGGAGTCCATACCCTGGAGACACTAATTAAATTAAAAAAAAAAAAAGAAGCAAAAAACGACAAAAAAGAACCTCAGGAGAACAATACAGAACCCCCCCCCCCCCCCCAAACCAAACAAGGAAAAAAAAACCCAAACAAACAAACAAACAAGACAAATCCTTAGCTGGAACTGAGAGTCCATGATCTCCGTGTGCAACGTGATGTAACGTAGGGCGTAAGACGCATAGACAAAAGATCAGCTCAGGATCCGTACACGGCCAAACCAAACAATTCTTCCACATAGACGCCGTGACCCACACATTCTTTAATTCCTACCAGCTTTGCCTGTTTTTCTTTCGATTGCTAATATGTATCAGTGCCTTTTATAAAGCTGAAGTCAGCTGCCAGGCACTGACATTTTACAGTTAAGCGCTGTGCAATGTTAGTGTGGGGATGAAAACAAAACCGGGTCGGTCTGCGTTGGGCAGCAAGCGCCAGCATCCCGGTGCCGGTGTGCGATGGCCGGAGAGCACAGCATCCCAGCGCCGGGTGCTACAAGCCCCGTCCCGTCTCCTTCCAAGGCAAGGGAAAACGCAGCTCGTTTCCTGACCGATTGGCGATTTTCACCAAAAACGACAACTCTCATCGCTCACGGTCTTCTCGTACACCGCCCATGAAACACTCATTAGAGAAAAGGTTGTTTTATTATAGCAAGGCGATGAAACCCACGAAGAACTTCTCTCCCGCATCCCGAAACTCAACGCGGGGAAACAGTGTGCATGCCAAGGCATTGCTCCGTTTCCTTCGGGGACAGGGGGAACCGCTCTGCCACGCTCGAAGCCCCCTCTCCGGCTGCTTAGTCCGGGAAAAGGGCTAGAAAGGGCGGCGCTGCGTTGCCCGCCGACCGTGCCCCGGCCCCGCGGAGCTGCCTGCCAATGCCCCGGCCCCAGCCGGCCGAGCAGTGCCCTGCCACGGCACCAGCCCCGCTCAGCGCCGCCCCGACGCCGGCGGCGCTTCCCGCGCAACTCACCGCCGCAGGTGCGGAGCCGTCCCAGCGCGGCGGGCCCAGGTGCGGAGCGCTGCGCGGGAGCGGAAGGGCCGCCGCCAACGCCGCGCTGTCCGTCATCTCCCCTGGCCACTGGGAGGGCGGCGGGGCTGTGGGGCCGCCCCAGGGGCGGGCTCGGGGGGGCGGTGGGCCACGGGCCCGGCCCAGCCCGGCCCTGCCCACGCTGTCCTGAGGTTGAAATGCAGAAGTCAAGGCTCTCTCGTCGGGATGTAGATTTCTTTGTAGTTCTTTTCTTCCTCGCGCTACTCTTCCCTCCTCAGCGGCGATCAGAGAGGCTCGGGGCTAGTGCGGCCGGGAGTGCAGGAGGCCGGGAGTCGGTTCCCGGGCATAGGGATCCGTTGGGATTTAGGGCCGGCCTCGAAGTGCCCCGCTCAGAGGAATGGGTAAGTGGCCGGGAGGCGAAGGAGGGTTCAAGTGCTGTCAAGAGAGGGGGAGCACCCGTGCGCAGTCATCTGCCACCGCCGCGGCTCCCTTATTGACTTTGTTCGTGTTCCTACAAGTTGTAAGAACATGTCGAGGGTCAGGAGCAGGGGAGAGAGTGAGAGCTAATGACTAGTCGGCTTGTTATTAGGCGAGTGCGAGGCAGGATCGCAGCCGAGCGGATGGCTGGAGCCCGTGACACGTTGTATATTATTCCTGACACCGATCGTAGCAGTTAACATTTTAACACGCTTGTTTTACAGCCCAGTGTAATCGTGCTGTTAAGCGAAAGGCGCTAACAGCACCAGGAACAGTCTTTAAAAAGTTAGTCCCGACTCAGAAGCACCGCGCTGCCCTCGTCTCCCCCAAGATGTAAAAGAACTTCCTCAACTACTTTTCCTTTCTTCCCCTCCCCCACGTCTTAGAAGATGTTTTTCTTTTCTTTTTGTTTCCTTCGCTTTCCTTTTTTCCTGTGGCAATAAAGCTGAGTTGTCTGTTGGGGCGATCTCATTTTTCAGCTCTGGAATGTGCTTATTTTTGGGAATATGCTTGATGCGCAGTCCGGAGAGCTCCGATATTTGTTGCCACACATTTTCTTTCTTTCAGTCTTTTCTTTTTTTCTTCTTTCTCTCTCTCCTTTTTTTTTTTTTTTTTTTTTTCCCCTCTTTCCTTCCCCCCTCTCCTTTCCTTCCTTCAGTCTCGGAGGCATCCCGCGATTATAAAGAAGCGCCCGTGGAGTGACCGGGGGGGGGGGGGGGGGGCCTGTCTATGATACCTGTCCATGATGAGGAGCAGCTCAGACGCCCCCTTCTGTGCCGTCCGCCGTGTCCGACGGCTGTGTTTGTGCATTTGCTTGCAGAACCTGCCTTTGGGGAAGTGAACCAGCTCGGGGGGGTATTTGTCAACGGGAGACCCCTGCCCAATGCCATCAGGCTGCGGATTGTGGAACTGGCGCAACTGGGTATCAGGCCGTGTGACATCAGCCGGCAGCTCCGCGTTTCCCACGGCTGTGTCAGCAAAATCCTGGCTCGCTATAACGAGACCGGCTCCATCCTACCGGGGGCTATCGGCGGCAGCAAGCCTCGGGTCACCACTCCCACGGTGGTAAAACATATCCGGACCTACAAACAAAGGGATCCGGGCATCTTCGCCTGGGAAATCCGGGATCGCCTGCTGGCCGATGGCGTGTGTGACAAGTACAACGTGCCGTCGGTCAGCTCCATCAGCCGCATCCTTCGGAACAAAATCGGGAACCTGTCTCAGCAGAGTCACTACGAGTCTTACAAGCAGCATCAGCAGCCCCCACAGCCTGCTCTGCCCTACAACCACATCTACCCCTACCCCAGCCCCATCGCTGCTGCAGGAGCCAAGGTGTCCACCCCTCCCGGGGTGCCGGCGATCCCCAGCACCATGGCCATGCCCAGGACGTGGCCGTCCTCTCACTCGGTGACTGACATCCTGGGGATCCGGTCCATCACAGAGCAAGGTGAGAAGTGTGGGGGGGGGGGGGGGGGGGCGGTGAGCCGGGGCTACAAAGGCAGCCAGACAGGGCCGATGAGGCTCGGTCGCCTGCTTCTGGGTTGTTTTCTCTCCGAGGGTCGGAAGATGGTTTCGTTGTTTGGTTCGGGAAACTCCTCGCGTTTTCCCCAGCAGGGGCCGGGCGCTGAGCTTGCTGTGGAGGATGCGTCTCGGAACGTGTGCAGACCGCAGGGCCTGGGTGGGCTGCAGGCGCACCAGCAAACAGGACGCATCGGCCGTCACCTCCGCCCTCTGGCCGGGAAGTGGCGATCCCGGCCGGCGGGAACGGCCCGGGGTGCGGCCGCGCTCGGTCCCGATCCTGATCCCGACCGAGGATCGCTGCCGCACTCCGGTCACGGGCGCTGCCTTGGCGTTACTGAGAAGTCAATTTTCTGTAGTTTTCGCAATCAGGCCAAATTTGCTTCGGCAGGAAGTTCAAATGTCATCTAATTGCTTTCATTCTGATGCTGGATTTTCCTCCGAAGCGGTGGTCTAGGAAAACCAAAGGCCCGAGTTTTGCTTTTTTTATCCCTTTCACATTCTTTGTGTTTCTCCGCCTGGAAACTGCGTCGTGTCTCCCGGCTGCTCGCTAGCAAGGGACACTTTTTTTTCCATTTCGGCCTTTGCCAGTGAACTAACAGTGAAAGCGTTACTCAGAGTGTCACTGGAAAAAACAATCCAAAATAACCTTTGCCTACAGGGATCTGTGTCCCATTCTCCTCTCAGTATTAGTGAAGAGGTGGGAGCTGTGATCTCTGTTTTCACTGCCTTTTAAACAGCAACAATTCAGTTCTAGCAGCATTTTAAATGCAAAATAATCCTTTAGGCATTGCAGAATAATTTTCTTCTTATTTCATCAGAAAGGTGTTATTTTTTTTTCCCCCAAACAACATATATGCACGCGCAAGTATGTTTTATTTATATGCATACATGCAAAAAAATTTGTAAGTTTGTTCTTCTTTGCCCTTCACGATATAAACTTTATCCCAGTCCTCACTGGCACAAACAAATGTGCTTGTTTCTGAGCCGACTTTAACAAACACATGCCTGGCCATCTCTGAACTCTGAGGCAATCTTGAGGTAGTGTTAACAATTAACATTAAAAAGAATGAGAACATTACAATCACATGGAAAATGTAGGGGTTTTTTTGTTTGGTTTTTTTTTTTTTTTTTTTTTTTTTGGTGAGTTCCTCTTTTATTAACACCACGTTGGTAGGCAGGCCTCTGACGGTGCTGGCGGGTGCCTCGGACTCTGCCCCGTCTCCCTGAGCCCCTGCAGCGGCACACATCTTTCTGCAGTGTGAAATCTCCCCCCTCCCTTTCCCGTCAGAAGGTCGGGGCTGCGGAGTGGCCGGTGCCGCAGATGGGGGCTGTTCGCCCTTGATTTATAGGGTAAACTGACCTTGCTGACACGGAAAGGAAGCCCCTATTCATGGGAAAGTGTGAGATCAGCAGAAAAGGGCGCTCACCGAGGGAGCTCAATTTCTTAAGACAACTTCAGATTTGTGCCTTTCCCCAGCACGGAGAGGGGCCGAGCGAGGTGGTATCGCAGCAAAGCCCCCTCCAGGGCGGCTCCCATGCGGCCGGGCGCGGGGCTCGGGACAGGGCTCCCCCGAAGCCTCCCCTGGCTCTCCGGTGCTGGAATTTGGCCGTACGAGGAATTTGTCCGCCTGCAAAACATCCCGCTATGCCCATGGCGCGGCTGATAGGCGCGTAAATAATAGGACTGTTATTTCTTTCCCTCCCCGCTTTTTTATCTTCCCCCTTTTATTTCCCCATTTAATATATATATATTTTTGTTTGTTTTTGTGCCTCATTTTCTTTTTCTCCCAAAAAGTGTTAGGAGCTCAGTTCCTGCAGGCGTGTCAGGTCTGTTCGTAACACGGGGTATCGTTTCTCCTCTGACTCACAAATACACACCCATAGGAAGACACCCATAGGAGATCCTGGGGAACAAGTGCCGGGCGGCGGCTCCGTTCCGCCACTGTGGGGACGTGAGGACGGATGAGCCAACCAGCCCTGGGCTCTGTTGCTGGTCTCTGTCGCAGGTTTCACAGAGGGAGCAGGCTCCCTTCTGCCCACGAATCACCCACTCAAGGAGTTTCCGGGAGCTTCAGCGAGGTGTGGCGGGCGAGGGACCGGCTTCCACTTAGCTCTGCCCCACAGACTGCCTCCCACGGGGAGAGGGAGACGTCTCCATCCCGAAGCAAAGCCACCTTCATCTCCGAATCCCAGTCTCTAACTCCCTCTCTCCCGCTCCTTTGCTTTCCAGCAATGAATGACACTTCGCCTTACCCCAGCCCCAAGGTGGAGGAATGGAGCAGCTTGGGCCGAAACAGCTTCCACCCGCCGGCCCAACATGCCGTGAACGGGTTGGACAAGAGCTCCCTTGAGCAGGAGGCCAAGTACAGCCAGGTAAAGAGAGAGGAGGGGGGCGGGCGGTGATGCACAGGGCTCCTGAGCTCGCCTTCGGGCTACCGCCCTCGGCTTGGAGCCGGTGCCGGACTTCCCTCGGCTTTGGTTTGCAAAGACGGGCGGGAAAAAGCCTGGCTTTCTCCGCTCCTCTCTCCGTTCCCTCCCCCGGCCCGGCCGCCGCGGCACCCAGCACCCGCATCCCGCCGTGCTCCCGGCGGGGCGGCAGCGATCGCATCCCGGCCCGGGGCTGCCCCCGCCCCGTCCCGCCCGCCCAGCGGGCGCTCGGGACCCGCCGCCACCGACCCCCGCCCCGGCCGGGCCGGCGGGCACGTCCCGCCGCCGCCTCCGCCATCCAGCCGCGTTTTACTCTGTCCGCAGCGTGCTCTGTAGTCAGGGGAATAATTTGAAAATGAGGTGTAATTGCTTCCTACATTAAGCATTTTTAAACGCTTAAGTAGACGGCGAATTTCCTACGTTTTAATTACAACACAATATAACTGTTACTTAATAAATCTCTGTCTAAATCTTTGTACTTGCTAATCAAGTCCCGTGCCAGGAGAAAAGCTATAAAAGGCTCAACTGTTACTCATTGGGAAAGCACAGGTTTTGAAAACATTTTTTCCGTGTGATGGAAACATTTCAAAAAGCATCAGAGGTCTCTCAGACACACTGACTTCCCGGTCGCGCATTTATTGTACTTAGAACGAAGTCGAAGAAACCCACAATCGCTGTTTAATATTTTTCCAGTTCAAAGACAGAGGTTTCGGACATATTTTCTGAGTTCTGTGTCTGGTTTTAGATTCGTGTATAGGAGACTTTTGTAGCTCGTGTTTGGTGGTGAGAGTAGCTGAATCAGAGTCTTTCACATTCAAGATGTGGAGCGCAAACTGCGGCAATACTTGCAAAGAGCAGGCAGACCAGGAAATACTGTAGATCCCGACAGCGAACAGCTACTTCATTACATCTATTGCCTTTTAAACAGTACACCACCCTCAATGCTGTCCTATTTGTTTTGTTTTTCTATTATCCTGTTATTATTATGTTCATTTCATAACACAAATACTGTGCGCTATAGTGCAAGCCATAATTGTATGGTTAAAGATAGACTTAGCGTTACTACCCCTTCTAGAATTTTCTGTAAAGACTAAAATAAGCATCAACAGTCTTGCTAAAAAATAATAGATATAGCTTGTTGCTGTTCTGTAAGAGCAGCTGTACTGTGGCTGCATTGTCTTAGGTTCTAGGCTGGGCCTTCTGCACACAGTCCTGCTGAAGTATTCACAGGATCTTGTTCATAGGCTATAAACCATAGCCTCTGATGCATCTCATTTACTTCAACAGACATGTTGAGAAAGTGTTTTCTAAATTGGGTCATTTTTAATGCTGGTTTGGAAACTACTTTTTTGCCTTTTTTTCCCTTTTTTCCTTTCAGTATTTATGATTTCATCTTCATAATATATCACTGTTCTATTGTCAATACCACTTTTACTTTAAAGTTTTGTTCAACCTGAAAGATCTCCTGATAAATGTTATTTAAACATATGCACTACTCAAAATTTGAGAAAATTACTGTCAATAAAATGGAATTCATTAATCCAATTAAATTGTCCAGAGAGTTTCAAAGGGTAGAAAAACCACATTCAGAACCCTGCTCTCTAAAAGAAAATACAGAGGAGGTTCTTCCCAGCTTCTTTCCTGCAATAATATAGGTAAATAGAATTTGGCTTTGGGAACACAAACACATAGATCTGTCTATTCATATAGTATTCCAAACTGTTATGCAGAGAATTAATTTGAATGTGCATTAATTGCTTTGTCTGTCCTAAGTTCACCATCTTGCTAATTTGGGATGTGTTCTAAAAAATTGTTATAAATAAGGATGGGAAAATGTGATTTGCAGTTTTTGCCACATTTCTTTTGCCAAAATATTTATTCCAGACAATGTGAAGTTTATGAACCAAATTTCTGCTGTGCATAACACCGATTTTCTTCTTGCTGAAGAGCAGTGAGTCTAGAGCGACAGTCTGTGACAGTAAAGACTTATAAAATTTTCTGACATTGTGGGATCCATGGTCTCTTGCAATGTGTACTGTTTTGGGTGTAGAGATGAGCAGGGGACATGAGAGAATGTTGGTTCATTTGTGAATCAAGCAGGTGGGTATCTGGTGGGAAAAGGGGGAAATCTCAGACGTAATATGACACAAGTACTATGGTGAAATAGGCTCTGTCTTTGTACTTCAGGGTAAATTATATTTCCCTATCTCTTTTGGGCAAAGCTCGTTACAAAAGTTCTTAAGGGTCTTAAGGAGGCAGACATCAGAGTACCCCCAGAGAAGTGATTGTTCTGTGATATTCCAGTTTACATCTGTATTATCAACATCAGAGGTGCCTACAAGAGGAGGGAATCAAGTGTGGATGTTTAACTTAGGCTTCCCAGTTTCACCACAGCAGCAGAGGAAATGTGCTGTGAAGCACATTAACAATGGATTTTGTGTGAGTGATAGGCAATTCTGCATTTTCCAATTAATATAATCTATGTATTTAAGCATCACCAACATCCAAAGTTCACTTTCCTTAGCTTGCAAATATCTCCTTAACTACTAGGAAAGTGAAAGACTTGCTCCCCAGCTTTAGTAATGGAAGATATTATTTTGCTTCTCAAGAAATCCCCTGGAAAATCCCTCTGGTGTAAGAGAGACCAGAAAAAATTGAGACCAAAGAACATGGTCTTGTTTATTTTTACAGTATATTTATTTGATCACTTCTTTTAAATGATATACATTTGTTTTAAGACATGGGATACTGTAGGCTTTTTGTAGGCAAAAATCTTATTGACATCACAGACTTGTCAGGCAGCAGCCAAGGCTGACCTTTCCAATCGGTTCCAATGGCTCCATTTCAGCCCTTGTCCCACACATTAGTGGGAATTCACCCACAAAAAAGGCAGGAAGTCTTCACATTTTTGCCTTGACAATATGCAATCACACTAGTTTAACATGAAACTGAATCTCTGGATGTAGAACATTTTTCACTTCATGTATTATGGATTTCCTGAGGCTTTTGTTTGCAATGTTGCTCATATTTGGGTTTTGGGAGTTGAAAGCTCAGCCTGGCCGTGATTCTGTACAAAGCATTCCATGGGAAACTAAAAGATGCCTTGTCAAGTTTCTATTCAGGTTTAATTACCTGATGTCCCAGGTTGTCATTTATATGTAAGCAATTGCATAATTTCCCTGGTGTATCATACTCACAGATTTGTCATATGGCTTTCAACCAGGGTGACTGTGAATCAGAGAAAATGAAAAGTAAAATAGATTTTCCCGAGAGCTTGGCAGTTTTTTGTTGTACACATTTCTTACAGAGCTCAGTTATATTGCATTATTTAAGCAGAGAAGCACATTCTCTGTGGTGTTCAGGTGCTTCTACAGATAATTATGCTATTGTTACAAAGGGTGAATATTCTGAGTATTTTCTTTAGCATTACACACCTTGTACTGACTACTGCATTAAGAAAAAATAGCTGAAACGACTGCAATATGAACACATTTGTAACCTGCATTTGAAATCAAAACATTTAATAAACATGTATTGTATTTAAAATGCAGATCTCAGACATCTGATGCTTGTGACTTGCTGGACTAACATCACGGATGTTCAAAGTGAAAGAATTTGTGGTCTGTATTTACACATGGATGAGAATGAAGAAGACCTGACATATGTCTGTATGATTTGCTGAGAGGCAAATAACTTGGAAATAATTTATTTTCAGAATTACTTTCTGTGTGTGTTGCAGGAAGCAGATGTGCATATTGCCAAAGGGAGCTGATACTCATTAATGGGAAAAAGCTTGTAACTGGGGGGGTGGGGGGGGGTCTAAGAGCAAGCTTGCTCCTGGAAATGGTACACTGTTTGGAGGCCACATCCCAAACCTAGGGGAGCTGCAGAAACACTCCTCCTAATTCAGAGGGGTTTGTGAAAAGTTTGAGTGAAATCCTCCTCTGACATCATCCTAAGCCAAACACCTAAGCAGCAACTACCTCAGGTCTATCTCAGCTGAACTTCATCATCTGTGAGGGGCTTGAGTTTTCAGCATTGCTGAGACATCACTCCCTGTCCTTTGGCTGCATTCTGACTGAGGGCCATGAGCTCTGTGTGCTGCAAGCACATAAAGGCAAGGCTGCTTTTAAAGGCAAGTGATTGCAACTGTAGGTGCAATTCTGGACAATTACTTACACAGAAGATGTAGGTAATGTAAGCATTTAGTTCCTGATCTCTCATTTGTTGAGGAACAATGAACTGTGTATTCAGTCGCCGTGATTATCTGTATCTGCAGTGCTTAGAACCCACAACACAGGGTAACTTCTTTGGGGAGAACATTAAAATGTAACCTTAAATATTACGGCAAATTAAAAGGTCCTCGTACATACATGATTTACTGAAAAAAATAATTAACAAATTACTTATTTGGCATCTTATATTATAATGCAGGATCCAGGCAGTTGGGTTCCTGCTATGGATCTGTGCAAAATCCATCAGTGACAAAGGTCTGGACCTAGTGCTCCTCAGTCATACCCAGGCAGGAGGGGGGGTGAAGCTGTGAAGGAGAGGTGTTTATTTGCTTTCTTGCTGTAGTATCCAGCAGCATTGCTAGCAGAGTCTGGTGCAGGGGTTCAGACCTTGGCTTGGAGACTGGTTCTGTGTCACTCCCACTACGATCTCCAGACCAGGCCTGCTATCAAAATATTGCCACTAAGCCTGCTCCAGGTCTAGGCATCCTTGTCATTGCATGTTGTGGGTGAGGGGGATGAGCTGATCCCACTACATGCACCCGATTCCTTCCCAGGTGATCTGGATGGCACCCAATTCGAACCCCATTTGTGAGACCTGCCTCTTACTGGCCACCTGCTTCCACGGCCAAAACACAGTGCCCTGTCCACCAACCCACATGGCTTCAGGGCACTCCACCCGGATGAAACTAATAAAGAAAGTCAGAGAGGTGAGTGAATGGTACGATGACACTCAAACTGCACTCTAAGCACCTTCTGCTCAAAGGACCACAACCCACCAGCACAAACATGACAAACAGGACTGTAAAGTGGGAGTGATGGGAGATACCTATCACAGCCACAGAGCAGAGTGCCAGGAGCAGGGCTATTAGATGTGATTTGACCTGTTCAGTCTTGGTTCTTGCAGTAGAAATATATACTGGCAAGTATACTGGCAAGTATATAAAGACTGCATAGTGTGTTTGAATTTCTCTTTTGTGGCAATTTATCAGCTTTTAGGAATTGCCTATACACCTAGTCATAACAACCATAGGCATTCAATAATTGATGGGTTGTGAGTTCACCCTCCCTAGTGTACTAGCTTTCCAGTAACTGCCTCTGCAGCATCAGAGATTTGTTAGACATAGGAGACCGCTGTTTTGGCTGTCCCTGAAGAGAACAAGGTGGGGACTTTACCAGTGTGACCCCATATTTGCCTAGCTTCTAGACATCAAGAATCCCTTTGAAGTGTCTGTGTCCCCGAAGTCTCATCCCTCAGTTTCATTTAAATAACAGCATATTGAAATGACAATATATTGTTAAGGATAAAATATTAAGAAGGCATTTTTCATAGAATCTTTCAGTGATACATTATGGTATTAACCAACAGCATAGAAAAGAACAAATGTTTATTTCTTCCAGTGTATTTGCTTGTTTAGTGTCCATGCGTGCTCTGCCCAATTCCAGATTTTGCCAAAATACCAAGGGGGAATTATTGTGCAAATCTGTTCTAAAACTATGGGAATCTGTTGTTAATTCCTACTCAAAGGAGTTTGCTTATATGACGTGTTTTTTTTTTTTTTTCTGTGCTTTCCTATTGTCCTCATAAGCATAGTATATCTGTCTAGGGATGACTGAAGTTGTGTTTTTGTCATCAGAACCAGGCTTTGTACTTACAGCAACCAGAATTTGTGTTTACCACACCTTGACATAGTCTGGTTGTGAAGTTTGTTAAGCAGTAGAACGTACCCCAAGATCCAACATCTTCATTGGAAAGGCAGTGACTTTGATTTATATCATCCTTCTTAACTGGTGCATGAAAGGGAAGCAACCATTCAATGATAGTGCAGACCTTGGACTATAATCTGCATTTGGAAACATTTAGGTGGACGTATGAGTGCGTGCTTGGTGTGCCGTGGTAGATCTCACTTCACTGTGAAAGCTGTCTAAAACCATCGTGCTTCTGAAGAAACACTGGAAACACTTGCTCCCTGCTTTTCCCTCAGAATGTGCTTAGGTTTTACAGCAACCTCTGTCTTTCTTTTATCCACCATGCCTTTTTCTCCTACCTCTCTTCCCTCCATTGTTTTTGTAGTGGACTACTCAGTGTCAGAGAATGAGTGGTGGTTTTTTCCTTTTTTCTTCCCCACCCTTTTTTTTTTTTTCTTTTTCCTTTTCTTTTGTTTCTGCTGTAGTTTTCTTTGGAAAAGACATAGAATGCCCCTGGCTCCTTCAGGAAAGGCTTGGTGATGGTGTGTAAATTCAAGTTACTATTACGATTTCCAAAACTGGGATTTTATTTCCCTGAAGAGGCTGAGATTTAAAACTGGATAAGAAAATATAATTTAGAGTGATCTTGATGCATGTCCCAACTATAGTTAAAACACTCAATTGATATTATCTGATTTCTGTGTTATTCACTGCAGCTGGGGATGGCTGTAAGGAAAGGAAACAACTTTAAGTTAATAAAAAGGCGCATTAAACACGGGGAATGGGATCTGCTCATTATGAAAGGACTGCACTTTATTTTAGAAGGAAATAGTGTGATTTTCTTGTGCACTACATTTTTGTGCATTGAATTTAATAATGGGAGAAATAGCTGTAAAGAAAATATCATCTTTTTAAGAGATAATGTATAGGATTGAGTAGCTAACTATGTTTGAAATCTTAGAGCACACACTTAGAGCCTGTGAATAAGTCTGTTCTAATTGGGACTTCAACTAGAATACCAGCATTGCTTTGCACAACTTACAGTGAAAGAGAAATAGTGTAATTCTCCATTCTTGAAAGGTCTCTTATTCTTTTTCAAATCACAGTTTTCTGGAAATCAACTCAGTTCAGCTGAGCAATGGAGCAGCTCTAAGCCCCTTGCCCATGGGTTATTTTTAAAAACTTCTAAATTCCAATGTATTATCGCTGTTCACTCTTTTTTGAAAATAAATGTAAATATAATATTTTATAATATTATACCAAATTAATATCCTATGTACAAAACATTGCCTCTTCCATTTAAGATTTTTTTGTATGTCAAAGTTATTTAATGCCAAAGTCCTAATTTTTCAGAGTCTTGTTCTCTGCTGATTGCAGTGAAATTAATAGAAAATCAAATCAGGAATATGTTAAATAAAATAAGTTAATTAATCTAAGAATATGGTATTTAGTCCAATATGAAAATATATTTGCAAGAATATTTTCCAGCACTATAAAAAGCAAACCGTGATTTGCAGGTTTAACTCTGGCTAGATTATTCAGATATACCTTAGCAATTTTATCTCTCTTTTTTTTAAATATTTTTAATAAGAACCTGTGGAAACTCATAAACTGGGGAAATTTACTCAGTGTTCACTTTTGTAACCCTACTTCTTTAGGTAATTGTGATTTACCTGTGTAGGCACGTTAATTTTAGTGGGACACTGATTTGAATGAACATTTGTGGTATGACATCATTTTTCCTGTTGATGATGCAGCACTGAATTGCAGCTTCAGAATTTATCTCTTATTTAGAAACTACGATTTCTACAAAAATACTGCTTATCAATTTAAAAACCTAAAAACCCTCTATTTTTGTTACTTAGATAGTTTAGTAATGCCATTTTCCTAAATTATACTTCTATTACAGGCCTACTGCTCCTGTTTTATTTGGAAAATTTGTTTACTCTTCCCTTGGGATCCTATATGTTGGCTTGATTTATAAATCATATTTAACCTCCAATTATAAAGGGAGATTCAGCATGTTTGCTTCCTTGATGTTTGCAGTTTGTGTTTGATTGCTCCTCGTCTTGTTGTCATAATTGTTTTAACTGATTATGTGCATGTCACTAAAAATGAGATATCCTCTGGATTTTTATGCTGATTTTCTCTTCTGATTGAAGGACTAGATATTTTGTTCCCTGCTATGCTTTTTCTTGCTGTGGAAAGAACTACTTCTGCAATAGCTTCTTCGTGACTGCGTTTTCACGCCATTTGGAAAAGATTCATCATTTCCAGACAATGTTTGAAGGTTTTCATTTTGAAAACCAGCAGCGAGAGGGTGTCAGTGTGTGTGCGGAGCTGCAGCAGTGTCCCTGCAGAGAAAGCTGCTGCCAGCATCCATCGTGGTGGGCAGCCCTGCTCCAGTACTGCTCCAGTACCAGTTCCAGTACCTGCTCCAGTTCTGCTCCAGTACTGCTCCAGTACCAGATGCTCTCTGGTACCTCTGCTGGCTGGTTTCAGCTGCTTTTGGGGAAGGGCTGTGCTGCACGATCAGGGCAATGCACTGAGGCTGCTGATCCAAGGACAGGAAGGATTCCTTCCATCCAAGTCAGTGTCAGAATTGAGAGATACAAATGAAAACAGCAACCTTATTCACCAGAGGTGTGTCCCTTAAGCCATGACACAGACTGAACTTCTGATGACTGCAGCAGGGGACTTTGGGCTGAGTCACTGTCCCAGCTTATTTGGGCTGCTGAATTAGGTAACTCGAACTTGAAGGCAATGCTGTTTCTCCAGAAACACTTTTTTTTTTAATAGTAATTGAGAATACTTCTACAAAGCCTGCATTCTTAGTCCATGCAATACATAAACTATTTAATTAATTATTGCAACGAGATCAAAATGGCCAAGTCATAAATAATTACAAATATTAACATTAAGAAAAATGATTTACATTCTTTTGGACACTCACTTTAGACTTAGACTATAAAATTGAGGTGACATCCATCTGTGGCATCAAATCTACTCTTGTTTGTATTCACATAAAACTGAAATGAGATCCTTTATTGCCATTAATGATAGCTAACATAAATACAGGTCTGTGATTTTGAATGTTACAATTCTGGGTCATTTTCTGAAACATTTAGAAGCAACATGGGAAGAGAACATAGGAGATGGTCTGATTTTGATACTGACAGAACAGATATCTAGCAAGTAACAGAGAAGGAAAAGTAGGGAAGGCAATGAAACAAAATAATATCAATTCACTACAATATATAATTAGAATTTACACCATGAGGACCAAAAGTGAAATCTAAATTGCACGTTTCTCTGGTTCTTCCGTGACCAAGGCAGAAAAAAAAAAATCAGGTAGTTTGTCTGATGTGGATTGATTGGGAAGTTTGTCCAGAAAGCTTGTATCCTTGTGTCTTCTTACCATGAAGGAGAGAGGAAGCTGAAACTCTACAACACATTATTACAAGCATAATCTTCAAAACAGTTATCAAGGTGTGTGGTGGTTACCTCTGGTCTGGGCAAGAATTGTTCTGCCTTTTAGGAGTCCAAGCAACTAATGGAAATTACTTGAAATTATTCCAATGACAATCTCACATTAGCTTGGTTTTAGACTTGCTTTTCATCCACCCACTCCCACTGTGTGGCAAATCACAAACACACTGAAAACAATGACAGAAAAAGTTGTCTCGAATTAGTATTGTAGCTAAAGTGACCAAAACTAAAGATTCCATCTGTTTAAACTACTCAACCAACTCCTTTACTGGTGAAAATATGTGCAGTCTGCTTGTTCCAGCAGTACCATTTTGTGTGACCTAAAGCAAGGCTTTATGTCCATGCTGGTTTTGATTTGTCACCTCAGTATTCCTTTTACTATCGCTGGCAGGTATCAGTAGCAACTTGGCAGGAAGACACAAACCCAACTTGTGATCCTGACCCAATTACTCTTGTTTTGCTGGCATCTTTGCAACAATATGTTTAAATGAATTTGTGAGTTGGTGGGAGGTCATGTGTTCTAGGTTTCAAATGCAGCTCTAAAATTTGGAAATATTTTTTCCATCAGTTGTCTCAAAACATTGATAGAAGCAGCAATTGAGAGCAAAAGCTTCTCTCTGATCTTTTTAAAAGCCAGAAAGTAGGCACTTTCAAATGGGAACCCTTATCTCTTACACAGCAGAGGTTCTTGTTCAGCTACAACTACATGTTTGTTTGTTTGCTTTAAAAATTAGATTTCCCTTGAAAAACGATGGTTCAAATTAAGAAAGAAAATATTTATAGAACTTGAAAACCAGGTTCAAGAAACCTCTGCACTTAAAACAAATTCTTAGGGTTTTAAAAATCCATAAACACCGTGGGGTTCTTGCACTCCTAATTACGAATGTTTAGATTTTGGTGTTCATTTCCTCTGATTGAAATACTGCAGGATGAATTATTCATCCAGTATATACAGGGTCATGGAACTTAATCCCCTCCATTTATTTTAAGTGAATGTCATGTTTGTAAAAAGTGCCAGATTGACAGACAAGATTCAATCCTTTGGATAACCTACACTTTGTATCTAAGGCTATTTGGAAGTAAAAACCCTTTTGTCAAGACTATTAGGTCAAGTCTTTCACAGATGAAAGTCAGAGATGAAAATTAGAGGTTTTTTTTGGTTTTGCTTTGTTGTTGTTTTTTCTTTTTTTCTTTTTCCAAGTAGCATAGTTTTAAATCATATAGAGTGAGACTTTCTCTATCCCCCATCCTTTAATTCAGATCAGAGGAAGCATCTGCAAGCTTTGTGGATATGGCACAAACCTCCCCTGAGGCAGAATTGCATTCTGTGCTGGGCCAGTTCTACCCATCTCAGTGCTGCCTTCATGGCTGAGGGCATCTGTGGCATCCACAGAATCATGGTTTTGAGTGGTAAAGCTTTGTAGCAGTGCAACAAAAATGATTCACCAATTCAGTGAGGCAGTGATGACAGACAGCATTGGTGGCCTCTGACAGGTTGCAGCTGGTGGTCCCTACACAACTCTCTCCACATCCTGCCCTCAGTAGTTGGGGTGAGATCTTTCTGACATTCAGAACAGACTATAAAAACAACAGTTTTCAGAGCTGTATTTTGAACAAGTGTGTGTGTGTGTGTGTGTGTGTGTGTGTGTAAAAGGATTGTTCTGGCTGCTATAAATGTGTATAGGTATACTTTAAAACTAAGCTTTTACAGAAACTAGTGACTCTAGTCAATTTCCATCTGTTTTGTTAACAGTAACCCAAGTGGCACCTACAGTATGATTCAATAGGAAACCTGGGCTTCTCCATGAATTACAGTCCAAAGCCTTTGTGCCATAAGGCCACAGAACATACGTGTGATTGAATCAAATATTTATCAGGGAGCCTGTTGTTAAAATATTTATCAATGTCTGCATTAATGTGAGGTGTTCAGGAGCTCAGATTTGCCTCAGAACATGCAAAGTCATCTGCTAATCGTTACTGAGGAACACCTGGTGGCCTTGTCTGTAGGAGATGCAAGATGCCAGGACATGGGCTTGAACACTGCTGGACCAGCAAAGAGATGCTTGTTGGCATATTGCCTGGCATGGGTCTACCCTGTACCTGCTAACACATCCTTCCCAAAGCACAGCTAAGGGTTCACAGAACATGAGCACTCATAATGAGGAATCCTACTTAAAATGTGGCTTCCAGGCACAGTCTTGAGCCCACTGCTTGGTTATCAGGCCCCTTGGGAGTGGGAGAGCCTGAGGAACAGGGTGGATTCACAGAGTCCAAAATCTACTTTTGAGGTCTAGAAGCTGAAGGTTTGTGCTGTCTCAATGGCTATGAGACTTCAGAGACTTGTCCCATATATTTTCTCCTTCCAGCACTCACACCTTCAGGGTTTCTTGTACTTCTCTGTGCAGAATACGCTTGGTATCCCAGTGTCACAACCTGGCTTCAATGGCTCTACTGCCCCTGTGCAAAGATTTTTGTTGGTGCTTGTTACAAAAAAAAAAGCAAACCAACCAAAAAACCCCAAAAAACAGAGGTGCTCATTCTTGTTTCATGTTTGCACATTGGAAAAGCCCCATTTTAGGGCCACACCTTTTATTTCCAGTAAATTCAATGAAATAATTCTCCACATGATTCAAGAATTGTACTGATTTTCAGTGCAATTGTTTGCAGGTTTGTATTAATTAGTATTGTTGCAAACACTGATATTTAAAGCTGAAGCTAAAGCATAATCCTGAGTCACAGTAGGAGGCATGTAATACAAGTTACTGGTCAGATCACATATTTGCATTCTCAAAAGGATAAGGCAAGTTCAGCTTCAACAAAGTATTTACGGATTTTGAATGACAATTATATTGCTGCTGCAGCTGTATGTTTGTACTAATTAATATTCCTATTGGAAGCTTGTGGCCAGGATCCCATTGTTGTCTCCTGCTGCTTTAGATTTCTGTACAGGTTTATACTGACTGAGTCCAGAAGAATTACTGCTTTGTTTTCCAAATGACAATTAGAGGATAGTCTAGACAGTGGAACTGTGAGCTACATGGATAGGAAACTCATGAGCCTGAAAACAGGTCAGTGCCCTTTATGAAGGTAAACACTGAAAATCAGGCAGGTGCAATCCAGGCAGAAATTGAACAAGTGAAATGTTAACAACATGCGAAGTTTTAGCAGAAACAAAAGTCTGTTTCATTTCTTAACTCTTCACTATTCAGGTTGTGTCCAACTGTACCATGTAATGATGCTACAGGACTTTCTGAGTACTCTTCCTTCACATCCAGATAGGAAACATTTTTGAGAAAAAATGCCACCCCAAATCCTAAAACAAACACTACACAAATTGAAACTTAAGCAAGATAAATTATCTTGGTTTGTACCTGTTGTCCTGAAGAAACATTTATGGGTGTGAAATAAACCACCAAACACTTTTTAGTTAAATAAGGAGTCATTAATTGTG
Organism: Cinclus cinclus; assembly: GCF_963662255.1. Taxonomy (NCBI): domain Eukaryota; kingdom Metazoa; phylum Chordata; class Aves; order Passeriformes; family Cinclidae; genus Cinclus; species Cinclus cinclus. Next base: position 38,376,952 of record NC_085051.1, read on the forward strand.
AAATCATACCATAGCTGACTGAAGGACTCTCCCTTCTCTATTTAAATAGAAACCCTTCTCTCCAGCCTACAGAAGGACCTAGGAAAATAGCTTGCAGGAAAGGACCCAGCCCTGCAATTGTTTTGTGCACAGAAGCCCTTTTGAAACCAGGAGAAGCTATGAGCAAAGAACATTTACAAATTTTTTATCCCGAGTATCTAGAAAACAAATTTTTAAAAGACACCATCAGTAATACTATTACTATAGTTCTGACTCATGCTCTGAACAAACAGTTACCAAAGAGTTCAAGATGTTCCACCTCCCCCAGCCGCTGTTACCTCTTCACTCCAGGAAGTGTTGCTTTCAGATTTGTGTCCGCACCTGCCCATGGCAGCTCAGGCTGAGCCCACCCTCCTTTGGGGCCAGGAGAGGTGAGGCACAGGGATGGGTCTGTCTCTCATGCCACTGGGATGGCTGTGGTCACTGCACACCCAGCACTACCCAGCGGGGCTTGCAACAGTGATCAACACCCTGTGCAAAAGTTGGGTAAGGTAGGTAAATATTGCAGTTCATCTACTCCAATCTATGGAAATCATTGCCAAGTGCATTAAGGTACTCAGTGAGAGAGAAGGGAGAGACTCATTATAAATCCCTCCAGCAGCTCTCAAGAGTAATGATGAGATGCAACCACGGGCTTTTAGGAGTCCATGAACAACAGGAAAGTAGGCAGGTGTGCAGTGGGCTTAGCAGTTCCTGCCCCGCTCTTGCTGTGTGTTCCCTAAACATCTGCTGGTGGTCCCTGTCTGGGACAGGTTGCTGGAAGAGGTGTGAAGCACTGATCACAGTGGGTTAACTGGTCTCAAAGCAGAAGGGGCCACTGAGCCCCTGAAATTCAGGGTTTCTCTCTGAAAATGGATTTCTCTCTTGGTGCCCCCACTGGCCCTAATTTTGGTACAAAGCCCCAGCAGCATCTGAGGGCAGCTTATGTTATGCCAGATCCAATGTGTCTCACCGTCTTAGAAATTCTTTTCCCTTCCCTCTCCTTTCAGGCACCCAACGGCCTCCCAGCCGTCAGCAGTTTCGTGTCTGCACCAGCCATGCCTCCCTACGCCACGCCAGCCCAAGTGTCACCTTACATGACGTACAGTGCCACTCCATCCAGCTACATGGCGAGCCACGGCTGGCAGCACGCCGGGGGCACCCCGCTGTCCCCTCACAGCTGTGACATCCCCACCTCGCTGGCGTTCAAGGGCATGCAGACAGCCAGGGAGGGCAGCCACTCCGTCACGGCCTCCGCGCTCTGATGCAGGAGCTGCTCCAGGAGCACCACGAGCTCGCTGGCTCCTTGCCCTGAGCCTAGCTCACGGATTGCTCTGCTCATGCTGGCCATACTTGGCATTTCTCCTCGTGACTTGTGTCCCGTGAAGCTTTTGGGATTGAAAGAGCTGAAGACAACATCAGAAACTGAGAGAAGTGTGGTGTTGCGCTCTTAAAGACTTTGTGTCCCTCAAAGGGCTCGTGGAGCCTTGTTCCACTCTCTCCTGGTCAAACCACACATATTTATTCTTAATCATCACAGACTTTCTAAATGTGCAATTGTTACTAAGATTTGTGCAAAAATCAATAAAGAAAAAATCACCACAGAAAATTCTGCTATGCCTTGAATCAGCAAAGGTGGCTGAATGGGAAGTGTTTGCCAATTGCCTAGAGAACAACCCTTTAATCGATGAGATTATACAATCCACTGTTATTAAGAGGTCCTTTATTGTAGTTTTATTGGGTTTTGGAAATCAAATATAGAATGAAGGCAATAGGTGGCTTTCAGATCCTTCTGGCATGTTGCCATCGTCAGGCAGTAGTAAGATCTTTGTGATTTTATCCATTTGTAAATAGAGGCTTTTGACAGCATTTGTTTTCACCTTCCAGTACATTTCTTACCTTTTTTTTTTTAAGTTAAGAATATGATTTCTAGTTATTTTTTCTGTGTCTTTACATGATGGGATTATAGGTGATGAGGTTTAGGTAGGGGTTTTTCATCATGTTTTTTGTGCCTACAGTGGAGGCTTCAACATCTTATGAAATAGTTATCGCTTTGGCAGAGGAGTCAAAGGCAGAAATCCAGCTAAGTAACACTCCACAGTTATACCCGGCCTCCCGGACTCATGAAACACCACATTAATAAGAAGTGTACAAACAGAGATGGGTGAAAAATACCTGAACAAAATGGAAAACTGTAGAGGAAAATGCTGTTAGTGTGCAACCTGTGCAGAGATGCTTAAAAAGCCCTATCAGTCAAAAGCCCCACTGAGAAACAGAATTGTACCAATATTCTCAGCTCACTTGTGTCCAGATTATGTTGTAATTTTTTAAAGAGGACCTTGTCTTTAATTTCTGCTTTAATGAATGTAAAGTATGGCTTTTGGTAAAGTTTACATTGTTATTCTGAAGCATTTTTTTTCCCCTTTATAGGTATACTGGTGGTGGTGCTACAAACAGAGATATTATTTAATATTAGCAAATTTCTTTCCTACATTTCTGTATGCAATGGCAAGTACTCCATGCCAGTTATTTTGCTTTAAACTTTAATCTCAAGAGAGCTAGCATTCTAATTTTTGAAAATTTACCTGTTTTCTTTGGGCAATAATAAAGTTCTGACTATTATTATGCTTTTCCCATGCTGTAGGTATGTTCAGAATACGAATGTGGAAGAAAAAAGCCTGATGTGACATTTCATATCCATCATAGACTATTAATATATTGTGTATTTTTAAATGTGTTTTGCAATAACTTAAATTACTGTAAACATAGTTAAAGCAAAGGAGAAAATACTATTCTTCATATATATTGTTCTATCTGCATCCTATATTAAACACTAATTCAGTGGGAAAGCAAAATGCAGTTCCCTCTTAAAATATAGTCCTCTTTTTGTGGATTTCCAGCTTTCATCACCAAGACAGCCGTGGGCAAATTTTAATAACAATCTAAGTAATGAGTATTTATGTCATGTACAGTATGTCCACTGAAATATGGATGGACTCTGCTGGCTGCTGCCATCTTTGCTTCTTGCACTAAAAAATAGTTAACAGAACTGCATTTCTGTAAAGAACACAGATATTGTATTTTGGCCCAAGGAAACAAAGATCTGATCTTGGATGTGATTCATGTTCTTCAGCCTCAAAGGTATTCAACAGCTGTTTAGCTTTAATGACATGCTGAAACCCTTGCTATTCAGCAGAACACTTTTCAAAGAATGTTTCTTTGAAACCACTAAAGGTAAAGCGCACACAAGTGCATTTCCACTCTGCCACACTGTTAGTGACATGATGGATGTTATTCTGCCTTTATGCTGTTATAGCTGAAATAAGATGAGCCTTAGCACCATGAAAAAGATATCACTTTTAATACTAGACAAGGTGTTCACTAAAGATAAAATGGGGAAAAAAAGATAAGAAAAAGATCAAGTAGATAAGTGACTAAGTTGGCAAGAGGATTTTAGCTTTCAGCTTAGTTGTTCTACTGGATTGCAGAATTATTGAGTGAGTCTATTTATTGTTTTCCATAGAACTCAAACAAGGGGCACCAAGGGAAAAGTAAACAAAAAAGCAAAACAAAACAAACAAAATAAACAAAAAAAAAGGAAAAAAAAAGAAGAGAAACTTTTCAAAGCACAGCTTTTTTAAGCTTCAAGGCTTTGCAAGCCTGCAACATAGTGTGCCTGTGTTAAAAGTTTTCCAAATTTTCTTGAGTAACATGAGGTAATTTCTGGAATAAAAGTTGTCTTTCCTGACACTCCAATGAGGACTTAGTGTATTCTGGGAGACAGAGAAACAGATCCTTAGCTTCTAACAGTTATTTTTATTATCTTGAGCTAAAGCAGGATAATTTATTAAAGAAGGACAGGGCATTATGTGAATGATTCCTCCTGTGGGACACACCATCATAAACCATTTTTGTTTTGTGTTTGTTTAGGTACAGCTCTCTGCACATCTGCCTGCTGTACATGATACCTTACCCCTGAATGGGAAGTCAGCGGGGCTGCGTGCACAAAGTGTTGCTCAGAGTGAGCAAAAAGTGCCTGACCTTGGCTCTTGGTGAACTGTCTGTGATGGATTTTTTTGGTGTGAAGTTTCACAAATTTCTTTCTAAAATGTAAACCTATGTTGTAGAATACTCCTTTCCCCAAGGACTATTTCACTGCTTATACTCACGGGTAAACTGAAAACTGCAACATGTTCACCACACAACTCTAAACCATTTTACATTAAATTAAAAAGATTTTTTTTTTTCCTAAAATATATAAGGGTTAACTGCTGCTGTCAAGTACAAGGGTACAAATTTGGAATGAACCCACGAAAGTGAATGGATGCATTTGGGATATTTTCAGTATATGTGGGTGCAGAATTAAAATTTAAGATTTTTTAATCTGAAAAGTCTACACTTGATTCCCAGAATGTTAAATGTTTCCAAAGAAATAAGTGAAGCCTAATAATATTCTCTTCAACCAAACTGTGTTTGCATGGTCCCAATTTAGAAGATCTTTGGTGTGAAACTGAATTTCAGCCCACATTACACAAGGAGTAATGGGGCATTGGGCCGTCACGTTCATTGGTTTATTTTCTCATACCATGCTGTTTACTGTTTTTGAATGTTTCTCCTTTTATCCAAGATCAGGCTGACCTATTAACCAAAAAAAGATCATGTTGGAAAGGATGTAAAACCGAAGGCTATATATGTATATACAGTATGTTTAAAGCATTTTATTTTTATATTTTGAATGCTCTAAATTAATAAAAGACAAATTTTAAAGCATTTTGCTTTAGTTTTTGAAATTATCTTAGTAGTGTCTTCTCTTTGGCCAAGTACTGATAATAAAATGCAGCAATGAGGAACACTTCCCTTAAAACCATAAACTTTAACAAAGCTAATCTTATTGATTTTAGCTATGAAATAGCATAGGTATGAAAAGCCACTGTTGCCAAATTCAGACAAAAGAGAGGCTTATTGAGCAAGGCATCCTTGAAAGCGCTGAAAACACGTTTCTATTTTTGGTTTTTAATTTTAATTTTTTTTCAATTTTTTGCTTTTCCAATGCATTAGAACACTTGTGAAGATGCGACTTCACATGTCAAATGCTATTTTCAAACAAAAATGCAGAAAGATACTTCTTTAGGATTGTTAAGGAAAAGGTTTGTACCTGTATCTTCAGAGGAAGAACATTATTAACAGAGTGAACATAGTATGGAGAGATACTGAAACTTTGATCAATTGCAAGATATATGCTCATTTGACAACAAACCAAGTTAGATGACGACATTTTTATAACAGAATAATGTGTGATTTTGAATTATTTATAGAGTTTTAAAAAAGTAAATGTAGAATGGCTCAACTCCATGAACAGAAAATGTGTCTTCAGTCAGCACAGCAGAATTTCCTGTATTTCATGGAGTTAGAATGGCTAGTAAGAACACAAGTAAATCCCTGGAAAATTTATATTTACAGTGACAGGAAAAGCAAAAATTTTAGCTTCAGAGCAACGTTTTTTTATCTACAGAAAGGTGCATTTCTTTGAGGTGTATGGCTAGCTAATTACAACTGCACATGTGCACATCAGTCTACAGCTTTGTTTCACCATTCCGTGGTGGAAATGAAGGGCTAAAGGGCAGTCAGGGTGCACTGAGCATTTTTATCACAGGACAGATCTTTTGGGACAGTGTATCAAAGTGGATAAAAAATTTGCAGTAAAATATCATATGCCTAAAATTACTTTTTTCTGTAAATTTATTTACTCACTTCTTCAATGATTCCCATGTTGGTTTGCATTTTTATGTAACTTGATGCATACTAATTTCTTTCAGTATCTTCTACGATCTGAATGAGCTTTACATCATATACATAGCTATGAACAAGTAGGATGTTTACCAGCATGCATGTTTTTAAGTTTGTGGCTACTTGTGCTGTCCTTTTCTATCCAAACTCCCAAGAGCTTGAAAAGCTCTTCCACGAATGCTGAAATCATGCTGGGCTGAATTGAAACTGGACCCAAGACTGACTGAAGAGTTGCAGAGTATGGATCATTTTCTTAATGTACAGTCAATGGAGCTGTCAGTTTACATTAGCTTAGTATCTGCCCCCATAGGATTATTCATTTTTTTTGCTTTAAAATACCCTGAAAGATTGTATCTTGCCATTTCAGCTGAAACTTTTTAAAAAGTATATGATTACATAGGATGATTCTGTGTCAAGAAATTTCAGTTGGTCCTTTAAAAACTCACTGTCTTATGTCTGCTTAATATTTTATCTTGGTCCAGAAAAATAATTAAAAATGTCAAATACTACTTAATTTTGCTCTTGCAGAAAAGCATGTACTTATATGTTTTCTTGGATCGGGATCTGGAGATCATACTTGTTTGGAACTGTATTAACATCAGTGCAATCCCAGGGTATAAAACACTATAAAGGATAAGAATCACTTTTACTTTATTATAGTGTATTTTAGAACGCATGTAATTTTAAAGAGTACATTTTTCAGAAGTGCTACTTGTGGTTAACTGTGTCCTGAAGCCATGCATAAACATATTCGTAAACCAAAAGCATCACTGCACCACCTGGAAGAAAAGATACTATTTTACTACATAGAAAATGCAGTATTTTCAAGATTTTACAGAGCATTTCTAGTGTGTAATATAAACAAGAATATGGCAAAGCCTTATTTACAAAATGGATAATTCTACTATTTCCTGAGTCCACTAAAAATTTACCAATTCATACACCATACCAATTTTACTTCATAGTAGATCATAAAGTTGATGTAAATAGCTTGTATATTAAAACAAATTCACCCTCGGTGTGATTTTTCCTAATACTTTTTCAAGATTGATATTTTTGTTTGTTCTTCTAAAACTGAAACTTTAAATCTCAATATATCTATATTTGTGTGCCTGTTTAATTAGATTTGGCCATTAAAAGAGCAACTTGACTGGTGGAATGACAAAAATTCATCTTCAGGATGATAAAAATGCTTCCAGATAAGAGTCAAGAAAGGTTTTCACCGGTATTTTCACCATGTCCAAAGCAGAAAATCATTATGTGGAAGTGAGTATAATCTTTTCTGGCTAAAAATCCACAGGCAAAGTTTTGATCTAATGAAAGGGCATTATTTGCTAGAATTGGTAACAGTATAAAATCCCAGCTTGAAAGCCATAAAATATCTTTACTGTTAGTGAAGTCAGACTGTAACTGGGCTGTAATTACTGTATGAGATAAAAAAGGAGAAACACTTCAGAGGGTATATATATAACTAAACACATAGAGAAGCTTCTAGTTGGAGAACATGGGTATAGAGAACCAGGCTGCATGAGTAAAAATGTATTATTTTGGGTGCCAGCACTGAGGCATATCTCCTTGCCTTTGCCTGTTGGTTCAGCTGGTGGCTTGGAGTGGCACCTCTAACAAACGAGGCTTCTGCTGAACTGGGCTCACCCTTCTAGGGACAGGACAGGCTAAGGTAACCAGGCACACAGGATTCCTACTTGAGTTTCTCCACATCATTTAGCCTAAGGAACCATCATCAGACTTGAAATTCTCTACGAAAAAGAACCCACAGACAGCTAGACAGAGCAGATGTTTACAAAAGGCTTTGACCAACAAACAAATCATAGACACAATGTCTAAGATGTGATTTGAACTCAAATCAAGGCTGATTCCAAATCTCACACTGTGTGATCTGTTTGTGTAGCTCTTTTCCTGTAAACACTCACATGTTAGAAAAAGGAATTACCTTCCCAGTCACAATAAAGATTGGATTATTGTTTCATCAGAAAGTTAAACCTATATGTTAGTTAGCCAGTATAACTACAAAAGTATTTAGAATGAAGTTCACATGTAACTGACATGCTGGATCCGGGCCAGAATGCATAGTCATTTGTAAGATGGAAAATTTTTATTCCAAAATCTGCTGTGCTAAGAGGTACTGGGAAAGATAAACACTGCTTTCTCTTTGTCTTGTATGTAATCTAGTATCTTTGGAGTATGTGGGAAAAGGCTTTTAGCCCCAGAGCTCCTTGTTTCCCCTCCCCTCCTTCTTCCTCACCCTGCACAATAACCAGGCATGGTCTAGTACTTAGCCAGATGGATTGGATATGCAAACATTTACAGACAAACCTAATGCCTCCTTTATACTGCAGAGCAGGCTCTGTACCTGCTTGCTTTACCTCTATGTGTTCTTGCATATTGAACAACCAGCTTGAGCAACTGGAAATACAATTTCATGGAAATGGGATACTGTTCAAATTGGGCCTTCTGCTCTTTTTGACGCAGACTGCCTTTGTGGGCTGACAGAGTCCGAGGGCCCAGTGCTTTGCTTTCATGATTAATCAAAACCAGTCAGGAAAAAAAAAAAAAAACAACAACAAACCTCTAAAAGCCAAAGAAGATACAGCTCTCAACCACTGTGCTCCCACTTTTGGAGTAACAGCTAGTAAGAAGGGGTCAAACAACAACCCTGGAATTAAGATATCCTTGTCCTCTTTGTTTTCCAGGGTCATACAAGTCTCTTACCAGCTCTGCTATCAGCTTTTTAGTGTCTGCCCCCATAAAGCATAGAAGAAGAAAATAACTGGAATTTGATAGGTTTGGGCTGTGCTTTGACTAGTTGAGTGCATTTTATGGAGAGACTCTAACCTACATTTTAGGCTGACTTCACATAGGTATGGAACAGTCCTAATGAACTCGAAAGATCACATTAGAAGAAATAGGAAACTTCAAGAAACTTCCAAAAGCTTTACAGTTCTGTCATTTGCATGTACTTTGGTTTGTTCATAAATGAAACAATTGTACAAATCAGCAATTACTTGGATCTGCAATTCTCCGATGTATATGTAAATGATTTTTTTTTTGGACACATAATTAGCCAAATCTACCCGTGACACTACTAGATGATGCTATTTTAGATAGAAACTGTTCAAAGTGAAAGATATTTTGATTCATTTATTTGACTGATTTTCACTAAATTTTCTCAAGAAAATGAAAAAAATGGGAGAGAAAGCAAGAACAAAAGCAAAACAGAAATGACAGAAGGAAAATTACCTGGACCCAGCCTCATGATCTTGGGAAGCAAGCCTTTGTACAGAGCCAGAAATCTGTAGCAGAAGAATAACAAACAAAACATTTCAAACAATATTCTTGCTTTAAAAGAAGAACGGAATTGTTGCATATGTTTGTTAAAATGTTGGCAGAGCACTTAGAGGCAATTATTTGAAATTACACGTGTTCAATAGCAAGCTGTATCTGGATTTTAACATTTTACAGAGGCAGATCAGATGAAGAGAAAAAGTTAATCAATGTTCAGTCACAAAAGCAATGTTGTGAGCTTAGCCAATCAGAAATATGACTTTAATCAGTGAGATGGGTTTACTTTCAAGACAAGTTTGTTAACAACAGCTGCATACAGGGACAAAATGACTGATATAATTGAATATCAAAGCCACAACTCAGTCACCACTTGAGAAATATTTTTAAAAGTTGGAAAATGTTATAACCACAAGGATCTGTCCTCAGTTTAACTATTTCAGCAATAATTTTAAAGGTACAGAGGCCTGCATAATTACAATTAGATTAAATTGAGAAATAGTCTGTTTTCTGTTCATATTTTCCTTTTACAAAATGAAGAATTGAATAAAACTACACATAAGATATATGAAACATTTACTTGGGGAATTTAAATTTTGACAACACAATAATCATCTTGTAAGTCTCTTGTAAAAGTTCATATGTAGAAGGAAGATATGTCCTTGTAATTCTAAAATAAATTTTCAAAATGCTACATTGGGCTCTTTCGATAAGTGAGTTCAGGGTGGCTTAATGGTCCCCATCAAATCTGAAATATAACAACATGGTTTTATGGACCCATATGAACTAAAACAGAGGTCTGGACATTTATTAAAATAAGAATGTTTTACCCTTCCTCTTTATAGACTGTTGCCATAGTTTTAAAACAGGTTCTGTACTTGATCTCTCCAGGAACTGGCTGTGGTCCTTGAATCCTACTTTTTGCAACATCAAAAGGAATGTTAATAATTGAGGCTATTGTTCCTGAGACTAGCCCAATTCCAAATTTCCTCAAAAACTCCAAATTTGGATCCTACAAAAAAAAAAAAAGAGGAAAGAAAGTATAAAAAAGGGAAACGGAAAGACCTGTGCAGGTTAAGCCCTATAAAGTAATAAGCATTTAATCAGAAAACTCACACAACACACTCGTGTTATTTTAGCGGAACACATTAGGATTTCCTACACTGGAACTTGTTTTCTTGACAATCCTATTGGCTATGTTTTTACACATGGTCTAAATTGCTGAAGTACACATTTCCTCACACAGGATTTATAAACACAGTTCATAAAGAAAGACTGGTATGGCATATGGGGATGATTTGTATAATTGGGCTTCACAATGTACTTAGTATTACTGTATCAAAACAGGAGAAATCCAAGCACACTATTAGCTAATTGGCCAGAATATTTTACAAATGACAGCAACTTCCACCATGAAGCCTACTAAAACACTCATTTGTGTGTTGGACCCCCAAATGCTAAATTAAATAAAGACTAATCTCAGTCTGCTGCCATTCCCCTCCAGGTTTTTTACATTTATTTTCACATGTAGCTGATCCACTGTACTGAGAAGTGCTAGCTTCCTGTTATTAACAATCCAACTCGGCACAACGGCAAGAGAGCCTCCACGTTCTGCGCATTATAAACGGTGGTAATTCACTCAGCTAATTGGCTGAAGAATTTACAACAGATTGTTTCTGAACCCTACTATATGCACACGGTAAAAGTTAGAAGTAGGTTAGAAGTGCATCTAAAAACTTCTTTGCTCACTCACAGTTCACAGTTCAACTGAGTTTTATTTGATCTTTTAGTAAGACCTCCTACTTTGGCATTTCTAGGACATCAAAGAATCCAGAGTTTATTTGGGAGTCAAAGTCCCTTGCAGCAGGTTTAATCTTATTTCTCTAAGTAGTGGAAGTCACAGGGAAGTGTGTTCCAGAACATTTTCTATGCACTTAATTTGGTTTTGCTATTGGTTTTCAACAGAGGGACACTTTTTTGCTCACTTCTGTCATGAAGGTGCTTTAATTATAGAAAATCATCTTAAAGTAACAAATGATCTTGTCGGGTTATAACATCAGCATAATGTTAAAATAAGACAGTTTTTTGTTCCCTAAACCTGTAAACATAAACCTGTATGTTTTTAAATTAAAGAGAAACCAAGAAAGAAGTTTTCATTTTCAGACTGGCAACAAGAAAAAGAAATTAAAACATCCATGATATACATTGTATGAAGCCCATACAGGTGTTAAGAAAGAAATGTCAAAGTCAAGAGATCTCTTTATTACTTGCAGAAAAACTCAATGCCTTGATTTTTTAAAAAAAACAAACATAAAACATACTGATAACTTCAAAAAATTAGAATTGCTTGTGGTACAAGAACTGTAGCCCTTTTTAAGCAAATATCAAAAAAATTCTGTTGATTCTGTAAATGCAGTGATTTAAATGCAAATAGAATAAAGCCAATGTTTCTGGTATCTAGAGAAGAAAAGATGATCCCTTTTGAAGCATCTTGCCCATTCACAAAACTCAACTCTAACCAAATGTACCATAGTCAACACCAGCTTTTCTATAACTTGATTTTTTATCATAAACTTAATGGGAAAGGTTTTTCAATGAAACTAATCACTTTAATATTTGGGTAATTTCATTAGTATAAAGATTCAATATAAATTTAGGTGTCAAAAATCAGAAGTAATTTTTTTCTAGAAGCAGAGCTTAGTTGCTCTCAGGTTATTCCACTCATTCTGATCCAGTCCTCGCCTAAATCACCTTGGCTTACTCTTTCTTCAAGTCCATTGCACCACATCCACTTTTCACTCTATTCCTACATAGAACTTCTATGTTGGCATGGATCTGAAAGCTAATACAATGAAATTATTGTCTGCTATTTTACTTACTCACCAAAGTGAACGGCCCATTTGGGTTTCCCTTCTCTTCTTTGCCTCTAGAAGTTCAGAGCCCCTTTCTCTTACAAGACAATGCACTGCTCAGCACCCCTGGTCTGATGCAGCAGTCCTTGTAGCAGGATGCACATCTGCAGTGCCTGGGGCTGGCTGTGCCCAACTTGAAATGAGTCTTGCAGTTGGCCGCATTTCAAAGGGGGCTTTTTACAGGTATGAGGAAATTTCACACTGTTAAGGAATGTGGCAGCCACTTGGAGGTGGTAGTGAGCAAAGGTTTTAGTGCAAGTGGTGTTTAAAAGCAAAACTAATTATGATCAAAAATTTCAAAGTGAATGCTGCTGGACACCTATGAAATGCACTATAAAAGTAGTTGCCATTTGCGAAATAATTTCATTGGCAGGGCAGAGGCATAGCTGCTCATTCTCTATGGTTGGTACACTAGTGGCCATTGAAAGAAATCTGGCTTATTCCATTTTCAGTAAACAGAGCACAAGGTTGGCTGTAAATGGTCTGTTTAGCACAACAGATGGAATGGATGAAAAATTATTCATTATGGACATTTACAACCCGCACATGTCATTGATACCATTTGACCACTAAACCTACTAAATTTATTGTTATTGGCAAAATAGGCAGCAAAATAGGGATGCAAATTTAATGCACGGTTTAGCTAACAGCTAAAAGGCTCATTCAGAGCCTTTCATTTTCCACTTATGTTACAGATGGTGGACAGAAAATATATAGTCACTAGTCAGAATTATTTAATGAGTGTAGTATTCTTACTTCACAATTTTTATATATAATATTTTTTATATATTTGTCAATATTACAAGACTGGCTTTAATACTTTATTTTCTGGCAAAATACAGAAAGTTAACAAAGTAGATCTTATAATAAAATCAAGTATGTGAGAAATCTAGACAAATTAACAACAGTTTAATATTTTTCAGACTAACTGCAAACCAGCTTATACCAAATTCCTTGTACAGGTTTGATAACTCTAGTACCTGCCAACTGACAGAAGAGGTTTAAGTTACAGGTCACAAGTTATTGTCAAATACTTCCATTTAGCAGTCACTGAAGTGAGATCCAATGCATGCAAGTACCTGAGACATAATGTCGGCTAGCACCAGTCAGATGAGGCCTGATCTATGTCTTCTTAAATTCAGGGTTAGTTTTGCATTGATTTAAATGCAAGTTTGATCAGAATTATCAGCTATATCTCTCTGTACAGACTGTCTATGGCACTGATGCTGGCTGGCCTAGAGAATCCTCTTAGCTTTACTAGCATTATAGAACGCTATCACCATCCAACCAGACTGGCTGCATGAAACCAGCCCATCAGGAAGGTTCCTTGCCTTCACTAGCCCCTTAGCCACACCCAGGAACTGTGCTGGCTGGCCAGGGCTGAAGCAGTGCCAAGGAGTGTCTAACAGCACAGGCAGCTGAGTTCCAGGGCTGCTACTCCATTTATTAGCACAGATGTAGCCACTGTGCAAACCACCATATAAGGCACTGTGCACTGGTCAAGCACAAGGCAAACCTCTCCACTTATTTGCAGTTAATCCCACACTGATTAAATTGCCTCTTGATTTTGCTAGTATTTGAGAACAGCTGGGCCACTGGTTGACACTGAAGTAATTTCCCCTTTTGTTTTCTGCATAAATTTAAACCCACGTTTTAGATGTTAAAATTTTTCTTCATCACAAAAAATCTGTATAAAGTACTAATTTCCTTTAGATCATAAAGCACTGAATATTGCTAATAATGTAATACTTGTTTCCTATTTTTTAAAATCTGAAAGGCTAGGAAAGCATGCTTATGCCAAATACTATTAATATTCAATTCCTATGCAAGAATGTTTCCCATGATTCCCATAGGAGCTGCACATTAGTCTCTGTCCTTACCTGCATATTTTCCTGAATTTTCTGCATAGTAACTATAATTTTTTAATCTTTAGAACAAAAAAAAAGTGTTTACTCCTATCTTAGTAACAAGCTGTGCTTGTGCCTTGAGTTTTTAGAATGTGTGACTAAAGTACACTGTAAAATATGCTTAGATACACTGTAAGAAACTTGTAGAAACTTGTGGGTCAGCTGCTCTTGAACAATTCAATTTACTGTAATAATCTGCAAATAAGAAGTGGGGCTTTTCTCCATTTACATGATGCTGCCAACAAAAATACCCGGCTACCCAGAAGTGCAGAAAAAAAAGAGGTGTTACTTCATCTGGGAATAGAAACCGATCCTTTTTGATGTGAATTGCACCTTCTTATATGTATATCACTCCATATTAAACCTGTGACTGTTTAACTGCCATCATCTAAAAATCACATTAATGAAAAAAAAGACTTCAATAGGTAGCATACTGGAATCATTAATAAACCATTAGTTGTTTCTCACACAGTCATTTAGAAAGTTGCTGATATTATCACGTTTTCATTAGTAAAATTACCTTTTGTTGTAAAGGGAATGCTTGCTTCCTTTGTTATTTAAAGAGATATAGGACTGTAAAAATTTCTTTAAGTGAAATTACAGCTATAATGATTTTTTTTCTTTAATTATAAATGATATAAAGTCCCTACACATGACCCTTTACATCCTATTTTGGACTGTCTCTCTCCCCTAAGGATGAAACTTCCCTGTCATCCTTCATTACTAGGCTGAACTCTCTTTTGAGTAAATAGGTCCAGTGCCTTGCCAGAATAACCTACATACTGCAGCTTGGTCACCTCTGCAAGCTTAGCCCCTTTGTGAATACTGACACAAGTTCTAGAAACTGATTTTTCTCTTCTAAGCCAGTTTGCCACCAAAAAAAATACATACATACTTAACATAAGCACAACAAGTCTGTATCTCATTTGCTGCCTTTTCGCACTGCTACCATGCTATAAAGGGAAATTCATAAAAATGATAATTCAAATATGACTACACTCAGCTTTGCTTAAAAAGCGAGAAGATCAAGTCTTTAATTTGCTTCCATTAAAACACTATGGATTTCTGCAAAACAGAGTTAGGTTAGTCACTGTTTATCACTAAAACCACAGCTTTGCACAGAAAAAGAGAGTATGAATTAAAATGTCAAACTTCTCATCTGATTGTCCATTGCACTGTATGAAGAACTTACTTTATTGACTGGAAGAATGTTTTTCACATTGAAGTAGAATCCAAAGTAAACCATGTTAAAAACTCCGTGACGGCCCAGTGTTGCAGTAAGGCCTTTGTTGAGTCCTTGGGAGCCCAATCCACCAGTTTTAATGATCTGCTGAGCTTGAACAAAGCTAGATGGTTGCTACACAAGTTAAGCAAAAGAAGGAAGAGATCAGCTTTACAAAAAGAAAACAATAAACACAGCATCATTTCCATCCTGTTGACAAACACAGGGTTGCCAATTCTTGTAACTTTATATTAAGTATCACTGTATTTGTTATTTTCCCTTTCCTGTGACCATATAAAAATCACAACTTTAATTAAAAAAAGATTCCTCATTTTTCTGTTTACAGAATAAGATGAAAGCAGAACTTGAGTACTGTAAAAGAGTATTACTGTAACAGATTTCCATTTCATAAAAGGCAAAAAGGAAGAAACTGCCTCATATCAGACAGAACCTGCCTGACCTCACGTACCTTTGATCTTTTTTTTTTTGAAAATACTGTGATATTCAGAATGAGCTATTCCCCTTCTGAATATTTTACAGTTTTTAGCAGCATTATAGAAACATTACTTTCAAAAAGCTGTTGAATAGTTTGGCTTTCTCCAAAGCATAAAGCCAAAAAAACCCCATAAAGCCATAAAGCTCTGGGTAACCAAATCTGTAATTAGAAAGGCAAAATATGGCTTCCGCTAGGAGGTTCAAACATGAAAATATAAAAGAATTTTGACTACACTACTGTGAATACCACTAATTTCAATACACTTATTTGTTTAGTAGCTTTCCATTTCAAAATATCACCGTGATAGATCAACAGCATCAGCCAAACGATGCTACTATATCTGAAACAGCATATGACTACTTATTTAGGTTACTGATGAGTTTAACCTTTAATACAAAGTTTCATTCTGTTTTTTTCATATTTCATAACTAATATTATCCTGTTAATGCTCTGCATATATTTTACTAGAATTCACTTTTCTATCTACTCCCAAGAATTCAAGTCAGAATCTATTCTAAAATGGAGATACTAAACATGGATACTATCATTGGATAACATCATTTTTGGGCTCAAAAAATGGACATTAGACCATTAAGAGATAACACAGCAACCGTCATTACTAAGCTATCCCTTGGTATCCCTTTTCTTGAATATGGACTCACTCATGACTCAGAGGGAAAGCCTGTCACTTGCTGAACAGCTGAGATGGGATTAATAAATCCAGATATAGACACCTGCAATATCTACACCTGACTTCCCTTTTCAGTCCTTTAGTAACAAAGAAGATTCTGGCAGCACTTCCCTTTTACCAAAGGAGGTGTCATGTCAAGTGATCAAGCCACAGAAGGTCTGCGGTTCATCATGGATGATGGAAGGACCTTAGACAGAGGAATTTGTTGTACAAACACCTGGAGTTAATGCACTTCACCCAGCTGTTGACTTTTACTTAATATAGACCTACTCAGTGGAATCTGGAGTCAGATTCTTCTCATCATAAAGCAGAAACCTCTATTTGTCTAATTAATCATAACTCTTATGTCAGGTGAGAAGATTTTAATCATCACACAAGCTTTTTTAGTCAGTGAGCTATCCAGGGCTACAGGGAAAGGGGGGGAAAAAAGGAAAATCAAACAGCATGGCTCTGGGCTTCTTGCAGTTTACTTTAACAAAAAGCCACCATTATTTTTACCTACAGCAATCCACATTACCAAAGGGCTGATACGTGATTTATAGTGGCCTTCCTCTTTAAATCTATCAACCCTCGAAAGATGATCTGCTACCACAGAACAATTCAGCTGTCACTGCAGGGTGTGAATATTTGCTTTGGGGGTGTGCTGGACTCTGGGTGTGAGTGTATGTGTTCATGCTCTTCCTTGTTCCTTTTAAACAAGATATATTTATTATTTCTATACAATAGTCAAAGAAATATGTGGAACTGCATTAGGTTTCATCATGTAGTATGAAAGCCCCACAATGGGATAGGTACACACTTTATTTAAACCTTTTAGAAAAACAGTGCATGGTAATGCCTTATGCTGTATAATATAACCTCTGGACATGCTTCTTCCAGTGGGTTTGAGTTTACATGCTTTATTGTGGAATGTTCTTTAACATTTTCTTAATGAGAACTTGATGTCAAGGTATAAAGTCACTGATTTTTTTTTCTAATTTACAGCAAATTTTGAAGCTCTAACACTTTAAAAAGATATATTAAAATTAATAAGTCCGTGATATAACAATCTTCGTGATTTAAGAACTTAATCTCCCTTGGATTTTTTTCCCTAGAGCAAGTAGCTAATATTTTCAAAGTAAACTAGGTTTCTAGTAGAGTCCAAGTACCATTCTGGCACAATGTTATTTGTATGATAATATACTATTATTTGGATATTGTGCAATTTTGCATTTAAATTAAATTAGAGAATATTCACTTGAACAACTCTGAATGCTTTTGGACAGCTACTACAGATTATTGTAGTACTCTGATGGTCACCAAGGAAGGGATGCTGCAACTAAACGAAGTAATTGGCTAAAATTTACAAACTAAATCACCCCAGACTTTGTTTTAAATTTTTCAGTAGAGAAAAAATTAAAATGTATGAAGTGAAAGGATACGTTGGTCTTTTGCAACTTTACAAGGAACAGCTTGTTCAAAATGTAACAGTGGTTTGTTTATACTTAAAAGTGGAGGGATTTTTAAGCTAGGATAATTACATCTCCACAACTGTGAAGTAGAAATATCCAGAATATCTGCTTAGTTCACTACTGCTGGAGCAGTAATCGTTCATAATTTTTATCACATCATCTTTTTGACAGACAGATCCTCTCACACATTGCTTTTTCCTACTTACAGTCTCTCTCCTTCCAGGATCCTAAACATTTTACTCTTGCTCTGCATTATCTGTTTAGTGGTTTTGCTGCCCAAGTTTAAAAAATGTCTAGACTGGAGACTTGCAGCAAATAAACATGTCTTTCATATGCATTAAGAATCAAACAGGAGCTTACCAAACATTTAGAAATTTATTCTGGAAGAAAATGCTTTTCTGGATGAGTTATGGAGTAGGTACCAGTTACTCTGTGACATTTGGAAATCAGTAGATGTATTTTTCCAGAATGCACCTGAGGAGCTTGGCCCAAACAGATTATGTAAATGCCCAGGTCATAAATCTCTTTACTGTGAATCCCCCAAAAGTGTTCAATTTGTGCAGCTGAGTGGCATGCAATACTTGGCATGCAAGTATTAAGCCAGTCAAAACTTAATAGTAGAATATGCAAAAATCATGTCCCACCAGGGATTCAGCCAACCTTTTCATGTGATACTTATGTGATTTGGCACTTCTACCATGATACAGCTGATTTCTCAAAAGATTTTGAAAAAGATGATTTGACAACTGTTATTTTTATTCAATGAGAAAAAAAGAGGAACTTTATTACTGTCTTCCTTCACTTTATCCTAGAACATCTTCTGCATCAAAAATTAATAGAAGCTAGTGCATTCCTGAGAACACTTGATTTTCACAAATCACTGTTTTCCAGTCTAACCTGTCTCCCCTTTCAGCAGTACCCAGAATCATGGACAATATTTTGTACAATGACTTCTTTGAATGAAACAGTATTTGAATAACAAAACTCTGAAGTGAAGCAAGAGTTTAAATTATCAATGTACTTGTTGTATAACAATTTTTCAGTTTGTGCTAATAAAAGTTTCATCCAAGAAACAGTGTAAAATACAGCAGCTGGACTCTGTCTAGGGCACAGGGCCGTGTGTTTCATGGTGAAATGAATCACTTAAAATCTGGAGTCTGCTAGGGTAAATGTGCTGTGTACAAGGGGCTCAGGTTTGTACTCCTGGATTCCTCACAATGCTGGGCTGCTGGCTGCTCCAGAGGGATGAAGGTGTGTGGGAAGATAGTTTGTCAGGATAGTGCAGAACCCAATTTTCCTCAATGAATTACAGCTGTACTGATTACTGAGAAGTGGAAACAGCCTTGCCTGCCCAATGAGGATGGGTGTTATAAAAGTATGAGTTAGCTGGTCAAGGGTAAGTTGCAGCTGGGACTTAGGGCTCAGAGGATGCTGCAGTTTGGGATGGAGGCTGCTAGCTGTGAGGAGGTAAGGGACATGCAGCTGTGTGAGGGACAGAAAGGGTTAGGTGGCCAGGTAAGGGACAGGCTGGGGGTTAGCCAGTTATGCAGCCAGAATAAGGATACTTGAAGAGAGGAGAGGAATCAGTGCTTTGTGAAGCAGCTAATGAGGAAAGGAGTCAGTGTTGCCTGAAAGAAATCCACTGAGAGATGGCATGAAAAGTATTTAATAAG
This sequence comes from Cinclus cinclus, assembly GCF_963662255.1. NCBI lineage: Eukaryota > Metazoa > Chordata > Aves > Passeriformes > Cinclidae > Cinclus > Cinclus cinclus. The sequence continues at coordinate 38,396,409 of NC_085051.1, forward strand.
GACTGGTGATGGTGCCAGTCCTGTCAGTCTCGATGTAACTACTACATGAAGGTACATCCCAGGAACAGAGTATTTACCGTGGAGGTGCTGATGCCTCTGACAATACTACGTGTATCTCTGCATATCTGAAGAAATTTTCTATTGGGTCTCTTCCTTTTTTGTTTCTGTTAAGCTTGTGTAGAAAATCATTTGCATCCACCAATATATTACAGACATTCTGCTCTAAATATGACCCTTGAAGTGCATTATGACCAATAAAGTGGAAAAAGGAGTATGAAGCAGTTTTCCTACCTCTGTGAAGGCATTCTGATTGGTCTGTAAGGTGACCTTCACTACTTCAAATGGGTTAACCACAACTGCCTCTGTCAACCCAGAGCCCAAGCCAGCAACTGCAAATGCCTAGGAAAGTTAAAATGAAAATTAAATATCAAGGAGTAAAATTTCCTCTACATCAGATTGTGAAACTGAGGGATACAATGCAAACTGCAAGACTACAGTAATGCAGCAGTATTCTATTGCTAAACAACTTTAGCCCATGATTAGATGCTGACAGTTCATGAAGACAATATGACAATAGCCATAAACCATACTCCAAAACAATCAAAACTAAATGTCATAGTGCTCCATGTCCATTTATTCTCTTTTCAGCTGGAAGGGAAAATGTGGTACCCAACTATTATTATGCAAACATGGAAAAAGAATGTCCTCATGTTATCTTTGGGTGGACTCTGAATACTAACACAAATATAAGTGCAGTCATGTAGCAATGGAAAAAATAAAGTCTCTGAATTGAGCATTAAGCATATAATGGTAACATATTAACTTTAAAATACATGTAAAAAGCTAAAATAGTTTTGTACTTAAGCAAATTGCACAAGTAGAATGTTCACAGAGTAGTTAATAATCCTAGAAAGGTTTGTATGGGAATGAGTGGCACACAGGGAAATGTCAGCATTCATTGCAAGGATGAATTAACTCCATTTACTTAGAAGCTGGTGGCATTTTAGTCATAGATATGGAGATACTCATTGCTTTTCATATTCCATCATGGCACAGCATTTTAAGACACCTTAATTTGTTTTTAACAAAAAATGTTATTAAAATATTTAGGTCAATTGAGAAAAATCAGAGGGGTTGAATTTAACAATCACTTTACACATTTATTGCCTTCACTTAACATCCCCAAACTCTATAGATGCTGAGAAAAAGTCCCAGGACCAAAATACATTATAATGAGTACATTTGCTGAAATTCAAAGAAACCGATAGTAAGGGAAAAAAACAATAGTGAAAAAAATTGTACTTAATACAGAGGGATTTGAGAAGTGACTCCTGAAGGCTCAAGAAAGAGAGGAATGGGAAGTTAGAAGGGTAGTGGCAAACTCTAGTCTTGTTGCCTTTGGAGAAGATTGTGTTACCAGCAAATTGATTTTTCCAGTAAGATGGGAACATTTCATTGTCAACCATGAGACTGAAGCCAGTTGGGAGATAGTGCTAATGTATGCATCTGTCTTCTAATAATAAATATTGCCTTGATATTGATATCCTTGTCTGTTGATGTACCTGGAAACATTCTGCCTGGCTAAGACCAGAACTCCCCTTAGTTTTCTTTTTCCTTCACTACTTTAGGACCAAAAATCCCTCTATAGTAACAGTACTGCACCAAAAATGTGAGGGGTTTCTGCTCCAAGTATTGCTCTATCTGCTCTACAAATCAGAGCAGATTTTAGGCAGCTATTGCATGTTTACAAGTTTTCAGCCTATTTTTCTTCCCTCTAAAAAAAGTGCTAGGGTACCACAGAACCTTCACCTCTGTTCTTTCCACTTGCTAGAGAACAAGTATCATTCTCTCTAAATACACCTAAGGATGAGAACTGCTGAAAAATACCAGATAAAATAGGAAAAACTGCAAACAGCTGTAAGGGCAGTGCAATAATTAAGAGGAAGAGGAAACTTGCTTTAACCTAGTTAATAGAATTCCATGACCATTCACTCACTACAATTAAAGGGAGTTATAAATGGAAGCAGTAGTCTTTTAAAGGGTATTTTGAAAATTTCTGAAACTTAGAAATTACCAAAACCTTTATAGCACTGCCTTAAAGAGATCAATTGTTTCTTAAAGTTGTGATGTCATCATTGTGAAAAATAGATATTTACTATGCCTTACATCCTTACGCCACAGGAAGCAGTAGTTCTTATAAAAAGTACTTTACTCCTAATATATAAAAGCAGAATTAAGATCTACCCATGAGAATGCAGATTACACATGCAAGCTACATCTCAGCAGTAAAACATTTCTGTGTATATGTATGCCCTGCATTTTGTTTTTAAACCAGTTATTTCTTGGGATGAATTCCTAACTCCACTGATGATCAAGAGACTTTTTCCATTTACTTCAAGTAGCAATTTCTTATCAATAACTTATGTTTCTTTTATAAAATTTTTCAAATAAGACTGAGATCTGTATTTTTGTTATAGTTGTACTGTGGCTTGGAGAACAGTACTTTGAGGTTGAAGTGCTGAACTAGACACTATGACATGAATAAAGAAATATTGATAATGTTCAACTTTTTTGTTATTTTGCAAGAATGAAGAATGACAAGCTGTGTCCAGACTCTTCCATGGTGGCTGTTGCTATCCACGTTAACAAATGTTATGATGTTATAGGGAATTATTTTATATAAAACATAATTTATCAATTTTGATAAATTCTTATAAATGTTTTCAAGGGACAAGTCTTTTGAAAAACTCAGGATTGAGCTGGACCCTTTAATTTTGGGCTTCTTCTATGGGAGGAAGCAGATGAGACATACTGTTCAGCAGACACATACTACATTAGAACATGAAGCTCTGTATCCATACATACCAGTCCTGGTGGCAATGACACATATCCCAGTAGCTTCTTGTATTGTTCGAAGGTAAAAAACTGTGAATAGAAGGTCAATTGAAATGGAATTGAAAAAAAAAAATTGGTAACTTATGCCAATTATTAAAAAGCAGACTACAATGGAGTTTCACTACCTCATATCCTGTGCAGCTTCATTCAGTTCTGCAAAATAAACTTAAGCCACTTTTATTTCACGCTCTCTGTAGCAGTGTTAGATGTGCAAGAGTAGACAATCATATACTAGTTTAAATGTAGTAGCAGATATATCAATTTTCCCAAGATATCACCCTCTTATCCTTCATGTGCTGCAATCACTTTTGCATTTCTCAAACACTAGTCTGCTTCTCATCAGAGAGATATAATTGTGAATTTTGAAGATTGAAAGTCTGTCATTTTTATGATCTTCTACTGTCAACAGGCACATTTCTTTTTCTGCTCCCTCTTCACAAATAAATCTTTCAGTCAATTGTTTGCTTTCAAACAGTGGCTCTTTGATATTCTGAGCATGTGCAATTTCAGAGTGGGTGTCTTGAAAGCTGTACTCTTCGGTGTTTAAATTTCAAGAAAGAAATAAGATCAGCTTAACCTGCACCAACATGGTGAACAGCAACCAACTGCAAATGGCTCGCTTTGGAATCTACCATTTCTTGACATCCAAACCCATTAATTTTAAGAATACTTTCTGTGAATTCTTGTAAAAATAAAAGCATAATAAATTAATGAATTTGCTCTTCCAAGAAGGTTTAGAATAACTCTGACTGCACTGAAGTCAGTAGGAAGCTTTCTGTTGGCATAGTGAAACAGACTTCCACTGCCTAGCTCCTTGTCTGCTGACACGAAGTCTAAGAATGCATGGGTCAAGATACACTCTAAAGAGTATATGGGGCGTTTCACAAATTATTAGGAAGATGCCCTCTGAAATACAGCACACAGTCTAGGTCACTATTTAAAAAACAACAACTCAGATGACATCATATTAAAAAAAGGGTCTACCAGGACCATTAAGGAGAACTTAGAGATTATTTTAAGAAAGAAGACTGCAGGAGAATAAATGCTTTCCTTGTTTAGCTTGCAAAAGAGATGCTGTGAGAGAACGAAAAACAAGGAAGATATGTAACATAAAGAAACAAGGTGTAAAAGCAAAATGTACTCATAAGTAGAATGTGGTTGCAGATCCGATGAAGCTTTCTTGCAACAAAAAGAGTAGAGTCCTGAAACAGCCTTCCAATAAGAACAATGGGGGGAAAATCTATGACTTGTAGGGGAGAGTTTGATAAGTTTATGAAGGAGATCATAGAACAAACCCCACAGTGCCTTAAATTCATATTCTGCAAACTTGTTGCTGAAGCGACTGAAAAAGCAGCCCAGTTGCTATCACACAAGACAGATCTGAGTGCAGTGAAAATGATCTTCTAGCATGAGGATGGCAGAACTTGTTGGCTAAAAAGAGTAGGTATCTGAATTGTGGGTAAAACCAAAAATACTGGAGGTGTTATTCCACATAATTTTCACACATGGAACAACACAAGGCTCCTAACCACAGCTCATTATTTGTGAGACCTGTAATCTGTCTAAGAAATATTCACATCTTTGCATACAAAATAAAGTGGCTTTTACACAGCGTGTCTGGTATGATGGGAATGAAGAGCAAAAACCTGTCACAGTTCCACCAAGGGTGCACCAGTGCAGGTTCACATCTCCTAGTACAAGAGCTGTCACATCCCAGTCTAACAAAAGCAAATAGCCATAACTTTTAACTTTTCTGTCTGCTTTCCAATGTTGACCTGTAGCATTTGATTAGTTCAGAGCAAGCAGGTTCAAATGAAGGTGGGATCCTTGGAAAGTCTGTGAGTTTTGTGACCACAGGGGAGGCTACAATCCCTCCACACAGCATCTGCCCATGCATGAGACAATCAAACTGTTTCACCACAAGAGGAAGACAATGAGCAATGAGGCCAATGGAGATATGGGAATCATAAGAAACTAAAGGAAATAGAGTTTTTAAGACAAGACAGAAAGACTGTGTGGCCTGTGCTGAGTCTCAGCCAAAGAAGACAAGCTCTGCTCTCCATGGTTCTACAGACCTATCAGAACAAAACAGCTGTTCCATAATCCACGTGTACAGGAACATAAATAATAAGCACTATGTTTTCATTTGAACTTGTTTAGAACCTTGTCCTATGGCAAAGTCAATAAAATTTTTCAATCAAGACCTGCTTCAAATGAAAAGTCACTGGAATAATACCAAAACCATCAGAGAACTGTTTGTTAATGTGTTAATAATGCCACTGTTTTAAAGCAAGAGGGAATACGTATTCATAATGCAAAATTGGGTTGTTAAATTCTGAAAACTCATGGGCTGATACTCTGGTCACTGGACAGATATTTTTTATACCCTCAGTTGAGATTATTGTATCATTTTGCAGAAAAGGCCCTAGAACTGGGGCCCAGATTTTAACTACCCTCCAAAGAGTGTACAGATTGAACACTAATCTTGCAAGTATCTTGCAAATATGTTTAAAATTTTTGTATTGGCCTTGACGATAACCAAAAAAGACAGAAGTGTTACTTAAACCCTAGCTCTATTTTTTTGGACATCTGAAGGTATAATAGAGGTAAAAGTCAGACAAAGTGGGAGGGTAAGCTGCTTCACTGAACTAAATTAATTTCTTATTGTGATAAAATTTGCTTTATTCTCTCTCCAGCATCTTTCTAGTCATTGTTACCCTCTTAACCTTTAATGGAATTTCTGGTATTCCTTAATGTTTTCCATAGTGCTACAGATCTGTAAAATAGTTGTAATAAAGGAAGAATTACATTACCTAGTAATTTTTTTGGTCTTTAAAATGTTACCTTAAAAATCAATAGCTTCCTAGAGTCATAAATAAAATAACTCCTTAATAGTAACTCTGGTTTAAATAATTTTTAAAAGAAAAAAACAAAGTAGCAATAAAGTTTAATATAAATGTTGCTGGGTGTACTAGAATGGCTAGCATACATACAATTTTGCAAAAAAAAAAAAAATTTCATACTGTATCATATGACTTTATGTAAAGTATGTCCACCCAAAATGTTTTTAAAAACAGAGCGTAATTTGTCTTTTCCTCTACAGTTGTATTAAGTTAATAGCTTTATGCAAAAAAAAATAATTCTCAGAATAAACGTATTTAAAACATTCTTTTGTGTATATAATAACGAATATTGTCCATCTGGCAAAGATACACTTTAATTGAAGTTACACAGAAAATAGCCAAAGTACTTACCAGATGTCTCAATAACTCTAAGATAAAAATATATGCTTGAAACAAGATGTCTGGGAACACATGAGCAATATAAATTTGCCCCAAAAGTTCATCTGTTAACCATTGTATTGGCATCATCATTTCTTTCCTCCAAGTTCAATCTAACAGAAAGTTATAAACTTTGACTTTTCATCTTCCAGAAATACCAGCTTTCTTTTTAGAAGGGAAATAAAAAGAAAGAAAGAAATAGCAAGACAGACATGAGAACACAGTTGAGTAAAAATGAAGCTGTGTCTTCAACACTTAACTTTTAAAAGTTATTAAAATAACTTCACTTTAATAGCTTTATTTTTACTTGCAAAAATGCACACCAGATAAATACAATATTCCAGTAGCACAAGTACACTTCTTCTTAGTACAAAATCTCCCTTGTCTATTCTCTACACACTTTTAAGATACTATAACTAGAAGCTTTCAAAAAAAGTTCATCACAAACACAAAAAAAGCCCTACTGGAACCTAGAGAATTCCTCTTTTCTTTTTGTGCTTTCTCAAATCTCAGAATCATTGGCCTGAATGTAGTCTTCCTCTAAATCTCCGTAGTCATTTAGGCAATGGAGAAGGGGCAGCTTGAGGCTGGTTTAGATGAGGAATGCTATTAGAAGAATAAAGGATGGAGAGTGGGCCAAAGGAAGCAACACGGAAAACTTTTCCTTTGGGTTCATAGCAAAATAAGGTTAGTAGAAATTTGAGATAGGCTGATTCTCTCCAGGTCAAGGCATGGGTACAAATTCCACTTTGGATATTAAAAATTGTACTGGCCTATAACATCTCACATTGAATTGTTTCATTATACAGGTTCTTACAAGGACATTATTGTTCAGCCCTGTTCTGTCACTGAATTCTTCTAATGCAGAATACAGCTGATGTCTCAAGGTAAGTTAAGTCATCCTGATGTCCTTGGAACAGCAGTAAATTTACAGGAATAGTGTAGCTAATAAAAAAATTCAACTGTTTAATTAAAACCCTCACATGCTTAACATTTAAGCTTGATTCTCATGTTTGCAGAAAACTCAGCTCTCACTTAAATGTCCAAGAACTAGGTAGAAAGCATCCCACTCAGAGAGGAAAAGGAAGACATTAAAGGAACTGTGAGCTTATGATGTACAAGAGTTTGAGAGAACTGAGTCTGCTTAGCCTGGAGACAAGAAAGCTAAGGTGATTTAAGTTCTGTCTTCTACCATCCAAAGTTTATACAGAAGAGAGTCAGACTTTCTCAGAGCCTGACAGCAGAAGCATGAGAGGCAACACACAAAGGTTGCAACAGGAGGATTTGGACTGGAAGCAAAAAATTCTTCACAGTAAAATAGTTAAGTACTGGAGGAGGGGCACAGAGAGGCTGCAGTCTCCATCCTTTAAGATTTCAGAACACACCTAGACAAGGCATCTGAACAACCTGGTCTAACCATGAAGTCAGCTCTGCTTTAATCAGAGAACCCTCCCAACCTAACACCTTTTTATGACTCTATAATTATATGGAATATCATGGGGTTTAAGCCAATTTAATAAATTTGAGTAAAGGAAAGTAATTTGAAATTTATGAATGACTCAATTTGTAGGAGCAACCAAACTTGGGTTATTATTATTTTTAACTAAATACATGCTAGAATCTGAAAAGCACAGACAGATTTACTTTATCCTGTTTCAAATGAAATTAGAGAGACAGAGCAATCATCATAATATGAAGAAAATTAATTATTAGGAATATTCTAAATATCATCCATCTATTCTTCAGTGCCACTTTGCCATTAAACAGGACTTTAGTTTTCCTGGTTTTATTAAATAATTTAGAGATAAATGACATATGTCACTTGCATCTAAAATGCCAGTGCAAACAAGAAGATGACATTACCAGAACTCCTTTAGGATTCTGTTACAAGGTCACATCCTGTCACTTTATACAAATATTATTCCTCTGTAAAGGAATTGGAATGTGAATGATTAATTGCAGACTAAGGACCAGAATCATATGCAGCCTTTTTAGAAAGAAACAACAAAAAAGAAAGAAAGAAAGAAAGAAAGAAAGAAAGAAAGAAAGAAAGAAAGAAAGAAAGAAAGAAAGAAAGAAAGAAAGAAAGAAAGAAAGAAAGAAAAAGAAAGAAAGAAAGAAAGAGAAAAAGAAAGAAAAAATCAAGACATTCTGTATAACTGCGTTTAGACACATTTAGTGCAACTATGGAAACTTCAAAGTTTTGAAATAGAAGACTAAGAAACATTTGCTCTTAACACAATGGCTGCTTTGATAGATTTAGAACTTTAGGATGATGTGATTAATAATTAGGTTTTAATTAAAAAGGATGAATGGCTCAACTGAAAAAATGGCTATATTGAAGCATTTTGCTTAGGAATGTCACTAAAATCCTATTGTACAAATCAAAATAAAGGATAATAAAAGAAAATCAGATCATCATTTGACAGAAAATACACTTTGATAGGCTAGCATCTGTAACTGCAAGAGAGCTGGAGTAAAACGTTTTGCACAATGAGGAGCTGTACCCATTACGATCTTCAATCCCTTAAAAAGTTAGGAGTATGGAGCAGAGTGCTCTTTGGAGCACAAGAAAACTGGGCAGCACTTCAAACCTACTAAATAAGTACTTATTAGTGGCTTCTTTAATGGTGTCTTGTGTTAATTTATTAAGCTGTTAGTTCTTTTGCAAGTTACATGGCACTTTCAGTAAAACAAAATATTTAAACCAGAGGCAATTATGAGGCTAAAATATAACAAACTATTTTATTAATTCTGACAATATAAAATAATTGCACCTTTTTTTTCAGTAACATTTGATACACAGGTCAAAATTAACATTTACAACCCTTATCCTACATTTCTTAATCAAGGACAGTTTTTATTGTGCTATCAACAGGAAACTTTCCTCCTAGTAAAAATCAGAGGATTAATATGCCAAATAAGTTTAAGATTCTAATCTCAGTCAGTGGGGGAGAAATAAAATGTTTTACAGCTGCCACTGTCCCTACTTATATTTTTAAGAGAGGAAGCGTGGGGTTTTTACCTTCACTGCCCTTTTGGGTGTCTCAGCCAAGACAGGAGGAAGTATTCCTTTGTAGAAGCCAAGTAATCTATCGAAGAAGAAAAAGAAATTGTTTTTGTATGGATAAACAGCATATCAATACCATACTGCCAATTCTGTTTTTGCTTTTGAGTAAAGCAACTAACCTTCCAGCATTTCCAGGCATACAGACAAATATGTATGCATGTATTTCTCTGCTTACTTGCTAAACAACTAATGTGCTACCTGTTATATCATGTGCTGGTGAGATGGTATAAAGAAATCAGAAATGAATATGTAAAAATTCAATCAATTTTTTTCTGAAATACAAGAAATTGCATTTAAGATGTAAGGAACATTTTTGACAATGAAAAAGAAGTATTATTTCATCGTTTTAATTTGCTTAGCACAGCAATGCTTATATTAAAAACTGAAGTCACAAAATACAGATTTAGAAGAAACTGTGATTTGAGCAAGTTGCATACAAAAACACTGCTCGTTCATCTTCAGATGCTAGGTCTGAAATATTTTAAAGTTTAGTTTTAAACATGACTCAAAATGTTATGAAGCTTTTTTCTTTTAGCAACTTAGTTTTAACTGAAGTTACCTATTCAGAGATCCATGACAGAACACATGTATTTAATCTTGGAAAAAACTATGTGGGCAACATCTTGTTGCTGTATGTGTGAATATATATATACATATATACACACACACACACGCATATATATATGTGTGTGTATATATATATATACATTATATATATATATATATATATTTGCATTTGCAGGCAGCCTGAGCTCTGCTCACAAGGCCAGTGTAGATACATAATGCTGGGTCTTGGGAATGCTTTAAATGACAAGCAGTTTTCAAAATCCCCATGTTGGGTAGAAACAGACACAGTATTTGTCTTCTAGTTCTGCACACTAACCTGGATAGTGCATGGTGAGAGTTCAGAAAGGGACCTAATGGAATCACCAAGAAGAATCAGAGATGTATCAAGGCTGGAAGAGACCTTCAAGAACACCCAGTCCAGCAATCAACTCAGCATTATCACTGTCATCCCTAAACCACGTTACCCAGTGCCAGACCCAGACACCTCTTGACTACCTCCAGGGATGGTGACTCCACCACCTTTCTGGGCAAACTATTCCAATGTCTGACCACCCTAATAGTGAAAAAGTTTTTCAATATCTAATTTGCATTGTCCTTGTCTTAGCTTAAGGTCATAAGTTACTTTGTTAGCCAACAAGAATATATCCTACAATTTATCCATCTTCAGAATGGATACACATTCAGGACTGTAAGAGGATTCTGTCTACAGACAAAAAAAATACTTAAAGCGAAGCATTTGTGGTTTTTTAAATGTTGAAGGGTAGTGATGTTGGAATGTAATGATTCACCTTTCTAAAGTAGCCTATTACTTGGAATATTTTTGCAGAGTGTGTAAGAGACACATCATCAATAGATTCTCCTATAGTTAATCTCTACATGTCAAAAGAAAACAACAAAACTCATATTCTCCACATGAATTTAAAATGCTATAGGATTTTTCACATCCTTCTTTGAATGCTTCTCTGGAGTTCTCTGCTTAGGTTTCTCCAATATAAATAAAATAATTTAGACCTTGTAAGATGCTCCGGGTTGGGCATATTGCTTATCCTTACTCTGAAGAAAGCAATGTATGAACTCCAGTCCACAAGGAAAGGACACTATGAGCATTCAATAAAATGATGGTTTCATGACAAAATACTGCAAGGTAGGAGTTTAAGGAATCCAGTTGTCATCAGATTTTTAAATTTCCCCAAAGTCTTACCTTCCAAACATAAATATGCAAATATATATTTATGTATCTATTAACGTAGATATGGATATACCTATAGATAAGGATATAACAATATAAATATACTAGATCAATAGAATAATACAATCATAGAAACATAGAATGGTTTGGTTGGGAGTGACCTTAAAATCATTTTGTTCCAACCTTCCTGCCATAAGCAGGGAATCTTCCACTAGACCTGGTTATTTTGAGCCCCATCCAGCCTGGCCTTGGTCTTTTTTCTTAGTCCTGGGCTTGCTGTAGTCTTTAATGGTTCATATATATTAAGAGCATATTGCTAATTCAGCAAGGAACTGAAATGTCAAATAACTTCAAGGAGGTGATTCATACATTTTAATACAAGTTGAGTTCAAATTGAAACTGAGGTCCAAGTAGGATCAGCTACAAGAACACAGATCCCTGCAAACACTTTCTTCCTTTCAGCTCAGTCTAAATCCCTGCAAGCAGATCTACAACAGGCAACCTGCTTGCAATTTCTACTATTCCACATGATTGGAACTGGAAAATTAATGCCCTCCACCACTTTACTCACTGGTGTAGCTCTCACTACAAAAAGCAACAGTCTTGGTCTGGATTTTTTCATTAGTAAGAGATTCAGAAGCAGAGAAATACGCAGCATGGAGCATCAAATCAGTTTTAAAAACACACCACAGCACTACTCAGCCTTACAAAATACAACAGGTTCCTTTCCCCGGTTGCCTTTTTGTACATTCAAAATGCATGCAGCTATTGGATATATAAACCTTGCTACATTTCCCCAGTCTCTGAGGATCTTAGAGAAAACTTTTCAGAGAGAATGTGGAGAGGAAAGATATACTTGGAATTTGAGCAATACATTTGTCATTTTAGCAATCTTGCAAGGTAGGTTGTAGATTCTAAATCCAGCATTATACTCCAAGTCAATGTCAAAATACCAGTGATTCATGTCACCATTAGACCAGGCAGCGGATTATTTGAAAGTTCTAAAGAAACAGGAACTGAAAATATGAAAAGCAATTATTCATTGCTTCTGAATCACAGAAAGATTGAGGATGCAAGGGACCTCTTGAGATCATCTGACCCATCCCTTTGCTCAAGGACCACCTAGAGCCAGCTGTGCAGGAGCACGTCCAGACAGCTTTTAAGTATCTTCAAAGAATGATTACCCTTTAAGGAAGGAGATCCAACAACTTCTCTGGGCAGCCTGTGCAAGTGCTCAGTTACCCTCACAGTAAAAATGTGTTTCCTGATGTTCATATGGACCGCCTTGTGCTTCATGTTGTGTCCATTGCCTCTGGTCCTGTCACTGAGCACCACTGAGAAGAGCTTGGCTTCATCCTGTTTGCACCCCTCCTTTAGTTACTTTAGTTCCCCTCTGAGCCTTCTCTCCTCCAGACAGTTCTGTCTCTTTCAGTCTTTTCTCATATGAAAGATGCTCCAGTCCTTTAATTATTTCATTGGTCCTTCAACTGAGCTCTTTGTGTTATGTCCATGTCTCTCTTGTACTGGGGAGCCCAGAATGACCCAGCACTCCAACTGTGGTCTAACCAGTGCTGAGTAGGGGAGAAGGAATTAAACACCTTCCTTGACCTGCTGGCAGCTACAGCAGCCTGCTAAAGCAGCCCAGGATATCAGGAGTCCCTTTGCTTGCAGGCCATATTGGTAGCTCATGCCCAGCTTGGTGTCCACGAGGACCTACAGGTCCTGTTCTGCAAATCTGCTTTGCAGCTGAGTGGCCCAAATATAATACTGGTGTGTGGGATTATTCTTCTTCACACACAGGACTTCATACTTCCCCTTGCTAAACTTCATGAGGTTCCTGTCAGACCATTTCTCCTGCATGTCAAAGTCCACCCAGCTGGCAGTGCAACCCTCTGGTACACCAGCCACTCCTTCACATTTGTATAATCAGTAAACTTTCTTCCCCTGTGGAAGCAAATCTCTTCATGGAAAACAGACAAGAAGGAGTTAAGGTCTATTCCTATGGAACACATTAAGTTAAGAAATCTAAAAACACATGAAACTTTGAGGATATACATCCATATATGCAATATGTAATTCAGTAAACATGGTAAGAACTAGCTCAGTATTTAATTATGAGCTGTGGTTTAGGATTTTTTTCCCTTCCTGATTTGAAATAGAAACAGAAAAAAGGTTAGTAAGCACAGCCAGTGAGATAAAAGGAATAAATGAAAGGAGGAAGTAGAAGACAATCCCATCCCATCACTGCCTATTGTCAACTGACTAATTTTTTGCATAAAGTGGAGTTGCTTTGAGAACCCCTTGTGCCTGAGGAGGAGGACAAGCAGCTGCCCCCAACTTTTATAAATAACATTTTACCCATTAAAGATAGTTCTTTCAGTCTTTGCAGAATGAACCATTTACTTAATTTACTCTAATTATAAAAATTCTAGCATGATAGTAACAAAAACTCGACTGGCATTGCCAGTCAAAAAGTACATACACACACAATGATCTTATGTTTTGCTTGGCCAATTGAGTTAGCCTCTTTGCTCACAGAGTACATCATTTTTCAAAGTCATATAATGAACAGTGATGACATTTCACATTTGAGAGATATTATCACCTGGACTCAAGCCTTCCTTCAAAAAACTGGTGTTCAGAAAAATTATGAAACAGCAGCAACAGCAATCACTGCAGGGTCTGATAGAAGAAAGAGGAGATGACATCATATCCCTAGCTAGAGACACTGGAAAGAACATATAAATTTCTAACAGAAACACAGCTACATCTTATTTTGTTTCAGCATTAAGGGTCTAAATGAACATCACCATTCAATTGTATTCTGGGCAAGAGCCCAAACTCATCTTTGCAGCAGTTGATTTTGAAACATTACAGTCAATCACATCTTCTCAATTTGTTCTTGCAGGCTTTCCCTATCCTTCTGGTTTCCATTTCTTGTTTGGAAGCCTTGAGTCATTCACCCTGGCAAGATGACCAACCTAAATCAGTTATTTTCTCTGAATTATACTGAAATTGCGATCTTGCTTAGCTTGTTGTTTTCTTCCTCTGCCTTTCACATAATTTTCTCTTTAAGGATCTAATAAAGCTGATTGAAGGCATAAGCACAATATTCCCTTTCTTTCGTTGCTGTCAAACCCAAGGCATTTACCCACATTGTTTTATAATTGAAACAAAAAACCTCTTTCGTCCAATTCTGCTTTCATTACCTCTGCATTATCCCAAGAATAAATAAAAGACCTGGCTTCCATGACCACATCAGTTACACAGAACAAATGCACAACTTTCAGGTTTTACAAAATGTTTTATTTAAACAAATGGAAGGAATTTTGAAGACATGATTGGTAAAAAGGTGGGTGCTGTTCAAAAAGAAGAATATGTCTAAATATAATTAAATTTGCTTAAAATTTCATTTATATCAGGAAAAAAGTGCCTTTCAATTTCAAGCTATGAAGCATGTTGTGAATTTATTACTAACAGAAAATAAATAATTGGACACAGGGTAATATTACTTTAACACAACTATAGTGTGAAGTGATCTTTGTGTTTACCTAGCTGGGTATTTAAAAGATTTTAAATTCCCAGAAGTTTCAGAAAAACAAGCAAGTGCTTAGTGAGGGCAGGCACAAATTACTACCTACCACTGAGAAGAAGGGATTTCTATTTAGCCATTTATTTTGAGAGCTGCAAGCCACTAACCAGTTCACACATGTAGTCCACTCTCAATCCCAGAATTTACAACCATGTGCCCAGCTGAGGGGTTAGGCTATAGGGAAGGCTGAGTATCAACTGGGACAGAGTTGGGCAAACTTGGAAAAATATTAAAGGTTGGATACATTCACAGAAAATCAGGCTTGGACACTCTTGCTCTCCTAAAAGCATTGTTTTTCTTGTGAAATATGGAGAATTATGTTATGTATATTATCCTACCAAAAATGTTAAATACACATCTCTATAGGAACCCCACATAAATCTATCAATGACACAGTTAGCTAAACTGGCTTCTGAATTTCTATTATGCAGCTATATTTCTTTTTTTAATTCTGTATTTGCTATACAGATATCTCCATTTTAGACTCTGGCAAAAAATGCTGGGTCCTTATTTTCATAGCATATTTCACTCTTTTTTACAAAGCTTTCATTGCAACACCTAGGAATTAAGGTAAAACATAAATACTTTTTGCAGCAAGTAAAACAGGTAACATACCTTACCCTGTGTAACACTGTTACACTGCATGCTAAAAGAAGATTAAGCCTCCAGCTATAGGAATACTAGAAGCAGACCAGTTAATGAAAGAATCTGTCAAATAAGTTAGGACAACACACTGTATGAAAAGTGACTGGTTAAAAAGGAAGAGGCTGTCCATGAAAGCTATTAAGATACTTCAGGAAAGTACTAACAGTGGAGAAGCTGGCTCAGAAGCAATCAGACTGGCCAAGAAATGGATTAATAATCAGCATCAATCCCGCTCACTTATTCAAAATGACAGTCATCACTGTATTTACTGCATGTGGGTCAGATTATGAAGTTATTATGATCCATCATCCATGTGACTCTTATTCTTACTGAGAAATGAGTCTTTCTTCCATGAGTTTTAAATCACCTCTCAATCTCTTGGTCAAAAACCTTGCTAATTTTTTGGCTTTCTAAGCTGTACTCTGAATTTTTATGAGTTGCAGGATGCACCTAAATATAAATCCCTCAAGAAACTGAAAGATGAAACCTTTTCCTTCCTTGCTTGTGTCCGTCGCAGTAAAAAGTGATAGTTAAAAAAGAATATTTGTTAAAATTTCTTTATATTCAAAAGACGGTCTTTCATACTTTTTAACTTTTATATACTGTTTACATATTTCTCACATGCTTTCTGTGTTTTGATATACCCAAGCAACTAAGAAGAAACTATCTAGGAAGGTGAAGGTGTCGTCTCACACTGTAACACACAACAGGGCCTCAAGTTTCCCACGGGTGACATCTTAAAAAGGACATCTTATTCTTGTCCCCAAGGATGATTACAAATTGGTCATTTAAATGGTACATCATTACTGTGTTCTGCTTGTCTAATATATTAATGTGAGCTAAATTATACTGGATATTTAAAAATGTACAT
Source organism: Cinclus cinclus (assembly GCF_963662255.1). Classification (NCBI taxonomy): domain Eukaryota; kingdom Metazoa; phylum Chordata; class Aves; order Passeriformes; family Cinclidae; genus Cinclus; species Cinclus cinclus. Next base: position 38,412,519 of record NC_085051.1, read on the forward strand.
AGGCTCACACCTGTGCCCCTGGCTCTGCAAGTGCCAAGGGCCCATGAAGCTGGACTGGCACTGCTTCCAAGGAGCAATGGGGCTGCCTGGGAGCGTGGTGGGAGCTGGCATGCAGTGAGGCAGGACCTTGCCAGCTGCTGCTCCCCTGCTGCAGCACCCCTGCAGCCAGCCCAGCAAAGCCCTTGCTCTGCAGGGCTCCCACCACTGCTGCCTCTGCCTTCCCAGCACTTCCCTTCTGGTCTGCCCCCAACACCAAAGAACGAAATACCAGTTTGGGCCACGCTTCTGAGAAGCCTTAAGCTGGTCTGTTTGATGTATTTCCTGTTGAAATCAGTGCAAATGGCAGCGTTATTATCACTGGCAGCTGGTTTAGGCTCTTACAGAATTACCTGCATGTAATCACTAGCTGGGCTGTGGAATGGGTCTACATGTCTCATTTCTTACAACTGACAGCATTTCTTCCCCCAAAGACTTTCCCTCTAGCTGCCCCTTTGTTTGCAAGACGAACAAGCTACAGACATGCCAAAACAGCTTTGCCTAGAGCTTCTGAAACAGAAAAAATTCTTCGTTGCATTTTGGATTGTCAGGATTGGCAGAATGTTTCATTTGTTCAGAAGGAGTTTTAGTTGTTCAAACACTAGAAGAGAATTTATGGGTTTTTTACCAGTACTGCCATAACTGGTACGACAGGAAGCAGTCACTGTTTTAAAGTAGCTCCACACCTATGTATATTGAAGCTAAAGAATGCAAGAAAATGATTTTTAGTTTTGATACCAGAGGGGAAAAAAACAACCAGATGTTCTGGGAGATGTGCTTAGAAATCTGTATCTGACAATAAAAAATGAAAATCACAGAGAGAATAATTAGATGTGTTTTCTGGAAAAGATTGACAGCATTTCTCCGTGCTAAAATGATGCTATGATTCATTACATGAAAAGTCATGAGATGAGCAAAATTTCTGTGCTTGCCCTGGGAATGTGTTCTACTTCAATTGGTTGTGACTTCATAAAAATACAACATTAAGTTGTTTTAATTCCATCAGAAAAAATGTGGCTCAGGAAGGAAATTTTTGATTGCAAGTTAATGTTAGCCTTCATTGGAATAAGCTATACTCTTCAATATCCACATGCATAATCCCTAGGGAGTTATATGACGCCATGTATTCTTTCCCATCTGCTAGTTAAATATGAGATTCAAGAGGCTTTCAGTGTCATTATACAGATTAGTGACTCCCCCAGAGGAATCTAGGTTCATGATACAGTGAATAACTCACAATGATATTCTGAAGACCAACATTTAGAGATCATTTTGTATTTGTATGAGTTTTGCACCTGCAATTATTTGTGCTTGTAATTTAGGTTACTTAGATGTTTTTAACTTACAGATGCAATCAGTGATGTAGATATTTAAACTGAATTGAACTTAAGGCAACCATAACTGCAGGTGCAAAATTTTGTCTGCGATTATTTGAATTCATAAACACATCCATCTCCTGAAAGTAAAACCAAAGTAAAATTAGGCCAGCAGTGGTTTTATATAATATATTTAGCAAACTAAAAAATCATGCATAATTTTCCCAATTTTCAAAAAAAGCTCACGACCACTCTTTTTAGCATTAAAAAGAATAGGGCATCACTAAATATATACAAAGATGAACTAAGCAACTTGTTTTCATCTTTTAATATCTTGACCTTTGGGGTGTTTTTCTTATCCCCTTAACAGTGTCTGTAGCAGGAAAATAAGGAAAGATCCCTGATTTTGTAACAGCAATACCGTTGATAGCTGCACCAGTACAGAGCAAAAGTGTAATATGCCCTGAGATCAAAGTGTGCAGAATTTGTAGCACTATTCAGGCAGTGAACAGAACACTGAACACGTACACATACTGGTACTTGAATTTCCACCTGGCAGGCAGTTGTGGCATCTAGACATGCCATGGGAGTGAAAGGCATTACTACACAGATGTGTGAGGAAGCCTGGATGAATGGCAACTAACCTGCCTAAAGACAGACAAATACTTGTGTTTGTCATAAAATACAGATGTTCTTATATGAAAGTTATCAGAAAAGTTTTAAGTACTTGGGAGCAAGAAAGCAATTCCTTGAAAAATTTCCTACACTTACAGCTACTGTCCCTAGGTAAAACAGCAGTGTCACAAATCATCTCCTTCACCTTTGCAGGGCCATTGTGCAGTGTGATACAGTGTGGGCACAGGTGTAAAACCCAGCTCCAGCCCCTAGTTCCACGCATCTCATCCCAGCCCAGGTTACACTGCTTAAGAAAATTCTGTCATATGAAGATCTACATTACACACTGACAGTCATGGATGCAGTTGCAATGCCCAAAAGGACATGTCCTACTCCATATGCACCTAAAACATCCTAAAAATACCATATGGGTTAGTACATTTTCCTCAGTGTTACTCTTATCTTAGAACAAGAATAGTTTACAGTTAATACAAACTTAATTTCCTTTTTTTAAAATCACAATACATTTTAAGCATGAAAGGTCCCTTTTCAGTCAAGATGCAGTAATGTTTTCAAACAGATTCTACTACCTTCAGTATTACAATAGTCCCACACTGTGATGACATTTTGCTTGTCCTTCTTGCACAATTTACAACATAAAGCACTATGATGTCATGTGATTACTTTGTAAGGTGACTAACCTTGACTCTGAGTTTTTCTAAGAGAAAACTGACCAGGAAGGTGAGGTTAAATGACAAAGAATTTAAGAGGATTTACCAAAGTATTAAAAAGAAAAATATGACTGTTAAACTATTAGAAACAGATTTTTTAAGGATTTGCACCAGGGATATACCATTATGATGAAAATCCTGCTACAAGATTATGACACAGAGCTGTGTAAATAATTTTTGAGACCAAATCAACAGGCAAGGCAGATGTATGAAGAATAGTTTAGAAGTTACTGTCCTAAGTATTATTAATTGCTAATTATCCTAATTCTTCTTATTATTTCTTTTTATTATTCAGTGATCTGCTCTTGTTTTATGTAGTCTTGTCTTACCTGACAACAGTGTCCTCATCTGCACAGACATCTGTAAGGAAACTTGACATGCAGTTTTCTTAAAAAGTAATGGAGTCTTGTTTCTAAGTGATGTGGCAGTTGGTACTGGATTATTTATTTTTTAAAAAAGCTTGCAATGTGTTCTTTGAGCGGCAGACCTGCCTCAGCAGGTTTAACCTGAACATCTCTTTTGAAATGTTTTCTTTTTCTCAATATACTCTTCTGATCCAGCACTCTTCACAACTTGAATTCCTCCTCAGAAAAGAAATTTTGCCACTTGGGCATTGAATAAACAAAACAAAACAAATGAACCCTCCCTCCTAAGTTACTTTTAAAAGCATAAAAGGTATTTTACCTTGAAAAAATGAGCAATACATTTAATATAGCAATTCAAGTAAATACAACGTGCTATTTTACAGTCTACATAATGATTTCTTTTTGTTTCAAAATTTTCTGCATTTCATGACTTAAAAGTACCTTTTTAACCACCAACATGTCAAAAAGAAAGTAATTTTTGATCAAACTTGCTTTTCTTCTAGATCTCTAATTTTCTCTGAGTTTCCATAAGATAATCTTTTTTCCTTTGTAACTCACAAACATGCCATGAGGCTTGCTTGGTAACCAGCTTTGTGCTGGATCTAGAATTCAGACAGATTAGCCAGAGATCACCATTGCACCACCACAACAGCACTGTTTGCCATCATCTCACATCTGAGTGTAACTGCAATTTGCAACCACGTTACTTCGCTCTTCACCATCATCAGAGAGCATTACAAAGTCGATATAAATGACACTGGACACGACTCAAGGAGTGCCTGGTATTCTACAGAGTTGATGTAGAGTCGTGTGAAAACCTTATCTATGGACAGTACAGTTAGCAAGGACATAAGAACACATCTATGTTTTCTTAACTGCAGTGACAGGCTGCTTCCTTGCAAACAGCTGCGGAAGACAGAAAGTCTCTGCTACAAGCTGTTTTGCAAGATGAGGGTGGGCAGAGACCTCCAGGTGCAATGATTTGGGTTGTAATTGTAGCAGGTCTTGTACGAACACATGGTAAAGTCGTTTGGAGTGCCGGGCATTCATAGGCAACGCTCAAAAAAAAAAAAAATCCAATATAAGGCAAAAATGCTGAAAATGCCATGAGTCTCAGTGACCTTTTAATTAAATGTGTGTCTATAGTTCAAGAAGAACTGCATAGTCAATTATTTTGTACTGAAACTATGTAAAAACTGGCAACATGGCAAAAAACCCCTGCAAAACTCAGCAGTGTTGTCAACAGCCTTGAGTTCTCATTTTGGATTACAAAAATTCAGACAAGGACATCACCTGAGGCCAGCTGAAGATCATTTAAAAAGCTGCATAAATAAAAAACTGGAGAACTCATAAATTGATAAGCAGTAGTATTTCTGAAAGCTGTATTTTATCTTAACTTTTATTCTTTCATGATGCACTGGTTGGTTTATGGTGAGTTCTTCCTCCAGGGAAGAACATATGTTTCAGTAAACAAATTTTCCCCCTTTCTCTTGTAATAGGGAGTGGCAGAGCTATGGACAGTTCTCCAGTGATTCACTTCTTACTGAAGTGAGAGTAGCCCTCTTTATTTTAATAGCATTTATACCACATCTTTTGCAAAGACATTTTGAGAGACTTCTGAGCACATAACTACCCCTTTGCCTTCAAAGACGATATATTCCTTAATTTTTTCTCTAAGCATCCAAGACCTTTTTGTACCTGTGGTTCTCCCTTTACATTTTTCTGCTTTTTTATCTATGAAGGCTATAACCCCAGATCCAAGTTAAAAATCTTGTTACCATTTGTTTTCCATAGACAGAACAGAGCACGGTAGTGCTATATTCAGGCTTTAAGCAAAACCAGTGAATCTAACTTATGAATACTGATATATGTCTGTTATCCCATACAGATCTATACCACTAACAAACACAACCAATCTTTCATGAATTCCACATTTTGATTCAGGGTTTGTAACAGAAACTATTATTTGGTTTAGAGACACTTAAAAATGGCTTAAGTATGTTCTGATAATGAGTGTCTCAAACTTATACTTGGGGATATAAAAAATAATAAATAAACAATAGAGTTGAAAGAGAAATGCAATGTTTTCCATCGTCTCCCAGGTCTGCCCTACATGGACCCCTTAGAAACCAAAAAGCAGTGCCTCTTAATGAATACTCGTACTCTGTAGGAGAAGTACATTTACCACGTATACAGAGACAGAATGAGGCAGTGCATGGAGCCCTGGTACTGCAGCTCGAGTCTGCTACCATTTGAGCTAAAGCAGAACTACATTAGCTGGCACTAACAGCAGCTCATTTATCCTGGCTTGCAGGCAAGCTGTCGTAAGGCAGCAGCACAGCACGCACACAGCCACAAGTGCTTTTCAAGCAAAATGAGTAGAGAAAGAAGCTAAGGAGAAAAATTCTACCTTGTATTAAATTTAATATATATACCTGTCTAATTAATTCATTTTTCAAAGTTATTTAAGCTGCTGGGAATGCAGCTTTGCTACGAGACATTATATTCAAGTGGTACTATATCACAGCAAGTCAAGCACATAGAATCATCTTAGAGATGACAGATAATAAAGTAGCACTTTAGATTTTCAGCTTATTCACTCTGTATTTGTTTGTGATGATGTGGTAAAATTTGCTTTGGATCTCATTTTTAACCATTTTACTGGACATCTGGTGTTTGCTTCTTAAAGTTTCACTATTACCAGGGTCACTGTAATTCTATAGCACATCTGGGCCAAATTCCCTGGCAGTTTTTAGTGAATTCTGTGGCAGTGGAAACATCTGTTACTGTGCACAGATCCACACACAGAGAATTGTGAGGAGCTGCAAAATTTTCTTGGACGTTTTGCATTTTGGTGTCCAGGAAATTACCCACTGGTAATGGCTGATCTTTTAGTTAGTCGTTTTTTTTTTTTTTTTTCTCTTTTTTTCTTAATCTTCTGTGGGATATGTCCAAATCAAGTAAAACCACATAGATTCTAATCACTAACATTTTATTTTCATCAGTTATTAAAGAAAACAGTGGTGCCTCAGTCATCATGTTTTCAGAAGTACACATAGCCTTTGGAAATATTTTCTTGGAAGTGGGTGAACTGATGCAATGTGAAACTGGCCTAGTCACCAAAATTGTTGAGAACTGCAAACAAAGCCTAGGCCTGAAGACTTGAAGAGAAGTTTTGCAAAACTTTGTCTTGCAACAAAGGACCAGGCACAGTATAGCATTAATTCATATATTTTAAGGTAAAAATAAAGATTTAAAAAGTGGAGCAGTATCATACATCTGCTGTTTGTGCACGACCAGCTTTTGTGTTTAAAGCCTTTAAGCACTTAGTTATAGTATAATCTTAAGTTTCAGCTATTCTTTTTTAAAAGATAGAATAAAAAATACTAGTTGTTACAATGAACAGCCTGTGAGAATGCATGTTCTGGAATAAATAGTTTCTTATTCCCTAGATCCTTGTAGTACTTGTGCCAACTGGTTAGGATAAAATCAGTATGTTACAATTGCCTGGATCTGATCCAAAACTTTGCTTGAAAAACAACAAAAACCCCAACCAACAAACCAAAAAAGAAAATCCTAACGCCAGGTTTCTTTCCAGTAGTGTAACACATCACTGATTAAATCACCAGAGAAGTAAACTCTGTTTGTTCTGTTACTTGCTGAGTGACTGAGCAGTTCGTGTTGTATGTGCTTGGATTAGCAAAGTAAAATATCCTCTACATCTCAGCCTAATTCCTAATCTGAATTAAAAACTAAATTCTTGAAAATTATAGTAAAGATGGAAGGAAGGAAGGAAGGAAGGAAGGAAGGAAGGAAGGAAGGAAGGAAGGAAGGAAGGAAGGAAGGAAGGAAGGAAGGAAGGAAGGAAGGAAGGGAGGGAGGGAGAGAGAGGGAGAGAGAGGGAGAGAGAGGGAGAGAGGGAGAGAGGGAGAGAGGGAGAGAGGGAGGGAGGGAGGGAGTGGGGAGATGACAGGACAAGAGCAGAAGAAGCTAAAATGTTACACCTGCGATGGATGTGTAATGAGCCTTTATGGCTTGAACTTCTTTTCAGGGTGACTGAAGGTATACTCAGTAGGGATAAAACCCCCTTCCACTCTGCTGTATTTGTTCTCATACAGATTAAACACAACACTGGTCTTGAAGACAGGGAATATGAGCAGCAGTCTAGGTGGAATGCAGAGAAGAGCCAGAAAGAGCCAGAGGTGATGCCTGGAACAGGAAACCTATGATATACCCTACCAGACCGAGGCAGAAATTCCTTCCTTCCCCCCAAACTGTAAATAAGTAAGACTCTGAGCCTCCAACAATAAACCAATCCCCCTTCCCCAAATGGATTTCCTTTTTATGTCAAAAGACTAATCCATGCTATCACATCTTCATCTGTATCCAATCATGCTTAAAAGGAAGGAAAAAACCCCTCTCTATCATGCTTCTAGTCAATTGTGCATTAAGAAAAACTAATCCCTCTTGATCCCTGACAGTGACTTGCTGAAGCTCTGAAGCATGATGTAAGTACAGACATTACTCTAATGCAAATGTCCAAGTGTTATGGTAGGTTCAGGGCAGTGCAAGATTTCCTGTTCTCAAAGCTTAATACAAGACAGGGGATGAGTTACGAGACTAGACTGCAAACTCAGAAGGGACTCCTTAGGATACATCATTTACTCATACAAGTTTTCACCTAGAAACTACATTAAAAAATATACTTGAAATAAAGACTCAAGTAATGGCCCAGCAGCAGAAGTTCTCCAGATGATTGTTGCAGGGCTTTTCTGTATTCAGAGAAAGCTGTGTTTGAATCCTGCACTTGCTTATCAACAGATTCCAGGTACTGACCGAGGTGAGCAAAGCTGAAAATCCATGAGCTTCTAGGTGCCAGAAAACCTTTTCTATATGTGAAAAATATATCTATCCATAGCAGTCAAGTAACTTTTTAATATTCTCTTTCACAACCAGAAAAACTTAGCCCCTCAATTTTTATGACGCAAGATTTATCTTCCTGCCAGTATAGTTCTGTGGACCTCTCAAACTTCCTCAATATTTTGTTTAACATGTTGATTTAATTCAGTATTATATCAGTTGTGTTACCAAAGTTATATAGAGGCAAAATTCTGTACTTCCTTACTATGCCTGGGTTGTGTATGCTTTAGGATTGCATGATCCTTTTTGCCACGGTACAGTTCTATTAGTTCATGTTATAGAACTATCTTTAACAATTTTTTCACCCAAGACAATGTTGTCTGCATTGTTGATATAGTAAGTATAATCTCAATTTTGGTATCCCCTCAATTTACTTTGCATTTGGCCATATGAGACTGCCTTCAGTTGCACAGTGACCATGAAATTTGGTGTAATTCTAAAACAATAATCTGTTCTCACTTACTGCCCCACCAGTGAGCCTATTCAAGCAATTACTAACTTCATTAAGTGTTCGCAGGGAATAAAACACAATACCGATTCTAAAGGGATAGGCCTGGGATAAATGATACATTTAATTCTAGAGATAATGACTGCTTTGAATCATTCCCAAACCAAGCTTGAGAAAAACAAAGACTTTAAGTGATAATATTTTGGTACGCATATTTAAAGTGTGTGAAACTATTAGTTTCACTTCAGGGATATTCTGAATTCTTTCATCTGCCTGGCAGACAGAAAATTCACCCTACTTTCAGAAAAGTCACCCCGCAAAGATAACTGGGCCATGGTTCCACAAATCCAATTTAGCTCATCTGAAGCTCCATTTGGTGTATTGGTTTGCTGAGCGAGACAGACTTTTTCAAGAAATTATTTATATAATCAGTATTAAATATTATAGTACTAGAATCATAGAAGGTGAAACCCTTTTATCTGATTCATGTTATCTAGGTAAATTATTTTGTAGGTGTTGTAAATGAATAATGCCAACAATGATGGGAGAGTGTTTGTACTCATAAAGGACAATTATAATTTATTGTGTATCTCAAGAGATTATATGATAACCATTTTCTTTCCATTCAATAGTAACATGTACCACTTTTCTTCCTTATGTGAAAAAAGACTTCCTAGATGTGATGACAGAAAATGGCCTATGAAAATATTAAAGAGCTACATCACAAGGCCAGCTGGTTTTTGATTTACAAATTGCGCAGGTAGTGAAAATGGCCTGTGGAATTAAAGTCAAAGATGTAAGCTACAGTCTTACTGATAAAAGACTTAGCAATTTTCTGCCATCTTTTAAATAAACTGTTTCATCTGGTTTATGTTGTTTTTCTTCATTTTGCACTCCACTTCATGTTATCATCACAGCCACAGTGAGACATTTTGGTGCCCAGGGAGTATCTCCAAACCCTGAGCACTGTCCCCACCAGCCCTCCAGCCAGCTGCTCTTGCCATTTGTGTTCTCTGCTTCGTCTTCCCAGGTGGCAGCTACAGCAACCGGAATTTACCATATTTACCTCCAACAGTTTTGGCTATTTTTGAATTCTGGTTTCACAAACATTTGTGACAAACCAGCACTACTGCAAAAGAAGAAGTAATCCTATTTCCCTCCTTTTCCTTTCCCAGTTGCTCTGTCCAGCTTCCACAATAGCGTGTCCATTCTGCTGGAAAAAGGTCTGTGTGTGACATGATGACAGCAAACCTTTCTGGATTACCAACATATTTTTTTTAAGTGGCCAGGTTAATATTAACCCAATCATTTCTCCAATATCCAAGACTCCTGACCAGGTGCAGAAGGACATATGCTGGCACAAAGGAGTGTGTGGCACAAAAGCAGCAACGCATGACTGGGCACACAGCACACACCACTTCTTAGTGGCTTAAAGCAGCCATGAACCGTGGCTTTGGTTAGACAGAAATCAAGATCTGGTCTATTATGTTTTCCTCTTTAACCTGAGTTTGGATGTATGGTTCACATCTTGCTGTGTGTTATACTCCTCCAGCTGTGCTACAATAATGGCACCTCTACCCTCTCATCAGGCAGTAATTTTGAATTAAAATGCCTCTCCTAGGGATGACTTCTAAAGTACAACACATACCACCTCGTGAATGTGGTAACCGATATGTCGACATTCCAGAGTGCTAAATAGGTGAGGATGTTGGCTTTCAGGAACAATCCTTTGCCAGATAATACTTCATTATCTGACAGACCATCTGGTTGCCAGTCCATCAATGCTATATTACTACAGTCAGCTCTCTATGCTTGATTATTGCTCAACATTTGTATTACTTTGCAAATAATAGAACTCAAAAAATGAAAAAGAATCTTCCACAGACTAAGCAAGACAAATCACCACTTGCTTATGTACTTGTCATTGTCATTTTTGGATAATGGCCAAACAGTGGATTTTTGTCCATGTGACTTGTGAATTCAGAGCACAGCATACCCTATTGTTATCAGAAGAAAGATCACCAACTTTTAATTGCACAATATGTATAAACACAGCTGGCCTCGTGATTCTTTTTGTAATGCAATATGTTATTCCCTAAAATTCTGTTTCAGGTGTGACCTCAGGTCTCTTTCTATTCCACTTGTTGAAGTCTCTGAGATTTACAGTGATATACTCCTAGACTACCAGGAATATTTAAAGAACATTTTTTCTTGGATTTTAGAAGGAATGTGAATGAAAAGCTGTATCTATTGGATATCCTTCTGGTGTCTGTTCAGAGCACTCTGTCTTAAGAATGACTACTCAGAAGAATGTGCAGTTCATAATTCCATAAGCAATGATAGCAATCTCTTTACAGAAAAATATGCATTTCTTCAATAGGAGGAATGTGACCATGGAAACACAATGACATTACAGAATAAGATCAGGAAGAACAATATTAGCTGCATCTATTTAAAAAGTATATCTTTAATTATGAATAAAAATAGTGCTTTAGTGTAGTTAATAATGTAATGGAAGTTTTATAAATATTGTATTGGCTTTTAAGTGAAGCTGGTCCTCAGTCCTTATTTGTTACTAGCTCTCAGAATTTCACTTTTGTGCATAATTCCCTTTTCCACAGGAATCAGAAATCTCTCTCTTTTTTTTTTTCAGTAGTCTTAAGGTAAAAGTCAAGTTGTCCCTCTGTAACTGATATTGTCATTCCTGCCAATACATGGTTTTAGTACTAACACCTGGTTCAAAATCTAGACGCCTAACGAAACTCTACAGCCAAATAAATAAAACTCAGAACAAAACATTTTTGGAAAAAAAATGTGATTAGCTTCAAGTGAAAAATGCATAAATAAGCAATTAAAGAAATTTTTAATGTTCTTTATATTTTTTTTCCCCATAAATTTAATACTTTTATAGTGAGCACTCTAGCCACTCATGATTACACTCTTACTGGACATGTCTGAGGTTCTTTTTCCAATAATTAAACAAAAATATAAGTATAAGCAAGTTAGGGTGTTTAGACCAGGCTTCCTCCAAGGGAGGTTGGTGGTAGAGAGAGAAGTGAGGACTAAGTCTCATTCAGGATACTGTGTAACCCCAGGCACCTGATGCTGGGTGAGAAACAGGTTGATGAAACTCCACAGGCTCCAGCCAAAAGAGTTGATTCCCACAGGTAGGGGAGAACTGGGTTTCATGAGCAGAGATGGTGCTGCAAAGAATTCACTTCCCAGCATGGGGTACCCCATGACTCAGACATAGTCTGCAGAGGAGCCATTTGACTAAAGCTACAGAAGCTTTAACATCTTGCCTTTTATTGGGTTTAAAATGGTGGTTAGACCATACTCCAGCAAGTGGAACCTACTGGTCTGTACTCCTCTGTGTTCAGAAGTAAGAGTCTTGAGTTCCTGGACAAGCCCTTTAAGCCATTGTATAAAGGAGAATATATTTAAGAGGCTATTATTTCCAAAAAACAAGGTAGCAGATGCAACCATACTTTATGAGGAGCTCAACCACATGGGTATGTTTTAGGCACAATCTGGAAATGCTTAGAAGTTGCTTAGAAGTTGATTGATTGAGCCTACCAGTTGTCTCCACCTGGCAACTGCATGATCTTTCTTACAATAAGAGCTTTAGGCTTAGGTGATAATGTAATTATCTGCACATAGTTTTTGGTTTGTCCTTGTTTTTTTTTTTGGGTTTTTTTTTTGTTTGTTTTTGTTTTTGTTTTTGTCTCATCAGTATCAAACCCAAGTTTTCTGGTATGGTCCAAAAAGAGCAGTTTAATTTGTGTTAATTCTGTTTTTCTCAACTGAAAGAATAATCAAAATCATCAAAATCTAGAAACATAGTAGCTTATAGTTTGTTCATGGAACCATGCATTGGATTTTAGAGCACTAGAACTATTGGTACAGATGTTCTGGTTTAAATGAAATGTATTTGTGCAGGACTGATTTTATATTCAGCTTTATTCATAAGCAGTTTGTACCATAGCTTTACAGTAGCTGTTCTTCCAGTTTCCCAGTCATGGTGCCTTGCCCACACTCTAAGTTGCAACACGTTCCCTTTGTCCCAAGGTCTGTCCTGGCAGGACTTTCTGGAGATCTGTGGACACACATGGTGGTGCTCTGACTACATCTTCCTCCCTGCAGCACTCTGCAGCTTTATTGTTTAAGTGTCCTCTGGGTAGGATGATGATCTTTCTAGGCTGCTAAGTGAGCTTTGTGTTTGGCTCCAAGGACAAAGCAGATTTTGTCCCACAGTTTTAAGGGTTATACAAAGTTCTGCTAAACACAAATAGGTGCTTAGTTTAGTTTCTTTTCTGATGAAATGCTGTCAAGCAAACATATGAAGTCAGTAGCAAACCCTGAGGGCTAACAGAATTCTTAGTTCAGCTGTTTCTCAGTGATGGGCAAGCAGTGTCATTTAGGTATTTCTGTTATAGTTATACACATATAAGCACTTTTTAATTAACTTCTTCCTGTGAGAGAATTTCTCTTCACAGGTGTTTATAAAGTGGTCTCACATGAATCACAGAAGCAGAAGCTTTGGTCATGCATCAGTTAAGGTAGGAAATGTAGACATCCAAGCCTAGCTGGAATGCTATCAGGCATCCTCACATTTCACCATGGCTATCTGGAACATTTTCTATGACAATGAAAACTCCATCTATATTTCACAAATGAAAAGAACTGGAATTAAAAAAAAAATAGGAAAAATAGAATAATAGGTAGTGACTAACCCATATGTTATAGGTACTTTCTATAGTCTTCTCTGAATTCAAATTTTATACAATTTCCATGTAGACTTGCAGTTAGACATCTGCTGCCACAATCCAAGCATATTATTTACATGACAAAATTACAGGTGTCTAAATTCTGCTTCTCTTGCTGAATAGCTTAAAACTTAGGGCAACTGTAAAATTAAGAAGTGTGTAATTTAATATGTTGTCTTAAAAACAGGCTTAGGTAATATGCCTGAAAAACCTTAGTAAGGTAGTGCAGAAGAACTTGGTAAACAATGTGTAAATTTGCAGATCACTAATGAATGTGGAAAAGGTGAACTGTTTATATAGAGCCTACGGCACTGTAGACTATATATAATGATCACCCAGCAGGACAGAAGCAAATTTATATGCTCTGTTCTGGAAGGCAGTGTGAGCTTCATTTGGAATGAAACTACTTACCTGGCACAGAAGGAATCAAAGAAGGTTCTGAGGAGCAGATAAGCAGTAGCAGAATATACTGGTTAAAGATCCTGTGGTTTTTTTTTGTTTGTTTGGTTTTTTTTTGTTTTGTTTTCTTTTTGTTTTTAATAGAGTTTTTGACCATTTGTATAGTCTAAGCAATAAGAACCAGGATCTGCACACTTTAATTTGCATTCAAATTTCCTCTCTACTGAAAACCAAATACTACTGCTTACATAAAGCAACAAGAGTACATTTGTGTCATCTTTTGGTACAGAATTCTTTCCTTCTCTTTTTGCTCCTCTTACTACCACAGTTCCCCAGACTCCTTCTCTATCAAATACCCCCCAAGAATGCACTTCATTTAGGAAGTCTCTCAGCATTAACACACCAAGCTATACAAGTTTCAATGTATTTCTACTACTGACCCTTCTCTTCCTACTTTTTTTTTGGTACATATATACTTGTTCTCCTTTTTATATCTTATTTAGGTCAGTGGAAGCACAGAGGAAGCATTAATATTTACAAAGCAATGGGAAAGAATAAATCTTTATATAATACTGCCACTAGCTAGAGTAGGAAAATGGCTTCCGTATATGAGGTTGAACTTGAGGGGATCAATTTTAAGGTAAAAATAAGCATAAATATTTAAGCATTTAACATACTGCCATATATTAAGATGATATTTCCTCTCCCAGGAGCAGGATATCTATCAGGCCATTTGAAACTGGAGTTACTATAGCAAACATTCTAGCTAGTAACTAAACAGTTATGCAGAACTTTTATGGATGTGGGCAGAAGCAAGGTTTTAGTAGCCCCTACACAGTTTAAACTGTTATCCACACAAGGCTGGTGACAAACAAAAGGTAATGCTTGTATGGTCTACACCTTAGAACTGTTTCTTACTTTTCACATGTATACCTTTATTCCAATATCCTGGAATATAAAAAGGAATTTCATCATCTTTATGTCATCAGAAATGATTTTAATGAATTAGAAATTGTTTGGGTACTATCTGAAATTCCCTAAAAATTTGCAAAAAGCAGGAAACTCAATTCAGACTGGCCACAGACAGATTCTATTGTCCCTGATAATTTTTAAACTCTATCTTAATTCAGACTAGATTCCAGAATAATGCCAACAAGTAAAGAAAGCATAAATCAGGGCTCAAACTTCAAAATGTGGTGTAGGAATTACTGGAATCCTGAAAAAAATATCTGTAAGAAATACTGTATGAATTTTTGAACCCTTCAATCTCATTTCTGATTAGCTCATGAGTCATCTGTCAAGACCGGTCAACTCTCTCCATGCTCCCACATTTAATCCAAACATTTGCACAGAAAATCAACATTAAGGTAAAGTAAGAGTTGCCCTAAAATTACTGTTTAGGTGTAAATATGTGCATAGTAAGGAAGGAGGAACTGTAATAGCAGCCCTGGGTTGTGTTCCTTAAAAGAAAGAAAATTGAAGGCCTGCTATAAAGGCTTTAGCCAACAGAATAGTTTCCACAGACTTCAGAAGGATGTGAATCAGGCCCCTAAAGTAGCAACTCATTTAGTAGTGAGTGCTAAATTAATAGCACTTATTTTCTTTGAGCATAACAGCATCCATTCATCACACTGCAGTAACAAAGCTGTAACCTGATCTATGACAAATATTACAAGCCTAATGGCTGATGTCCATTACTGACGGGACCTGCTCACCATTTAGAAGAGATTGGCACTGAAGGATTACTGAGCAAACATAGCACCTGAAAAAACTTGCATGCAGGAGTCTGTCATCAGGTGTGTGATCGAGGGCATTATCTGAGAACGCTGGCTCTTATCTTCGGTTGGAAACTGCTGGAATTGCCAACAATTCTCAACAAAGAGCTTCCGTCATGGAAGGCTGATACACCGAGCCAGTCTGGTGGTGGTTTACCTTCCCAAGGCTTCATTCCTTTTTATGGATCACCTGAGACCAAGAAGCACACCAGTCTTTAATAGCTTAAATAGCAGGACAACCTAGCAAACTGATGACAATCAAGGGAAAACCAATCCTTTTTGGTAGAAAGACAAAATTCCAAGCATTCCCTCACAGTAACTTAGGAAGACCTACTTTAAAAACTGCATTTTCCCAAACAGGATGCTGAGAAAACTTTCCTACCACTGATTTCTATCATTTTTCAACATTCCCTATATTAAACTGCTCACGAGTCAAGTTTTCACCTTTTAAACCAATACACTTGTTCTCAGGAACATATTAAATTGATTTTCAATGTTTTTATTTACGTAACCCTAGATAGAATTAAAATTGTACAATTTTTAAGAAAGCAAAAAAAAATTTCTATTTGTACAAAAACGCAGTTATTTTTCTTGTTGTTATATTGCAGCTTTGAGTTATTAATTACTTGCAACTATTAACAGGAGTAGTCAGAGGCATTTTATTTTTCCCAAAATTGCGACAGCATATTTAATTTGCGCAGGAGTTTTGAAAATGTAACTGAAATTTTTTGTTTGCCCTTTTACATACTTCTTAAAGAAAACCTAAGTTAATTTGATACTTACATTACCCATTAAGTATGAAAAAAATGAGATTAAATACTTTAATATGCTGTGAACCAATAAGATCAAGAAAATCCAAATATTATGCACATATATAATTTTGCATTTTCAAACACAGAGACATATATGTGAGAATATTTTAAAACATAAGCTGAAATGCTAACTAGTTAATGATACACTTTTATCCACAAAATTTAGGCCAGATTTAGTCTCCTAAATCACAGAGGCAATCAAAAGAATAAATACTACTATATACTAAATGGTAAATCAGAGAGAAGATAGATGATATTTCCAATAAAAGTGGTGTAGAAAATTAGCTCTTAAAATACCTAACACCTTTTTATGAAGTATTTTACACAGAAAAATAGTCAAATTAAAACAAAAATGGAATATGTAATTTGTTGCGAGAAGGGTTTTAAAAATTAAAGAAGGTACATTTATCAAAATTTATTTCTTAAGTCAGGATATAAAATTAGTTAATGTGGGGTTAAAATTATTAAATAAAAAGAGTTTCATTAAGAAATGAAATGTTTTCAGTAAGAAATAAATGTTTATCTTATTATTAAAAATACATTACTATTAATGTAATAATTTTAACATTCATTAAATGTTTTAATGGTAAGTGATCTGAGCCCCTACCTAGATTAGGAGGCAGCAGGATTGTAGAAGCATTTATCCCAGTAGAGTTTAACTCCTACAGAGAAAGCAAAGAGATGTATTGGGTTTGGCTACCTAATTCCTATGCTGCAGAGTTGTTTATTTATTATGGAAAAATTCCATTTGTCACAATGAAATAAACCCTAAAAAATCATTCTGTGTGTGAGATACTCAGTGTATGACAGTCAGCTCTAAAACAGTGTGTATGCAAGTTCAGGCAGAGCTAAAATACACAAAAATAGACAAACACCGAAGGCAAGCTATATAAAAAAACCATCAGCATTGATCTTGTATTCATAACTGGAGCCAATGCTTCAGTCAGAATTATTGCCCCATGTGCTACATGAAAACTTCAGAAATTTATTATGAAGTGCCTGCTGGCTCACTGTGAAAGCAGATCTCTAGGCTGGATGGACAGAGCGCAATGGTGCAGTTTATCTGTGCTTATATGCATGCATTCCTGTAAGGAGATGCACCGTGCTAGACACACACTACACTTGATGTTGACAGTTTTGGAATTAAATAAAACTACTTTTATTGCATTAAAGCTAGTGTTGATATTTATAGGGTAAAGAAAAACACAGCATGCCATAAGCTGCATAAGCAAAGAATGTGAAAACTAAGAAAAACCCCAACTTCATATGTATTTAGAATTTTATTTTCTTTGAAGGAGCCAATAACAACAAGCAAAATAAACGATTTATTTTTCACAGTTCGATTCTCTAAGTCATATGGAATGCAATGTGCCCTAACTATGAGTTAGCATTATACAGAAACACACTCTTCTAAAACATTTTCATATTCCATGCTAATTCCATTTTATCTTGTTATATTTAAGATGCATTCCATGGAAAATCTATGTAACTGTCAAATATTTGTGGCTATTTACATTGCCTTTTTATTTTGATTTGGCTCACCATTTTTGAGGAGTATTGTCTCCTCCATGATCAATCATAGATATTCTCAACATCTGGATTACTAAATTTCTTTCAGAATGTGAAGCATGATATACAGGAAGACTTCAGTTTGGGTAAAGAACACTGCAAAGAGAAGAGGGGCTTGTGATGGTGTTAGGGGTGAGTGATCAGCATACCCAGCAGTTACTGCTGCCATGGCAGCTCTATGGCTCAGCAAAAAGACTGCCTTCCTAACAAAGATGTATTTTAGAAGTTTCCCATATAACAGTATTTTTATTCTTATAAAAGAGAAAACAAATTCATATATCAGGAAAACAACTGAAGGGATCTCCACTTTTAATAATACAAAATTATTACTAAAACTATTGTAAATAATATTTTGTTAACCTACCCAGAAAACAAGAAAACTATGATTACTGAAAAAATCCTACCTATTATAACAGCTTGTCATAGTCTTAGTACATCTTTGTAACTTACAGTTAAAATAGTGAGCAAATGTATATAATGTAAAACTCAGTTATTTCTGAAGTGAAAATGTTTCATCACTGAAAAAAGTACTTGATTTGGCATAGAATTTTAATCTGCATTTTTACAGATGTAAAAATTTTAGTTGTTCAAATTAGTGAACAATCTAAGTTACATATAAATAAAAAATTGTGGACTGTAGTAATTAAAAGGATTGACATAAAAGAGACAAAGCTGTGTTTTCAGATGTAACCAGTAAAGAAATTAATTTAAATGAGGTAAAGACATGCAGATTAGACAGAGATATAATAGTGCCATTACAAGTAAGTATGAGATATAGTCGAAGAAATATGCTAAATGTATGTTGTTTGGTTACTTAGGTCAGAACACAAAAAGAATTAATGAGAATTTTTTCTCTCACCCACTTCAAACTACAGCTTAGAAACTTTTATTTGAAAAAAAAAAAAAGCTATTGACCTAAAACACTGTTGCTCAATTTCACAGGCATGCTTTCTACAACTAAAATAAAAATGCTTTACTTAGCATTTTATGCTGTCTGCCAGGTATTTCCTGTGAACATCCCATCTAAAATCTCTTGGTTCTAGTTACTAAAGTCTGTAAAGAAAATCCTGGCAAAAGTGTAGTTCTAAGCTTCATGAGCAGCCATTTTAAACAGAAAGCTGGTTTTGTTGTGTTGACAATCACATTTTAAACTGATTCCTTCCAGATGAAAAGATGCTATTTCAAACAATGTAATAAAAGTGTGAAGTCAGCTGTTCTAAGGACATAAAAATGATTTATCTGTTCTCTGGTCACTGTTTTCTTTCCCCTTGATACAGTGGAATTTTTATTTTAAAGAAGAGGTTATCAAATAATAGCTATAGAAGCCCAAATAGAAGCCCAAATTACAGAGAAGTAAATAACCACTTGTGTCTTAAAGACACATCACGTACCTACAATTAATTTTGCACCTCACAGTGCCTCCACTACTGTGTTTATGAAATGTTAAATGCAATGGCTAGATTTACATAACTGATAAATAGCTAATTCTTACAGCTGACTACTGACAATCATCAGATTTCAGAGCTATTTCCTTCGGTAAGAAAGAGGTTTCAGACACGTTTCAGACTTTTTTTGTCTGTAACTGGGCATGACAGCCTTGCCCCAGCTCAGATTTGGGAGACAGCCCCTCCAATCTCTCCATCATGATTTGAATCATTTTCTCATGTTTTAAATACAGATTTCAGTTCTGCAGACTTTAATGGTACTAAAGGGATATCCTTTCAGAACAAGCAAGATTTTTAGGGACAGATCCCCAAAAAGCAGAGTGATCCAAAAGTAAGGCTTAAGCTTAATTTGCCATTTAACAGTAATTGCTGAAACCTTTGTTCAGAGGATATGCAGCCCTGGCTGTGACTAAACTCTGAGGGGTCTTGGGTCCTGGCCTGGAAGATTGTCACTAGCTGAAATTCTCGTACAGCCCTAGGGGAGCCAAGGAAGCCATGGAGAAGGACAACACCTATGGCACAGCCTGTAGGACCTCTTCCCAGTTTCCTGACTCTAGGTGGCTCTCAGCTCAGCAGCTCAGAGGCACAGAGGTTTTGGGGCTCAGAGGCAGCACCACATCCCTACCCGAAGTGAGGAGAATGGTGCCAGGAAGAAATGTCTCCATCAGGGTCCCAGGAGCTTGGAGCACCAGGGAATGTCATCGTAGTCTGCAGTCTTTTGCACTGAACCAGGAGAAATTCATGACCATTTTCCTGGGCTGCCAAATTTGGCAGACATATTCTTCACTTTCAGAGAACATAAATGCAGTCAGAGAATTTGATGATAAAGCATAGTATGGTGTTTTCCACACACTAGACCTAACAGAAGGTTTATTATAAGCACAATTATCACATTGATCTATTTAAACATGATATTTGAAACCTTCAGGAACCTAATGTGGCAAAATGACAAATATCCTTGAAAGTTAAAATAGTAAGAATTAAACAATTTTGTTCCATTGACCTTCCGAGTAGATAGATTAAAATGGATTGAAAACAATTCCTGTAGGTATCTTTTTACTTCTTTAATATAAGCATCTTATGATGCAGCCATCTGATTCCAAGGTGCTACTGCTATAAATACCAATGTTATAATGAGCTCTATTTATGTTATGGTATTAGAAAACAGAGACACTTGAGACATCATATCTTTAAGGTTATAACTATATGATTATGAAAATACTTGGAAAAAAATACAACTTGAACCTTTAAAAAATGCAGATCAGACACCCAATTGTGAGTGTACCTCCAGTGGCCTTAGCAAATGATAACAACTAATGCCAGTTAACGTCTGACCCATTTACTTCTAAGATGCTTTTAAGATTTACGTAATTTTATTGTGTTTTGTTCCTATGGGAAATAAATAAGCATGTGTTCCATCTTTAAAGCACGTGATTCTTAGAAGTGATTCTCTTTAAAAGTGTTCTTGTTTACTGCGTTGCCATATACACCAGATTAAATTTTGCAAGTAAAATGTGTGTCCATCAGTAATAAAAATGTGGTTAGTCAAATGCTGCCCTTAGTTACACCACTGAAACTTCACTGTGTTTCAGACAGCTACACACATAAAGTTTTTCACATTCCAAAGCCATTTTTTAATGTTTTCAAGTGTTAACATATGAAGATGGGGGTAGGGAACCTCCAGTCAGGAGCAGAGAATTCTTGCCTGAATGGGATGATGAAAACCTCATGACAGTAACATCAGTAAACACTGCTGGCTCTGGAGACAGTCGGGTCCGTGGAACAGGGAGCTAGCCTTGCACTCAGGATATCCAGCTTCAGGCTTAAACCTGCCACTACATCCACGCATGCCCTCAGACAGCTACTTCATAAAATGAGCTGTTGATTAAGTCTTCAGAAAACTTCTGAATTAGCGACCTGTATCAAACAATGCAATTTTGTTTCCAACACGTGTGTTCTCCAGAGGTCTGATATGAAGGTGCTAGCAGGGACCCCATAAGCAGCTCGGTATCAGGCTGCTCCCTGAGAACCCCCCCGTGATGCTCCAGTCCAGATCTACTTGACTCTGCTTGGCTCACTTCACACATCAACATCGTCTGAGGTAATGGTACTTCCTTCTTCTGTGAAGTATTTTGAGATCCACTGGGTAAAAGAACAATTATCATCTTTGTTTTGTGACTCACTTCTGTTGCAAAAGCATCCAGACTCTTAGAATTGTTGGCAGTGGATTAAGAACTGGTTATATACAAAAGAAAGCATAATGCACATCGCCTTCATATAAATGCACAAAAGATGTCTCCTTTGTGGCCATATTTGATCTAAAACCTTCTGAGTATAACATAAATCAATATGTTAAAGTAAATTATCAGGGAAATTATGTCAGTCAAATTTTATGCATTCCTTTAATCTTGAAAGTAGTCTTTATGATTACTTTATTCAAGGCTATCTCGTCATTTAAATTTTATGGCTTAGCATCCATTCAGAGTAAGAATAAAAATGATGGTTTTAAGACACAAGTCCAGACAAAATAGAGACAATGAAATGAAACTGGTAACAGTAAGACCAGGAATTGCACATAGGTCCATGCAGACCAAGGGCTGAAGTGAGAGTAATGGGCGTAAGAACAGTTTTAGGGAAAGAAGATCTATCACTCTTCATATATATGTCATGGACTATGAAGAAGGAACTCTTACTAATTAGCCAGAAGAAATTCTGAAATTCTTTGATTGTGGGGCACCTAGTCTATGCTAAGGCATCATTTTTCTTCTCACTGCAGATACGTGAGACCAATTTCTCACAGGGCCATGTGGATCCTACCTTCCAAACTGCACAGGCATGAGGGCACTTGCCGAGGAGTGTTTTGGTCAAAAATAAATGTACTGATTAAACAGTTAATAAATTTAATGATGTACTATGAGAACTTGCTATGTCCCTATCTAAATTTTGCAAGCTCATGCTCCTTGAAAATATATGAATACTAGCTTTTCTAACAGTAAGCATTTCTTCTTCAAAGATGTGCAAAGCAAGAACAAGGGTTTAAAAATTCAGCCCTAAGACATTAATTTTATTCACAAAAGCCAGCAGATTTAACACATTTTCCCAGTTTAAGCCACTACATTGTCCTTTATAATTTCAATTAGAAGTCTCAATTCAACAATTTTTTATAAAACTTAATTGAGACTTTACATTATGGATGATATTATTTCACATAGGAATGTGATAATTATTTTTGATACTCTAAATTACAGGTTTTTAGTGAAGTCTGCAATAAACACCGTATTATGGCATGAAGATGCCAACTTCTAATAAAGTAATCCACAGAATAATTCTAAAACATGACAGATGAAAAGAAGAAAAATTAGCAAGATACTATGAACTATGGGGATGCATCAGGATCAACATTGTGGAGCCAGTGCTTTTTTTTAGCAACTTCAGGCTCACTTTAGCAAGGCATAGTGCATAGGTGTACAAGGACAGAGGTACAAGCATTATGAGTTTGTAGGTGTGAGACAGGCCAGTAGGCCTAGAAGAGAGATGGATCTATGTATAGATTTTTTTTCCCTTGAAGTACAAGTGCTAGCAGACTTTCTGCAGTGCTCAGGTGAAGTTACTGCTCCTGAAGTGGAGGCAGACAAGGTACCTGTATTTAAGTCTGCAAGATCACAGTTTCTGAAATTGTCACTGTAGGCAAGTCTCTACTAAGAATTAAGATTCTTGAATGTAGCAAGCAATCATGAGTCCAAGTTCACTTCTGCTCCCCCTGGTCTGAAGTGCTAACAAGAAATGAAGGAGTGGCACAGATAGCTGTGTGTGTGGGAAATAGCATCTTAATCTACAACTTCTGCTTCCCTCAGAGCACTGAAAGCAAAGCCTAAACACCACAAGAATTTATGCCTCCAGTAAGTGGAAATTCATCTCTCCTTTATAAATGTACACTGGGAAAAGAGATTTTTTGGCAATGTCACACTTTCCTGGCTGGACATTTTGTCGACGGCTTCAGGTGAAGGGTAATATTTGTGTCTTATGCAACCCTTGTTTGGGAGCAGGAATGGTCAGTGATGATGTGGTGAGTACCAGAGACTGGTGCTTACCTGCATGGCTGCCAACTCTGCCAGTCTCCTTGCCTGACCTGCTGGCGTTTAGCTGCAGCAGAGTGTCTTCTGAAGCCAGGTGGGAGAGCCAGGCCACAAGAGCACTGCTGCAGTCTCTCAAACACTTGTCACCATGACACACCGGGCAAGATAAAGGAGAGTGCTAGCAAATTCCTTAATTGATGCATGATCTCTGATATCACATAAACCAGGAGCCCTCCAGCTTTGGCATGTTTGCTGATGACTCTGCACTCATCCAGCTCCTGCTTAGTCTTGGCTGTTCTCCTGCTTACTCCACCCATAACTGACAAGTTTTGTGAAGCTTTGTAACCCCATTAATGCATGAGTCAGGGTGCTGCTTATTTAAAAAAAAAAGGTGTGTGTGGTCATACAGACAAGAGATTGGTAAGGTGGTGCTGAGAACAAGAGAGGAATAATTATAAAGCTACTGGACTGTGTAAATGTGGAGGTAATTGCTCCTTCCCAAAGCAAATTAAACATAAATAATCAAATAGCTCAGCAGAAGTAATTAAGTCTCAAATTAATGACAATTGTGTTTTGCATTTTCCCAGGACCATCTAGGTCTAAGAAAGGCTAACAAACACTTTAAACTGTAACTTACTGAAGTGTTGAATTATAAAACTGGATTCCAGGACACTACTACCCTTCATATTTCAGGCAAGTTAACAAACGAATAAGAAAATAACAGCTTTCTTGGCTGAGTACCTCCCAAAAAACCCAACTATAACCCAGAACATTTACTGTTAAAATTATGAGCCCATGAAAATCCAAGTTTATAAGAACAAAGTTGTTTACAGAACTGAAATAAAAGCATCCATCATTTTAATGCTGTAACTGCAGATTAAGACAATGCAGATGGGCATAATTTTCCATTCTTAATATGAGACACAACACCATATGTCTTTAATATAGATACAACGTATACATTCAGCTAGAACACTGGTTTATTCCTACATTTCAAATTCCAAATTAAGTCACTATCAAAAAAAAGCAAGTGGATACAAATGCACTAAAGATTATGATGATATAAAAATCAGTAATTTAACACAATATAACATCTTATTTGTAGGATCTAGAGAGAATGAAAAGTTTTCCCTATTATTGGTTTGAGTTAATCTTGTGTCCAAACATTTTCCCCAATAAGCATCAGATTATTTTTATGTTGGCTATAAAGCTGTCACTCCTCAATAAACAGATATGCTCCTGGTGGGTTTACCTCACTGTCAAAGATCTGTCAATTCATGCATCATCACATAAGTGAAACCAGAGAACCTTTACTGCACGGCTCCTAGCAAATTCAGCTGAGCAGAGGTTGCTCATCACCTGAGAGGATTCCCAGCACTGCAGCTCCTGTGCAATTGGCAGTGACTGGATGCTCTCAAAACAAGTTCACAAAATCCCTGAAGTTAATAGTTCTGCCTCCCTTTAAAAGAAAGTTATGTGACCTTTAATGCTCTACTTGACTGAGCCTTCATTTAGTGAGTCTCAATTAAATTTTATGTTTTGTGGCTCCCATTTTCTTGGAAGACAAGAAAAGAGTTCAAGGGATGGTTCCTTCTTTGAAGAACTTAATTCCCCATGAAGAAAATTTATTTCCAGCTAAAGAGATACTCTAAGTCTGGGGGAAGGGAGATTTTGTAGGACTTTTTCTGGGGTTTTTTGGTTGTTTTTTGTTTGTTTGTTTGTTTTGGTTTGTTTTATTAAAAGATTTCTAGTGTTTTGTAAAAGAGAAAGTTTACTGATTCTTTGAAATGGACAGTGTCCTGTTAATGGTTAGACAATTATTTCCTCTGTCCTTTTCACTGTAATGAGGACAAAATCAGAGGGGTAGTTAAAGAATTCTGGCTGTTACTTGTGACGAAGAAGCTTTCCATGAAATCACCAGATTGCTACAGTGATACTGCAGTAACATAATACCGGTTGATTTTCAGTAAGAGCCACTACAGCAAATGAAATATTTGCATATGTGTTCATAAAAATAAATATTTCCTAGGCTGATTCTGCATACTTAACCTCAACATAATAAAGTCAAAAAATTCAGGCACGATGAAGTGTCTTGTCTAAACAGGGCTTTGACATTCTGGCTTACCTTAGTTGCTGCTACTGGAAAATGTAACTACAAATCAGCATAAGCAATATTCCCAAATGTAAACATTTTCAGGGACAGGTCATTAGTAACACTTCTTTCCCCACTGTGTTTCTTTATTTAGTTTTGGGGTTTTTTTAGTCAATTTAACCTAAAATTACAGATGGCAAAGGGAAATTCAGAGTGCTCTATAGATTTAGGTATTTATGTATTTTCAGAAAATGCCATGTACCATTAGGGATGTTTCATACTACCAGTATGAAATAAACATGGGGCATAAATGAGTTTCTTGTACCCTCCTCAAAGATTTACACGCCTGAGCTTGAACACCTCATACACTGATTTCATTTGCTTGGTATCTAAATGTGAAGCCCTTTCTTGGGGCTCTCTTCTTCATATTTTTGTGGCTACAAAAGGAATGGGTTATCAGGACTGAAGGTTTCCACAAACTAAAATAATTCACATTCCAATCCTCACTTCCTTCACAGTTGTCACAATCACCACGCTCCAGAAAATCGGACAACTTGTGCAGACAGGAATGAAAGACTCATGGAGTCAAACAGGTTTTTCAGGATTAACTGATTTCTTTTCTTATTTTTACCTGAAATTTAACATTATAGTTCATCTGAGATTTTTTATCTCATTTTTTTCCCCTTTTGCTTACTACTGATGTCTGTTTAAATGTGAATTTCTGCCTCTGTCTGGAGAAAAACAGCCTGGAGAAAAGCAGGTATTCATTGCTTTTTGTATAGATCAGTATTGACTGCTTTTGAAACAGGCAAGTAAAACTCTGTATTAGCTCTTGCCCAACAGAAATTTCATGCAATCCACTGCTAAACTGTGGTTTAAATATAGAATGTTTATGTGTAATTACATGTAATTTACATATAATATTTACATCTTTTTCCTGCTCACAGATTCACGACTTGATACAAACATAAAAAATACTCTGGTTTAGTTCCAGTATCGGGGTACAATAATTCCACAGGAAAAAAAGAATGAATAATCAATTACCTTGGAAAGTATCTCTTGATTTAGACTCTTTCTCCAGATATGAAAAATACTAGTGAATTGGGATGAGATAAATACTGTTTTCATACTCACTGAAATAAATATTGAAACTAGTTTTCTATTGAAAAATAGTTCTACATTATTGCAAATATTAATACCTTAATCATTTTCTTTTGAGAAGCAATAGAAGTTGATATAAACAGCCCAGAAAACCTCAAAAGCCACAGATTATCATTTGTGTGAAGTCTTTTTAGCTTTTAAGCTTTTTAATGTCTATTGTAGTGAAAAAACACAACATTAATCTTTCAACAAAAATGAATTTACAACAGCTGGGACAACTTCCTCTTTCAACACCTTAATGAAACTTCTTTGTATGTTCCTACTTTCTCATTTCAAACCATCTGGTTCTATATGGATGTACTTAGGTATAGCTTAGCTAAATCTCACTGCAAGAAACAAAACTGGTCCAGTTAGTTATTTTCACTGCTCATCTCACCTCTGTTTTTCCAGTGCAGCTTGTGGATGCAGCAAGTCTATGTCTCGCTGCACCTATGCTGCCTCCATACCCAGCATCTGTGCCACTATATAGAGGAACAGCTCCATTTTGATGAATATTTAGGCTGGACTCATGATCTATCGGTTGGACTCGAAGATCTCAATTTGGTTTCCAACCAAATTGTTTCTGTGATATATGGATAAAAAAAAAAATGGGCTGCTATTGTATTAAAAAAGTTTACGGGAAACCTGCCAGCTACTCAAAGCTGGGAATTACTAATTAGTTACCTTGATTAAAGGCTAGCTTCCAAAGAGCTCCTGTGGATAACAGGCTTAACTTTAAGCATATGATTGATCCCATTACATTCACTGGCTTTAACTGGACTGCTCATAAAATTAAGCTTATATTTAAATGCCTTTCTGGACCAGAACCCAGCTCCCTTAGAGGAGCTCAGGTGTAGAGCAGTGGTACCTTATGATGCCAGTACACTGATGAATATAACTCTTTTCTCCATATTCTGTCAAACTAAAAAGCAGTGGAATTTTGCTTACACAGGTCCTGGAAACATGGTCTGACACAGGTAACTGGGAATTCCATTTCATCAGAGCTTGTAAACATCAGAGCTTGATACATTCAGCCTGAGCTAGTTCAGAATACCAGGATAGGACACAAGAGTGAAGATACAGCAGTACATTGATGCAGCCATCCTGAAGACACTGGTGCTGAAGCAGGGTTTGCACCGGTGTCTCTATACAGCTGTGCATTCTTTGAAATAATATAATAACCAAAATTGGCATTGTGAGTCTAATTTAGACTAATCAAGACTTTTCAAATTGTGCTCGTTATGTAAGAATGCATTTGCCAAATTCTTTCAATTGCGAAAAAAAAAAAGAGTGGAATATAAAGAGGATCTAATGTCTGGAAAATGGGTGATTAAGAAAGGTCACATAAAATTGACAATTTTAAAAACATATACTCTTACCCTTCTCGTTGGAAAATAGTCCTAAAACAGTCCCCCAGGCTCTTGTAACTGGTTGGATCAGCTTTCCCTCTTTGAATTTGGAACCTAAAAAAAATACAATTTACATCACAGCATGAGAAGTCGGGGATTTTAAGTCACTTTTAACTTTCCAATTATTATATAAAAGGACTTTTAAAGGGTTTTTTTATGTCTCTGATTCATTATTATATACTGTTCCTGATATACTTATTAACACTGTTTTCATAGAAGCTGTTAAACCAAGGAAAAATAGAGCTTTAGTAGTAACTTTTTTGTAGTTTATGGAACTCACAGTATAGCTATCACCTTTGACATTTACACCTCTTTCTAGTTGTTTGAAAAATAAGCTGTTAACCCTGTGCCTGATCCAAAGTCCACTGAAACTAATGTGAGTGTTTGAGTCAAACCCTGCTTTTGAAAATCTGAAATGGAATACTATTGTGTGTTGCTCTTTTTTTATATTTGACACAATTACAACAAAAATCAAGCAGAGACATGATCAGATATTAGAGTACCATTCATTTTTCATAATTCAATAATAAGATGAATAATGAAAGCAAGCAATTAATTATTCTGATAAAAACCTTATTTTCTCTACTCACATTTTGACAACAATAAAAATTTTAACATGAAGCTTGTGGCTTTGAAAGGAAAATCAAGATTATGATTTAAGATTGTAAACTTCTTACAGTTATGATTTATGGATAGCAACAGTCAGTTTAACAAACTGTATTATTTTACTAAGTATCTCAGTTAGAGGATCCTATTTCTTTCAGTTTCAAAACTGCAGGCACATTCAAGTAAATATAATGGAGATGTTTAGATCAATTTTTTAGCAACACAACTGCTTTTTAAACTGCTAATTATCAAATAGCACTAAAAATAAAAAGAATATCGCTGTTGACAATTCCAGTCTAAAATAGCCCCACATCAGGCAATCACTATACTGGTTTTATCACTAGGTACAGTAATAACTCTACACAATGGTATCAAGGAATAATTCAAATTACAGTCAAGTACACCACATGCCACATACTCATACTGCTGTTCTGAGAAACATCAACTGTTACTTATTCTGATCATGATACTGAATCTCGTTTATATGAGATAACATACCAAGGTATTTTTAACTGAAGGTTAAACAGCAATTTTCTCCTCTCTCACAGAATTCAGTATGGTCAAGTCAACATTTATACTGGGGCCAAAGGCATTCATTGTTTGGAACATCAGTATTTCTGTGCTAACACTTCTAAAATTTTGTTCAGTTTGAGGAAAAAAATTCTAATGATGCAATTCTTTGGGCAATTATGAAGGCAAGCCCACACCTTTTTTGAAAACAGTTAGAAGGAAACACTGAGTCCCTCCATAGTCCTAATAAAAGTCGTTCAGGCACATCTGGGATCTCTATCTGGGGTAACCTCTTTTATTAGCACAAGAACTTGCTGCCAAGTTGGCAGAGAGAAGAATGTTATTCAATAGGCTTACACTCAAATAAGAGCTGGTGCATAAAATTTTGTCTGAAAAGATCCCTTGGGAAGGCTAATAGTTGAAAAAAAAGCCTCAATGCCATCACACAAAGTCCAACAGCAATATCAGCTACAGAAGCTTTTACATTGTGGCAATCAAGCAATCTAAGTTATAACAGAACCTAGTTTCTGTGCACATTTTAATATATTTAAGATTTGATTGTTTATACAT
Source organism: Cinclus cinclus (assembly GCF_963662255.1). NCBI lineage: Eukaryota > Metazoa > Chordata > Aves > Passeriformes > Cinclidae > Cinclus > Cinclus cinclus. The sequence continues at coordinate 38,442,119 of NC_085051.1, forward strand.
TTCAGCTCAAAATCAGAAATGTCTTTTTTTCTTAAAGAAAACTTGCAAAAACTCACTAATAACATCTTTATCCAAGTATTTAAAAATAAAGTATTTTTTAAACCAAACTCTTTTCCTCAAGTTTCAAGATTTGTCCTCCTTGTAAACTCAAAAAAAAAAAAAAATCATTGTTTCTAAACCACCCTTTGAATAATGCACTTTGCTCTTTTTCACCCTGCAAATGCTCAGCAATGTCCTACTTGCACGTGTATAAGGCTCCCCACTAAATCGTGCATGCAAAACTTTGTTGAACTGGGGCTCTAATTCCAGAGTCACAGTGGATCTCAACAACATAGTGAACATATTTATATAATTCTGTTTTAGAGCTCACACACTGGCAACTTCTCAACTGAATTTAAATGAATTAATAAAAATACATCTTTGATAGCAATAATGAAAGTAATGGCATAAGAAATGCAATAATCCTGTAGGTAATTAATGTTTTATCAGATGAAGGATAACTTCTTGCTAAAGAAGTTAAGTGAAAGAAGCTTTAAGTTTATTTCAGATATTTGTTTTAATACAGATAAGACTTTTGTATTAAATGAGTCCATTTGCAACACTGAGTCATACAAATAACATATTCCTTCCTTTAGGGTTTTTGGATCCATTCCTTCCCTAGTAAATCTATTTTATAGCTTTAACTGCAATTCTAAAATATATGCCAATTATGTGCTTCAACCTAGATCTGCGAATTGGGTTCTTTGATTCAGAATTGCTTGCCTCAATAAAATCATGTGTAACTTTTTAATGAACTAGCTAATTGATCATCAGAACTTGTTATAAGAAGCTCAGGGAAGAGCTGAAAAAAAATGTTTGTTTTCCTGGAGATAGCAGTGGCAGCCTCTATTAGTAGCTTTAATAACAAAGAAGAGCTAAAGCATTCCCTTAAAAAACCCCAACCTGGCCTGTTTTTAATGATTGTTTAGAGGAATGAACACAACTGGGGGATATGTAATGGCTTTCTCTGCTTCAAATCCGTTCCTTTCTAAAAGTACTATAAAACCACTGAATTTCATGCATTTTTGAAAGTTGGATGGCTGCCTTGTATCCTTTTAGCTTTTGCTAGAACAAAAAAGATAAATTCCCCTCTAAATACCATTGGAACACTAACTTCTGATCTAATAATTTTGAAGTGTGATGGCAGGCAGCCCTCAGTGACATGCTGAACAGCCATATGTGCAGAAATGCTTTTCCAGGGCTGGAACTAACAACCTCCGACTCATTACCAGCATCCCAGAAGTATCAGAAGTCACTGGACACTCCAAAACATTGCATGCTTACTGTAAGGTTTACCACTTCAGAAATGAGCATCAGGGTAACTTTCCTCCCCTGTCATTTTCCTGCTTCTTGGCTTTCTGGGTAGAACGATGCGGTGCTGAGCACTCCCACCCCTGGACTGCTCACAGAGCTGTGGGAGGCACTTTGCACCACAGGTTACCTCTTCCTACCCAGGACCCTTTACTGCCTGCCCCCTTTGCTCCTTGCAGTTCCCACATCCATCTTCCATGCCATGAGGGACGTCACATTTTCCTTTTCTGGCTTGTAGTGTCAGTCCAAAGGGCTTGGTCTTCCGTGTCCCCTTCGAATGAACGATACCTTTGCAGTAGCTTCATTAGATATCAAAGTGCCCTGATAACGCTTAAGAAAACATTTGTGTCCTTCCCTGTTCACTACAGAAGACACGTTGGAATCTCTGTAAAAAGTGGGAACCATGTAAAAACTATTTGAGATTTTGGGGTCTGTTCAAAAGGCATTGAAAACTGATGATCTAAAAGCATGAAAATATTTTAACTTACCCACACTAATCAGCACTAAAATGTCTACCTGTGAAATGAATAAACCTAAATTGTTGTTATTTTACTAGCATGAGAGAGAACATATTTTTTATGGTTATAACAGTCCTTGATCAATAAGTCTCAATGGGCTCTGCCTGTAATTCTACAATGTAGAAGACACTTGAGTTCTTTCACCAGTACTCTGAAACACTTATAATTTAAAAAGTGATTCATCATGTTGTGGAGCAATGACTCTACATAAACACATGCATCTGTTCCCAATACCTAACTCCTCACAGTCCTTGCTGGTTTTTTAATAGCCAGAGTTTCATTCTGACTTCAACAAAATCCTCAGTCCAGATCATGCTTTTCTGACCCTATTCCTATTGCAAAAAGTCGCCTAGGTAATATTTTCTAATGGAATCAATATCTACAGAAGAACAAATAGATGCATGTGGTTTCTGAAAAAACAAAAAAAATCTCTCACATCCCTCTATAATATGCTAATTTTTTTTCATGTTTGCTGAATATCTCATCAAAGGTGTCTTGTGGATGTCTGCTACTATGTTATCCAGGTATTTAATGTTTCAAGCTTCTTTACCACAACATTACCTAAAAATCCTCCCCATTTTATTTACTGATCTGGGCTGGAGAAAGCTTTCTAATTCATATTGACAAAATTTTAGTCATCTTAAAATCTAAAAGGAAGAAATTAGTATTCTCATATCTACATTGAAGCACATAATGAGCATTTAAGTCTCAGTTATGCAGGACAACCACAATGTGATATGGAGCAGTCTAGACTCATCAAATTCTTGCCACTGGGTTTGCAAAGACTATACCCTCATGCATAAATTCCAGAACTTCTTGCTGTTTTTAGGCAGCACTGCTGACTAGTTTCTCAACCACAGAGTTCAGAGGGAAAGAAAAACACTGACTCAGAGAGCCAAGCTTTATACCAGGCTGCAGTGCTTGCCAAGGAGTGGCAGCCTTAGCTGTATTTTTCCTTCTCTGCACGTCTCAGCAGGATTCTATCATATGTTCTACTCAGTTTTGAATACAGCTCCTAACATTTCCATTCATGGTTGGGCTTTGTGCAGTACCAAAGCAAATAAACTTAGGAACTGACGTATATAGATGCTATGGAGAGGATAATTACACGGCATAACAACAAAACAAAATATCTGTGCAACTTGAAATCTACAACAACTTTTATATAAATGTATGGTCTTTGAAAAACTGAAAACATGCACAACTTTTTTGCATTTTCAGTAATTCCCATGATTCCAGATACTCCTAACTGTATTTACCCCACCCTCATATGTTGATAAAAAATGTACAGTCTGAAGTTTTATATAAACATACATTATTTAACAGTTCACATGCTTATAAAGAAATAACTGCAATACATTTCTAAAAGATTTTGATTTGTTAAGTTAAACATTTATTCAGGTGTTACTATGAGTGTTATCTACTGATGCTTAAACTTTGGACTGGAAAATGGACTTCAATAATATAATTTATTTCACTTTTTGGCTCAAGTTCTTTGAGTTGCTAACATTACTTATAGGATAATAACTAAGTTGAGAGTATAACTCTGCCACTTATTTTAACAGTAAATCTTAGGAGCTGTTAAAGAGCTGAATATTACTTTTCAAACCACAAAAAGCCTGATTATTTTAAGCAAAAGATACAAGTTTTGCTATTGCAGAGGTCATATTTTGAGCATTCCAGTATTGGTATGATGATTATTTAGTTGTGAAAAGCATGAGAGAATATAATAAAGTAGTAACATAAAGAACAGGTAAAGAACAGAACATATTCCAGATATTCTTCATATTAGCCATAGATTTGTCTCAAATCTCTGTTGTAGTTGAATTTTCTTACAGTTCATATTTACTTTACAGAAATAAACAGGAATCATAGGTAGTAAAGCATTACAAAAATTATTTCAAAACTTATTACCAATAATTTCATTTTGTTGGAATTAATGATGCCTGTTAAGTTTATTCACCCCTTTGAATTTTGGAGGAATTTGTTGGGCTTTTTAATAAGAAAAAAAGAATAGAAATAATGGAAATAATTATAAAGATACCTTGAAAGCTTTCTCTGTTGAGTTGATTTTTATATCAGTTAGAACATCAACCATCAGCTGTGATGGTAAAATAAAAAACTGCCAAACAGAAATGAATAATTTCTCACATTTACAAATGTGTTTATCAAACACTGCACCTCATAAATGTGTCCATTTATACCCAATCTCTGCCTTATTGAAATCCAGCTCTGTTCTGTCCTCTGATTTTTACTTTGTCTCTGAGAAAAATACCTCAGAAATTGCCATGAAAAATAAATAGGGCAAAAGGAGGAATCACCAACAGCAGGTGAGAAAGGAGCAATTGCCCACATCTGAGTAAGGGTACATTCATGACAAAAGTTACAGCTAGACCAACAACAGACTTAGCAATTTACAGCAGAATTTAGATGGAACATATTGGCTGTTCTGATCAAACTGGACCCAATAAGATCATCACCAGCTGTTGCCTCCTTTTAGACTGGCTAAAAGCAATTTATCTAAACCCTCATAAAACACTTGGTCAAAACTCTTTCAGCCTTGGTGATGAGAACTTACCATCCATAGCTTACTCTGTACTTACAATGTTTTACAAATATTTTCCCTGAATGAAGTGTATCACTGAATATGAAAAGTCTTAAACACGACAAAACAGCTTAGGTGTTTCACTGATATTCTCAGCCAGTTCTTTGATTGTGAATCTTACTCTTAGACCAGAGAAAAGTACACCAATAAGAACTTCATCTTTCCTGTACTTCTTATTCCTTTTATAGATGACTTTCCTCTCTCTCTTGCTAAATGTTCAAGCTAAACAGCACACCATTCCATCAAAATATCAATGGGAAAAAGGATGCAGTACAGTAAATGTATTTTTAATTTAATTATTTAGATATTAAAGTGGTATTTTTTCAGCTACTAATGAAGAACTCTTCTGACTTTTTTCTCCTGCATTAATTCTTCCATTGTGTGCATGGGACAAACATACAGTAGCTATAACATCAGAAGGAAATTTTTCTTTACATGTACTTTTAAAAATATTCATGAAAAAAATAACTTGTCCAGAAGCAGTTCACATTAATCCATTTAACTGTTTAATGCACATCTACCCTGCTAATATTGCAAAATAATAACAAGAATAGCTAGTCATAGCACTTATATATGAATAATTTCATGTTTTCCCAAGAAAGAAATTCAGCATAAAGCAAGCTCAAACCATAAATATTTTAATAATCCAATTCCATCAATGACTGTGTGTGTGGAGATGGAGTTCTAAACAACAACAACAAAACTAGTGAAAGCCAAAACTTTTTCATTCCACCCTAAAAACCATTCAGAGAAACCTCATGAATGTGCAAGTTCCATTTTGTGTCAGGGATGAAAGTACTGAGAACGCTTGAAATCCCATTTCACAACAAGGTGAGTGTATGGATTGAGGCTCCAAGCTGGAGTCCTCCCCACCTACTGCCTGTGCACAGCAAGAGCTGCCTGTCTTCCACCCCAGCCCCCAGGGCCTGCAATGCTCCCGTGTGTCCCAGGTCCCACACACAACACACAACTGGCAGCTGTGGCATTCCACGAGCTCCTTCAAAGTACCAGCCTTTCCACACGGTTAAGGACTTGCAAACAATACGTCTTTTTATTGTCCTTTAGAAATGTCTCCAGTGTTCTTCTGTGTGAAAAGCCTATCCTCAAGTCCTGGCAGAGCAGGAGCAGCCCTGCTGCTGTTGAGGCTATGTACAAGGTACAGTTCTGTCACTGAAGCTTTGCTTTGGCTGCCTAGATACAAATTCTGAGCACAACAAAGGATGACAGCAATGATCATAAAAGGGATAGCTATTTGAAGGAACATGCAGTATTTTGTATGAAGGACTGTGCAATACCTGTGATCTGAACACAACAAGATCAGCCAGGATGTGCCAACTGTAAAAGCAATAGGCAAATTTAAGCACTACCTGTGTTTTCTGTCTACACCTTCCTGTGTTTAAGGCACTTGGTTACACTGGTGAAAGAATCTGCAGAAACCAGTAATGGTAAAAAGAACATCTTGGTTTTGTTTACAGTGATGGTTTATTTCTGAAATCTTTGTAATCTCTATTTCCTAAGTGAAATCAACCCCCCAAAATCTATGGACTTTTTGGAGCTTTATCTAAACTAAATAAATCATTCAAAATGGCACCACAAGGAATAATTTTGTATTGTCAGAGATGCTGGAGCTATTTGTGTGATTATAAGTACGAATAGGCACTCATAGTCTAAGACATCAACAGAAGAAATCTGGTTTCCATTAGTTTTGAGTAAAGTCTTACATGTTTTCCTTCAAAACAGCTTATAGAGAAACAAGGGACAAACCGATGAGGAATATAAACTATTGACTAGAAGACATTTCACATGAAATCATATATTATATGATAATTATATTAAGACCCCAGTATGCAGTCTCAGTTCAGGGGAATATGAGAATGTGGTTTGGCTGATTTCAGTGTGAAACGTGTGCCTGCTGAAAAAGGGCCCATTTTTAAATCTCAGTTTAACATCTATTACAAAAAGGTATATCGTCCCTTGGCCTCTTGCTGGAAAGCAATTCTTGTGTCCTGTGACACGACTATCACCTAAGATCCTTTACTGAGCTCCTGCAAATTAGAGATGTTAAAACATTTAAATGTAGGTATGAACATTTTACCTATCAGTTAAGTGATAGCAGGTTTGAGGAGGAATTTTGCTGCCTATAAAAGTAAGGGTATTCTCCATTGCTCCAAAGAGATGCAAAGGCAAATCTCAACACAGCTTTGTAAAATCAAACACGTGTCTGATTAGCCATAGAAATGCTTCAAATGACCACTTGCTGATCACTACTGGACACTACCTGAAATACAAACAGTAAGCACTGCTCTAAAACCCTTCCAATTTCAGAAAATGTAATAAAGACTTACATGCCACTGGAAAAAGTAATGGTCTTCTACAATTTTTATAGAAAGGGCCAAATACTTCTACATGGTTTTCTCAACAAAGCTTTGATTTAAGTGTCCATTATGGAAACCTAACATCACCTCTCCTGAGAGGGCAGAAGAATTTTTTGTGGCTTTCTGGCATGAAGATGTAGGGGGAGGATTTTTTGGTGGCTTGTTCAATACTTTTCAGTATTCATTAACATTTTAAGTTCTTTGATGAGATCAATCCCATCACAGCAGAATGTACTTTTTAAATTTTTTTTTTGTGTTGAAATGATTTAGCACCAAAAATTTTCAAACCATGACAAAATATATATTACACTTACTCCCTATGGTCAAAGTAAGAAAGATAACAAAAAATATCTTTTCTCCCAAAGGAAAGAAATGGTCAAACACAGAAATCCTAATTCGTTTTCAGAGGAGAATAGCCAAAATCAAATCGGGAGTTGCTGAAAGAAGTATTAGCTTTGTGCTGGAAAATATTTAAAAAGGAAACAATTTCATTAATATATTGTGGCTGAGATTTTTAAAATACTGGAAAGGATACAACCAGACTTACTCTACTGAAAAATACAGCTAAATACCCTGCATTTGAAAACGTTAACTCACATGCCCTTTCTCATTAACACACACACCACTTTGAATGATTAATAGCTAATTCACATAATGTGGACATTATCTACTATGCATGTGCTGCTTCCATGAAAAGATTATTTTTTTCCTATTAAGTTGCATGGCTAAGTGATAGAAAACATACAGACTTAAACGAGCAAAACAAGGAAATTCTGAGTTAAAGACTGAAACTTAACTCTTTCCCACCCAAATGTGTCCCAATATTACAGCTTGTACAGAATGCATTATAGACTAGTGCTGAGTGACCTCAGCAATTCCTAACATACAGTAGGACACAACAAGGCAAGGTAAGGATGAAATTTCCTCTGAAGCACTATGACTTTCACTGCTGTGGTGACCTACAGTAAAAGTAGTGAAACACTGGAGCACCTGCATTCTGCAATTGAATTTATCAGAAACAGTGCACTTCTGTAAAAATCAAAACAAAAATGTATTTGCTTAACTCTAAGGAAAGTTTTCTGTGTGTTCGAATTGTAGCTTGCCAGAGTCCACAAATACATAAAAAAAAAATGCAAGAAATTTTGGTGTAACACTAAAATATATCCTAGCAAGCAAGGAGAAACCTTTGACACCTATGAATATACCCTATTAATTCACTGTAGGAAGATAAGAAAAAATAAAGGAAATTACTTCTCACAAATTCAATGTAGCGCAAAAACAGCAGTTATTTTCAGACTTCAGTAGATAAATTTTTCTTTTTCTAACTCATACTATTAATAGTTATCAACAAAAACTAATGCTAAACAAAACTCAGGAGAATCTAGAATGCAGGTTGCACACCAAGGTCAGAAGGACAATTTTGAATATTCAAAGCTGTGGTTGAATCACAGTTGTTGCTACAAAACTGTCAGGATACTTTTATTTTCAGAACCAAATAGCCCCAAACAATGCGATTATTTTTCTTATATTAAAATATATTTTTAAAACTACCAAAGCTCAACTTCAAGGACTTGACAACCCAGTCCTAAGCAACAGAAAATAATGCTGTACTGGAAACACTATCAGGGTCTTGACATCAGCCGTGTAAGGCTGCACCTTTATATCACAACAAACTCTTCCAGCTGAAAAAACTCACTCATTACCCAGGATGGTGTGGAAAAAAGATCGTTGTTGCTTCAGGAAAGACAGTTGCTTGAAAATTGACATAAAGTGGTGAAAATTATAAAGGAACATTATTTTTTTCCCCTAAACACAATCTAACTACTCCAGAAAGTAATCCACAAATCATTCATTATAATGAGTCATAACAATGATTTGTGATCTTCCAAGTTTTCATTTTACGCCCCTCTGTTTTTCCTTAAAGACAGGAGGATAGACAAAGACTGGAAACTTTGGGTCATATGGATCACGGCACCACTGCTATGTCTGGAATTTTCTTATAAATATCCTATTGCTCTGAGGTTCATAGGCCTGACTGAAACAGCAGGGACGATCTCATTTGTACTTTTATAGTTGTAGAGGGATTTGCAAGAGTTAACACAATTTTCCATAATATTTCTTACCGACTTCAGGAATAAAGGGAGAGTTCCCTTTTTAATCAGTATCTGAAACATTGTTAAGTCTAAAGGGAAACAGGAATTCTTTCAGATTTAACAAGACTTTTCCAAGTGCTGATAATTTTAAAGGTACAAAACAAGGCAACTTTTGAAAAAGAGAGGATTTCAGCAAAGCATTTGGGGGCAGCAATCAGTGCAGTAGTCTGGAGGATAAACTTTTCAGCAGATTTTACTTCTTTCTTGCAGCCTGTGCCTTTTAAATATTAAAAGATTATTTTTTTCCAAAAAGAAATGGTAAATTATTCCTTTTGAGTTCATGAAAATATTCAAATCAAGGAAATATTGTCAGATTCTGTTACAGTGATGTCTATCTCAGAAAAAAACCTGCTTCATTAACCACCAGCGGGAAGCTAGAAAAGTGCCTTCATTTTGTATATTCACAGGAGTGTTTAAAGGCATTTTGCTCACATTCTTCTCCAGGCAGGCAGGCAGGCAGGCAGGCAAACTATGCTAACATGGCTGATCTGACTCAGATATTGAGCTTGAGGACTGAAAAATAGAAAAAAGAAAAGGCAGTCCTGATGTTATCCATGCAGTATTTCTTAGGGACTACTGCTTTGTTTCCTTATCGCATTCAGAATCTCTTCCATGTGCACTTTTTCTTAAGTCTTCATACTGCAACTTGGATTCGGAGATAAAAACTAAATTAATTACTGAATGTTCAATGCCTACTGATAAATAAAACAGGCTTGTTGAAAAATGACTTCTGGAAAAAAGTGGTTCTGCATGCTTGTACAGAATAGGCAATTACTATACATATATATTATTGTATATAAAGTGAGTAGGATTGTGACCTTATTGGCAAATTTCTGTGTCTTGTTTAATGCCAAACTAAGTAAGAGTGCACTAAGTAAACCCTTAAGTCTTCAACATGTAGGCATACCCCCTCCCATCTTCTTTTTCTTAGCACATATACTGGCTAATGGGAAAGGCAACTCTTTGAAAGAAGAACAGCATAATTTATCCTTTTCCTAAGTTACGCTATGATTCTTTCAAAGAACTAGCTGTGTAGTGGTTTGCTATGTGATATACCACCAGAAATAGGTTTAGTTGCTTCATTTTCGGTATAATCTTTGTACAATATAGTCTGTGCACATAAATAGGGATTCAAGTATTTGCAGGAACCAACCTTCCCTGCTATGGAGTCTGAAAGGTGCCCAGTCTGAAGTATGAGAAGGACCTACTGTACCTAAATTTTGCAGAGTACATTGCAATTATCCTTGTTAAAAATCTAAAGTTTGTCCAACTTGCAGCCTGAACCCCTTCCAAGAATAAAGCTGACCTTAAAGGTCTGCAGAAAGGTATCTCCAGTTTTATCACATGCAGGGGACAGATTTTAGCCTTTTTCTTTTTCAAGACTGTCTTGAAAATGCAGAGAGCCATGCCACCTAAGAGCTAAGAGATGTATCACCCACCAATTTATTAGAGGTCATTTATTAGAGGTCACAAGATGCCAGCTTGTCATCGGAACTGGCAGCAGAAACCACAGTCTCAGAATCGACAAACACTGCTGCTTTTGTTGTAAGAAGTTATCCCTATGAGGCTGTGGTCTGGGAAAAGGGCAAATAGTCAAAGTCAGTCACAGGGGAATGAGTGATGGATACAGAGGGAGTGAGTGAAATTATGAAAATAGGTGGGATAGAAAAGAGTGCAGTGCTGAAGAAACGTGATATATTGAGTAGATGGAAAACCTGGAGGCAGATACTGGTCAAAATAAGAGCAACCTATTGCTGCATGTGTTCCTTCCTTGTCACTTCTAAAACTTATCAAAAAGCACTGCAATTCTGCAAACTTCCCTTCTCTACTACTGCATTCAATGGATAGTATTAACGTGACATAAATGATAACTGAATTAATATATGGTATTAATTTACTGTACCATACTGTATCAAATTATAATTCTTAAATTCATCAGCTCCCATTGACAATAAAAGCTGCTTTAAAATACATAAGAGAAAGATCTTTTATGTTTATATGAGTTAGTTCTGGAGGACTTTCTACAAAAGGATGTGTAGTTTTCAGAGGTTTCCTAGACTTATTTAACATCTCATCTCTAATATCAAGTGACATCTCTAACATGTCTTAAAGTCCTTTTTTGGCTCAATGATATTCCTCTGCTCACTGTTCTACTTAACATCTGTTTATACACCAGTAATTGCTGTTTTCCTTCTCGCCACTAGAGTATACGTGTGCACAGAAATAGCTTTTCTAAAATACACAGAGAAAATACAGTGTGACTTAAGGAACTAATTTTCTTTTAAGGAATATATGCAGAGAGAATAGTTCCATGTCTACACCACTGCTATAATTTATGTCAGAAGAATAATGTATTTCCAGATCTGCTCATATAATGCCCTGTAAGTAGCCTGTGGAATTTCTGCCTGAGGTCAGGACTGTGTACTATGAAACACTTGACTTCTTAAAATTTTGTCACTTGGTTTCTGTCCCAAGGGCTACGACTGTGTGAAGTTTCAATTAATATACTGAAGAAGCTCTTTAACATAGATGATAGAGCCAATTGCAAACACTTATTAAATATGATTTCCTGTTGTCAGAAGTGGAAGAATTCACAAAGTGAGCACCAAACTTCAGCCTTCGGGAGTCAGATCAACCATGTACTTCAGGAGTAAAGAGCAGCAATGAGTAGCTCAGGAGTAGATGAATGGCTTTGAGTAGCCACAGGAGTAGGTGAGTGCTGTGAGTGAGGAAAGATATTCTTAAAATGCTGAAGACAGTCTGAATCAATCAGTAATAAATCACTTTCAACTCTTCTCTCCTCAGAAAGAGCTTTGCATACAAAGAAATTCCTTTCTGAAAAACCCCAGCTGATTTACATGGCATTTGCACAGTTGATTCAAGATGTACTTTGTAAAATGACTAAAAATCCATTTGTTTAGCCAAAACAAACCCTCATTAGATTTCTAACAAGCTTTATAACAGAAGCCAGGGTATGAAACCCTCCACCATGTTACTTCATATATAAACCTGGAAACTCTAGGAAAGGCAGTATGACCATTTGAATGGTTTTATCCATGTACACATATACCCTTGTCTTCCCTGTAATTACAAGGAATATAATTTTCTGTTTAAAGAAAGAAAAAAGTTTTCAGGAAGAAAAAGACAGACATATCACTAATCCTTCAAATTCCTTATTATGCTCAATATACACATTCATGTTAGTTAACTAAACATGTATCAATAAATTGACATATGCCGTAGAGTTTAGATACTAATTTAACACCTCTGCATAAAGTTAGAGAGGAGGTTTATAAAATCACTTTAAATTTATTATTTCTAGAAAGAGTAGACAAAAGTCTTTGAGGATTAATTTCATGCTGTGGGTTAAATTTCACTCTCACGATAGGGCAGCTATTGCCTGGGGCACTACAGATAATGAACCTGACAAGGGATTAGCAAGGAAATACTTGTGTTATTATAAATCGTGTACACTTCCCTTTCTAACCAACTTCATCCTTCATGACATTAACAAATTTCACTCTTTGTCCATGTTTCAATATAACACAAAACTATGAATGATCCTGAACCAAAAGCATATTAGATATGGTCTTCTCAAGGCATAAATAGCTACTCAATTTAAATTTACTAAATTTACTTGAAAGATCCAGACCTCCTGAAGTGAGAACCTAAGACAATTTATGTCAGGTATCTCCAAGACCCAGAGAAACATTTGTACATAAAATCTGATTTAAGAGTATCAGCTGATGCAGTCTAAGATAGCTTATAGACAAATGTGCACAATGGAATTAAATGCAACACAGAATCAGAGGAAATTTAGGGAGTATTAATCTACCAGAGAATCTAAAACAACACAAGCAAAAATGTTAATCACTTGGCCTCACTGTAATCACTGGATTTACCAAAGACCTCAAACACAATTCATCATATGTTTATTAGACTAGAAGGTCTAGTGATAATTTTGTGCCCAAAGCCAGCAAAAATATCTATGATGTAAATGTAGGTGTTTTCTGTATTTGATCCTTTCATCCTTTCTTTTCTTGAAAAGCTTCAAACTTTTACTGGTAAAAAACAGCTTAATTTCTAGACAATCCATGATGAGGTGTGCTGCCATGCAATGGTAGTGAAATCGCATAAAGTGGAAATCCGACATCAGAATCTGGACCCTTTATTTATACACTACCATACAAACAGAAAGGCAAGAAAGAACTTCTAGCTCTGAACATTCTGCTGACCCAAATCAGCTTAGGATGGCATTCCTTGAATTTTAGAGATGATAGTATTACTGCTAATGCCTTCTGAAGGGAAAAAGAATCCTAGAAATGGTTCTTGTAACATACCCCTCTGCACCTTTCAAAAGAATCAAGCACAACCAAAAAAAGCAATTTTTTGTACCCTATTACTCCCCCATCTCCTTTGAAGCCAAAGCCTTTTCAAGAGAAACCATCTCCAGGCTATGGCACCACATAATTCCTAATCACCACATGGTAATCACCTATGCTGAAATACTCAAGAGATTTATAGTGCTGGATTGCAAAAGGCATGGACAATTTTTTCTTTTATTCCTCTCGTCAACACAACCTGGGCATCAGCCCTCACTAATGCTCCCTTAAGCTCTCTGAGAGGGCATGACAGGTTATTCCTGGACCCCAAAGGTGTGAGCTTATGATGTCGGAAAAGTATCCAGTTTTGTCCCTTTGCTCCTATTTCTGCAAGCCAGTGAGCTCTGCTGTGCCTTGCTGTAGTTACAGAATGTCACCATGAGTCACACTGAGCTGTGCCAGATGACTCAGACCTACAGCATGGCTCCTATTGTTCTTGTATGACCACATCAGAGAAAGAGGAATTTCACCATTGCGCTCTTGCAATATATCAGCATTATCTTCTTACTGCGTACAGCAGGCAAGAGTAGTATTTGCTGCACTTTCCTCTTTAGCTTTCTAAATGGAGAGGAAAAAACACAGTTGAGTTCGGATGCTGATAATATAGGCTATTAACATTTAATATTTGAGAATTTGTCATTCTGACTCCTCCGCATCACACAAGGCTGGGCAACTGCTCTCTGAGCTCACCCATACAGCTGAACCAGCTCTACATCCAACCATCTCCTTCCCCTGAGACCAGGGGACAAAAATATTAAAAATGAAGGACAAATCCTATTAAAATGACAACTGAGCATGCCCTTATACTAAATGAATACTTGGACAGTGTAATGAGTCCTACGTTCAAGTCCTCCACACTTTTCCAAACTGAAGGTACTGAAGACTGGACTACTCAGATTCAGCTGGGCTTCATCCTGGGAAGACGGTCAAGCATTGCTAACATCTTATATTTTCCACTTGGAATTTAATTTGGAGAATTGCTGCTCTGATGAGAGAGCCAACTTAAGAGCACTGCTAGACTGTCTGCTTTGTTGATGCAAATATCTACAAGGCTGTGGAGTAGAGAAAAACCAAACAGTCCTCACCTCTATGCCAAATTTTTACTATTAACCAAGAACACTTAATTTTCCCTTAATTCAGCACTGATCTTGAGTGGATGCACAAAATTCACACCAAAATCATCACAGCTTTGATTTCAACAATTACCTTCATCTTCCTGAAGCAGTTCTGTTTTCTACCACAGGATCTCCTAAATACCATATTCAGCTTTATATGTATGAGGCATATCATGACATGGCATGTGCCTCTCTGTCTCAGCAAGAATTAATCTTACAGCAGAAAGTGATGCCTTCATCTAAAGGAGTTAAAAGGAAACAGAGCAAGTAAAGAACTGCTGGCAAGTGAAGTGGAAATGAATTGGAGAGGAAGAGTCTGGGACAGGTTGTTAAAAAGGATAAAAAGACCCAAAAGGAACAGATTTGGTAGAAAAAGGCAGTCACTAGTGTAAGGTGAACTGAAAAAAGAAGAAAGATTTTCAGACCAAGAAAGTTAAAAGAAAATTAAGAAGAAATTGCAGGTTGTAAACAGACACAAATGAAATGTGGGCCACAAGAATCTGCAATGATTTGTGCCCATGCTACATGACACATACCATAAAAAAATCCTTTTAATAATTTTCAGTGAGTAATTCCTTCATGAAAATCATATTCTCTGCCTCTTAATCATTTGTTTTTGGAAGTGGCAGGTTCATTCTGTGAAACTTCTTAGAGAAGACCTTCAACTTCAGACATTCCAAAAGAAACAACTTTTAAGGCAGGTACATAGAAACAAAAATGCACAACAAGAAGTTTATTTTTTTAAGATCCCTTCCTCCTTAAGTCCAAGGATACATGATAGTCTGCAAATAAATCAGGCTGCATCAGGATCAGGGTTGCTGAAGATGGTGTTTAACATGCAGAAGTTAAATCTGGCCCATGTTACTGAATTACATATTACGTGTTAATGTGGCCCATGTTACTGAAGAGACATTATTAGGGATTATGCAATTTACAGTTTCCTGAAAGTTAATGGCTTTACAGTCAGACATATTAAATTCATATAGGAGGTAATAATAGTGTATATTGCTCAACTGGCCATTCCTTGAATAAAAAAAATCTTATGTCTTAAAGCAATTTTATGCTATACTTCTAACCATAGACTTGTGCACACTCTACTTTGCATTAAACAAGTTACGTTCACATCTGTCACATATTACTTGTTGCCTCTTTTCCCTGAGGGGAGCTTCTTGTTCTGACAGCACCTTGTTGTCTGTGCTGTCTAGCTCTTGATTTATAATGGTACAATCACTAAAATACAGTAAATCTATTTATAATTTTAGTATTTCACTTTTATTGACTGTGCCTATGGAGGAAGAAGTTTAAAGAAAATCCAACTAACAAATGGAGCAAGAGAAAGAAGAGATATACCTGATTACTAACCATCAGCTGCTTTTAACACCCTGTTTTTCCTAAAAAAAAGCATAATTGGATGTGATGGATAAGAACTGTCATTATCTTCCTCATAAGAGAAGGCGCTACTAGTTATCAGCTGGCCAAACTGATATGCTGAACCAATTTCTGACTTTTAAAGACTAAGAAATTTCTATTAATTTATGGCACATACAGAGGAGTTCAGTAGGACAGTGCTTTTTAATGGACAATCAGGTGACAAACACTCTCATCAGGAGATGAATCTTTGATGATTGATACTCATCTCCCTCTAAAAGGCACTAAAATGCAACAGACACACTTAAACTCTAAACAATGTTATAATTTTATGTAAACACCAAAAACAGTGACTAAATTAAACCTGAATAGACTGAGCGTGTTAATTGCAAATAATGAAAATTAAATACTCAATCCTACGTGCCAGCTGGTAACAATAATTTATCTCGCGAACTTCTTTTTGTGTCAGATCTTTTCAAATTCACAGCTAACTTGAACTTTGAAAAAAGAAGAGCTAGGCGTTGCTTGACAAGCTGAATTAATGTGTCTATCAGCATTAAGCCCTTGCTACACAGTGACATCTCTCCAGTAGGTAAACTGCCTCTGAGACTAATGTGTCTTCACTTATTACTTCGCTCCTCTAGGGCAAAGCTCTGAAGTGCCAGGGGATACAAATGATCGTGTCTTCAAAATAATTTAAGGCCTGCTGTAATACAGAATGGAAAACACAGAGAGCAAGGTCTTGTCAAAATGCGAAATCGGCAGAGAGTGTCAGGAGGCAGAGTTTGCTGTCTGTAATTTGATCCTTCCACAGACCATAATCTCCATTTTATTTTGCCTAATGAGGCTGGAGTTAAAACAGTTGACCTGATCAAACTCAGATGGCAGCCCTAAAGGATGAGCCCCCTGCTGCACTTGTGTCCCGACACCCTTTGTTACCTCCAAGTGAGCTGAGACCAGGCTGTGAACCATGTAAATAGGAGGCTTCCAGGTTAATGAAAAGCTGCAACACCCTTCTAAATCAGGACAGAAAGTTATGCTTTTCTAACCCAAAGAAAGTTTCATGAACCTCAGTAATAAAGTTTAATGAGTGCTGGTCATTTTGAACCTTACAAATAGAGACTGGACAAAAGGTATTTTCCTTTAAAAAGTTGTTTATTCTATAAGCACAGGTCAGCACATATTATTAGAATAACATGAATTTGTTTTCTCATGACAAATTCAAATATATCAATTAAAAATGGAAGTCTTGGGAAAAGGTAGTTAATAGTTTTTATGAACTGATGCTTTTATTAGGTGATGGCATGTTTGCTGTTTCATTTCATTACTTATCTGCCAAGGAGTTTCTTTCAACACCAAATCAGAATCTACATGCTACAATCATGTAGCACATTCAACTTCAGTCCATTTTTTCCAGCTGCTGACACAGATAAATCTTTAGCAGTGAGCAAAACAGAAAAAATGGCTACATTATCTTTCAGCATGTAACACAATGTCCAGTCTTTTACACAAAGGAAATAAAAACTGGAATCACCAAGTATACTCCTACATGTTACTTGAAAGATGAGCCTGTGTTGAGATGAGACTATGGTGTCTGCAGAGAGGTACAGAGAGCCAAGGAGTGTTAATTTGGGTTTAGTGAGTGCATAGGTTTTGTTCAGTTTTGAGTGTGATGGACAGGATGTTATATCTGCTCTTAAAAGATCACATAGATAATGAAAGTGGAGAGGATATACATAAAAGTACCTCAGTGTGACTCCGGTGCTTCATTAATAAGCTTGAATACATTTATGGATGCCAGAATTTTTTTTCTAACATGAAGCATTCCATATGACAAAAAATTTCACAGTAACACAGAGAAAACACAGTAAACTGAACAAGCAAGACACTGATACCTGCATAGTCAAAAAAAATACATGTATGGCTTGTGCTTGGCTTGTGCATTTACATTATTTTAATTCTACTGAAAATTTATATTAATTTATCTGCCTTAAAGAAAAGTGTGAGCACTTTCACATTGGTTATGTTTTATGTTTATCTCCTGTGTGGTTATTAATTTGTTACTTAGCCCATATTACAATTTTGTGTTCAGATTTCACTGGGCTATTTTTTAGCCCCTTTTACCTCTCCTCAATGAGGCACTTGTGACACCACTTTTCATACATTCCAGTAATCAATTTCAAAGCCATTCATCAGGATTTCAGAAGCCACTCGAAAAATTAGATACATGTGCTCAGTGTAAATGGGAATGCAGTGATTTATGACACAGGTCATTCGGAAAACCATGAGCTCTTCTCCAGTGACATGCCAGAAATCACAACTATTACTAGAGGGCTGTGATCTGTTTATTATACAGCCTATGGGAGGTGTGCCATGTCTAATTCATTTTTAATGTGTTACATTTTTTCTGGTTGATTTCTGAAAACAAGATTTACAGTTGTTTAGAGTTTGACAAGAATAGTAAACTGCTGGTTTAGTTAATGATTTTTAAAATGGATTGATTAAACTATCAGCCTGTTTGCACTCAGTGTTCAAGCTATGAAGGCAGCACTGTTTTAATTGCAAGTACAGCAGTCAGCAGGTCTGTAAATCATGTGTTATGCATCCCAAAACATGGGATGAAAAAAACACAGATGCTTAATCTATCTAACTGGCAGGAAAAAAACCTAAATTTCTGTTCATCTTACAAAAGATGGCAATCACAGTTTTTAAAAAAGGGTATTTCCAGAATCCCATTATCTCATTTACCAGCTCAAGGGAGCTGAACTGTCCAGCTCACAAGTCTTTCATGCCTAGCAAGACTTTCTGAGAGACACCTCAGTGGTACTGAAGGGCTCAGCCTCTAGGCTGAGTCAGGAACTATCCTAGACTTTTTCTTAATTTTGTGGGTCCACTCTGCAGATGGCTTGGCCCCTTTGCATTTAGCTTCTGACCATCCCAACCATTCTTCCCCCACTGTTCTCCCTTTCAGAGCTGATTTCACATGTCTGCTCCTGGTGGCTCTCCTCCCTCCTGAAAAATATCAAGGTAGAGCAGCCTTGTACAGACTCAGGAAGGTCTTCAGGTCCTGAGAAAGGAATATGCAGTGAGATTGTGCTAAAATCAAGGAAGAGTCTAAGCAGGAAAAGAAGAGGCAGGAGTCTGGGGGCAGTAGGGAAGAAGGGGATGAACTGTGCTCAGGAAGATCTGTGCTCAGGAAGAGGTTCTGCACACTCAGCATCACACTGTGCTGGAGCCTCCACCATGGACTGAAACCACCCTGGGTTAAATTCTGGCCTTTGTAAATTCAGGAGCCTAGTGGAAGGAAAGGGAGAGTGAGTGAGAAGGTGAGAGAGGAGAAAGAAGAATCTTGCCTATGGCCCACAGAATCTGTTGGAGCACACATCCAAAACATTTCCCAGTAATATGTGGTACAATTTTACACCAGGACAGTGAAACACTGAAATGGGCTCACCTATACCGTGACCATTTCTGCAGTGCCATTCCACTTGTCTCTTCTCTGCCATTCTTTCATAAGACTCCAAAGTGCAGCAGAGCATAAGACACAATAATAAAGTAATATATAAAAATAATATTAAAATGCTGAGGTACTGTAACACTGTAGCTTTCATATGCAATGTCTGGAAACTTAATTACATGCAAGGAAAAATATTGCAAAGTAATTTCATGAGAAAGAGAAAGCCACTACAAAAAATTACTTATTGTTTGTTCTTGATTCAAAGGGACCACATCTTTGCAATACATTTTTGGTTGAAGGTCAGAAAATTTAATTCTATATACTAAACACAATCTAAAAAATAAAGGATGTTTTACTTTAATGTCTTTGTTTAATTTCTTGGTTGTTATTTTGGTTGGGGTTTTGTTGGGTCAGGATTCTTTTTGTTGTTTTTTTTGTTTGTTTGTTTGTTTGCTTGTTTGTTTCGGGTTTTTTTGAGACAACAATAGGATTTATCACCTCAGCAGAGAAAGACAAATCTGGTATTAGATTTCAACACAAATGGCAAGACTTTATATGCTGGCACATCAGACCACAGGAAGGTAAAGCAAAAGAACTATGAAACATGAGTCAAGATTTAAACTGCTAGGTTTTCCAAAGATAATTAATTTAGTTGCTATTTTTATCTGTGACATATAGTCATTGTTAGTATCTTTAAGCAGAAGACTATTAGATTGGTTTAACTCCACACAGCAACCAAACCCCTCACAGCCAATCACTCACTTCCCCACCAGTGGGATCAGAAAGAGAATCAGAAGGATAAAAGCGTGAAAATTAATGGGTTGAAATACAGACAGTTTAACAGGGAAAGCAAAAACCACACACAAGTAAAGTAAAACAAGGAATTGATTCACTGCTTCCCATGGCAGGCAGGTGTTCAGCCATCTCCAGGAGAGCAGGGCCCCATCACACACAATGGTGACTTGGGAAGTCAAACACCACCACTTCAAATAACACCCTTCCTTCCTTTTTCCCATCACTTTAGATATTGGGCATGGTCTGGAATATCCCTTTGGTCAGTTGGGGTCACCTCCCCTGGCTGTGTCTTCTCCCAACCTCTCATGTACCCCAAGCATCCCTGCCAGCATGGCAGTAAAAGAAGGAGAAAAGACCTGGATTCTGCTTAAGTCCTTCTCAGCAATAACAAAACCATCTCTCCATTATCAACTCTGTGTTCAGCATAAATGCAGAGCACAGACCTGTGCCAGCCACTGTGAAGAAAATTACCTCAGCCAAAACCAGCACAATCAGTGTTGCAAGCATATTTTCAAACCTTGTCTCCCACAATCAACAAATTTGAATCATGTAAGTGCAACTTTATAGAGACTTAAAGCTGCTGTTTTAAAATATTAACTCGACTGTCAAGGCCCTTAAGAAGGCTTGGATGTGCAGGCAAATCAAAGAAAAAGCAGAAGTCAGTAGATCCCTAGAGACAGAACCTTTTCTAAACAAGTCAAGAGAAGATTTAGAGCTCCTGCAACAACAACCACAACCACAACCACAACCACAACCACAACCACAGCATGCACTCTACACCATATGATGTGTCATGTGCACTGCACAGGTCTACCATCCCTGTTTCAGTTATATCCCTCTAATCTGGGGAGAACAATTTTTTTTCTGGCTACATCATCCACTATGTGTTCTGAGAGAATGGACTAGGGATGGACTTTCAAAAGAAAAAATGCTAAAATTAGGCCAGGAACCTTGTTGGAAGTATTGCCCATAATTGGACTTGATTTTAAGATGCTTTCTCTTCTGGTTTTGGTTAAGCTTAGCTAGCTGTACTAGAAAGAGTGATTCAGAAAACAGGTACTTGTATCTCAATCACAAAAAACAAAAATTCATTCCAGAAAGGGCATTTACCCACAACTGCCATGCACATGCCTTTTAAGCACGGCTGATTTTAGCTCTTTCAGTGGTTTCCTTGGAGATTTAAATTCTTTCAGTGTTTCCTCCATAAAGTTAACCGGCAATGTTTCAAAAAATTAGAGAAGAATAGAATAATCCTATTGTTGTACACATATCTAGCAATTTATGACAGAATAAAACCTTAGTAATGACAACTGAAAGCATACTAAAGATATGTCTAACAATGGTGTCAGGGATAAACATCAGAAGGAGCAGACCTTTGTTTAAAACATATCACATGAAATATATTCAGCAGTTGCAATTTATGAACATTGAGGGTTTATTTAAAACAGTATCCTGTCTAAGGCTATTGTGAAGTGACCAAAAGCATATAATACCTTCTGCACTTGCAGAAAAATTACAGGAGAAAGGAACAAAATTAATTACCCATTTTCAAATTTTCCCCAAACTCTATGTTTAACATATTTCAAATTTGTGAATTGATACAATAATTTTGTCTTTTCATTACTTTAATTTTCTATTCCTTATCTAAAAGATATTCTACACATTCTCTGAGTACACTATTTTCTGCATCTCTACTAAAACCACACACTTTATAGTGGGAAGGAAAATTCAAAATAACCAGTCCTACACATGAATGATAAGAAAATACAGTATCTAAAGAACTTTCACTACTGATATTTGCCTGTTTTTATAGTTCTGGAAACAACTCCAAACCACTGGGGAAGAAAGTGCAAGTGTTGAACACTCTAGGCAAGCCTAACATGTAAGATGGATGGAACTGTTTTTCAACTTGATCTAAGAAAATGAAAAACGCTGTTGTTAGGATAAACACTGATCATCACTGATGATCCTGAGTTATCCCAATTCAAAGCCATATGGACTTGCTGACCTGAGAACTATGAAAGCATGTCAGACTTTGTCTTGAGAATCTACCACAAGCAGTGAAAGAATTCTGGTGCAGTAACTGTAACTTCATAGATTATTGCAAAAACTCTTGATCCTTGGATGGCACAGTGAAGATTTAAACAGATGTATGGGAGGAGATTCTTCTTTTGACACTTGCTAAGCAATGAAGAGGGATATGAAATGGTGTGAAAAACAGGACTCTACTGTCTGAAGGGAGTAGAGGGGATGCTGAAACACACACAGACCATAGCCATTGTCTGCAGTTACCAGGCCAGATTCAACACCCCAAGGGGCAAAGGTAACTTTTGAAGGAGTAAAACTGATTCAGATTTCTTTTTCCTTACAGTTCAACTAAAATGAGATCCAGCTAAAAGACTCAAGAATACTAGTTTGGAATTGCTCTTGAGGGCCACAATTGAAGTGTCAGCTCAATTTCTGTCACTTGGACATATTATACACATGCCACACAGACAGGAGGTTCAGGAACACAACATGGACAGTGCTAAGAAATTCTGTATTTTGAGTATGCATGATTCCGCACCTGCAGCACAGATGCACATACAACAATCCTTTTAAGAATGAATCCACTAGACGCATAATTTTTTTTTATTCCTGTGAGGAGCAAAAATGTGCTTCTATCTAGTTATTTTGATTAAACAGAGTTGTAGTTATTGAAGAAACGAGTTGCAGGGTATTAGTGGCTACACTACCCACAATAGGATATGGCAGAGGCACAATCAGGTTTTGCTTTTTTACAATGCAATTTGTAGCTGAACGATGAGCACAAGTGAACATGCTGGAGGAATGAGCTTATTTGGATCTCATATTTTAGTCTTGCTAGAATGGTTTCTGAGCTAGACACTCAGAAGTCAAGGCATCTGTGAAGGTTTTGGGAAAGTCAAGTCCAAGTCTGACATCTCATTCAGGAAGGAGAAATTGGAACTTGTTCTCTTACTTCACAGCTATGTGCTACGATGATAAGGTTATTGTCTGTTCAAGATCAGAGTTCCCTCTGTAAGCTTTATTTTGAAATCAAGAATTTATTACATTATTTCTTCATAGATATTTAAATGTGTAATTAATACACCTAGTCAGTCATGCTAAAGTCAGAGAAATATTTCCCTAATGGCTTTGAAGTTTTTAATTGAGTCTCTGGATTAGCACTGAATACTCAAGGAACACACGACTTCTGCTGAGTCCGTCATACTTCTACTTCAGTGACCAAGAGAATGAGGACAAGTAGACCAAACTATGGTGAGCTTCTGTTTAACTATAGGACAGAAACCAGCACAGCTGGAGTCAATTCTCAGCAAATTGATCAGAATTCCTTTACTTTAACTACAGCTTAAATGGTAAATAGACTTTAATAATTTTCTGCAATCAATCTAAATGTATCTTCAAAATTAGTGAAACATTTGATCTTGAAATGTTCACTAAATCCTAAGTATACATCTTTGAAGAACTTATGTAGCTTATCATTCTGCCAATTTGGAAAAGAATAACTATATACAATAAAAACTTGTTTAT
The DNA here is from genome assembly GCF_963662255.1 of Cinclus cinclus. Classification (NCBI taxonomy): domain Eukaryota; kingdom Metazoa; phylum Chordata; class Aves; order Passeriformes; family Cinclidae; genus Cinclus; species Cinclus cinclus. The sequence goes on from NC_085051.1 coordinate 38,465,789, forward strand.
TAGGTAAACTCTGTAGAAAATGAATGTTCATAATTCATTCCCTATGCAACAAAACTGGTGCTTCTTTCTTTTTCAAGATTCAGTATTAATTTTTGCTACCAGTTCTGTATTTTGTTTTTTTGTTTTTGTTTAAAGACATTTTTGTTATCAACTTCTGGAACTAGTAGTAATCTCACTGGAAATTTGAAAAAAACCTTAATGCATGTTGATGCTTTTCTGCCATTTTTTAAAGTAAGCACACTTGATACAACAATCCAGACATTTTAGTAGATAGATCTGTTTCTTTTAAGGGGTTCTTCAAGTATTCTGTGAACAAGACAATTTTGAGCTCCCTTTGAACATAACAGGCACTCGGAAGATCTAATGAAAATACACTCTTTAAAAATGTAATTGATCTGGCTTTTGCCCTTTTTTCCTGATTATTTCTGCAGTTACAGGCTGGCAAAATCTGAAAGCAATAGAAACGTCCTATTTGCTAAAATAAATGAATACATTGAACGACTTTTTTGTTTTCTTTTTTTTTCCTCCTAAAAGCCCATGTTGCGATCCCTCCTAAGGGAAAAAAATAACAAGAAAAAGATGGAGTTTGAACTCAAAGCAAACATAAAAGCTTTATTCACAAAAACAGTCAATTACACAACCCAATTTGTTTTCACCAGCAACCAAAGGAAACCTGGTTAGGATGTTTCAAGATCCAAACACCTTGGATATAGGTGTTCTACCAAAGTTTGTATTATAGCTATTTCTAAGAAACAAACTAACAATTAGAGACACCTGTTAAAAGTGCCTGTGCTCTGTTCACACTTCATGTAGTATCTTAAAGTGACAGCATATTAAAATGTCATTGAAATTCTTTTCCATTACAGAAGTATTTTTAACAACAGAAAGTGCAATTAAATTGTCTGCTCCTAAGTACTTGTATATATCTTGCTTAGCAAAAAGTACTAAGGTACACTGGCGTAGAAGGGAAAACTACCAAATATATAAATTTTGATACTAGAAAACACACAATGACAAAAGACATGGACAGAAAAAACAATAGTTAGATTAACCTCCACCTACATTATTTGTACTTATTAAGCAATAATATGTTTCTTCTAAGACAGTTTTTCAATTTTAGATGTATAGGCCCATATTTTAAGACAAATATTGCAGACAAAATAAATACAACCATGCAGAAATTATTCAAAACTTTGCATTTGATTACATGCCCATTGTACAACTTGAAATTAAACATTCTTTGATTTTGACCCCTCCAGCACATAAATATGTGTCTAACTCATGTGAGAAGTCCCTGAGTGGAAACCAAGCCACATTATGGACCATGCCTGAGAAACAGAGCAAGACAAGCACCTTCAAACAATTTCTACAGATCCTTTTTATGGGTATCACTCATACAGTGAAGAAGCATTTACAGCACCTTCACTGTTAAATAAAGTTACAGAAAAATTACAGCTTTATAAAGTGGATTGCTGTGGGGAAAATCCACTTTAAAAAACAACAACTGTTAATTTAGAAGAAAATTCCAATAAATACCAAAGTTTAAAGTTATCAAAATTGAATTTCTAGCAAAACCTGGTTTAAGTATTCTGTCATGAAGTCAAGCCCATGCATGTGTTCAGAACAGAGCATCTAAAATATTTCAGTCTCATTTCAATGTCCCATGCAGTATGAAGGATGTTACACAGTCTTGTGGCAATGCCAGAGGGGAAGGTGAAAAATCTGACCGTCTCTTAGAAATGTTGCATATTTTGTCATTTACTTAAAGTTACAGGCAGATATCACCCTGACCTTCCAAAACATTAATGTCATGCCAAATTATCCACCGATACTGGGTTTATTTAAGTGATTATTCTGAGCTACAGGACATTGTGGAATAGATTTAACAATACTGTAATCAAGGGTAAATACTTTTACCCATCTGACTAACACGTTGCCCCAGGCTACCAATTTGTAGCAGAAGGAACAAAATGAACTGTCCCTAGGTATTTTTGCTCACAGCCTTAGTTTTAATGGAAGTAATATAAAATACAAGTCTTTAAGCTGTATTTCATGAAAGTCACAACATTTTCATCTGTATCACTTCTGCAGTTTCCCACTAGCTTCCAAAGCAGAAGCTTCATCATTTGGAAATTTGAAAATTTACTGAAAATTATGATTGATGTATCTTCAAAAGACATCTGCTTCTGATATATTTGTCTTTTTTTTCTGAAATATGTCTCATCAAAACTTTAGCTGACCAAATCCCCTTTATTCTAAGTTTTATTATGCTCTGGATAAAAATCCTGGTTTACTTTTCAAGTAGGGAAGCATTCAAATACCAGTACTCAAGATACCTGTGCGTTCAGAAGCTAACTTGTCTTCAGGTAGAAAAATAATCTATTTCAAAAGGCTTCTGAATCACATTTTTCACATCAGCTGAAATTTGGTGCAACTGCATAAATTATGTCTTCCAAGAGCACCTGTGAACTGGCCTTGTGCTGTAGCATTTATGATTATAACTTTATGATTTGTCACCCAAGACTCAAGTTTACATTATTCTTAAGGTATGTGATTAAAGGGGAGGAAGAACTGTGGGCCAAGCTTTCCAAAGCTGCTATATGTATTTCCACTGCACTCAGGCTAGCCAAGAATACTGGAACTGTTGTAGCCCCAGCACACCTTGCTCTAATTGGTGCAGAATTCCTATTAGTCACAAGGGTCTGTACTGGCAGCCACAAAAAGCTGGATTGTAAAAGATATTCTGACCATTGATTTCTTTCCAGAATTACCTACTCCCATATAAGAGTTTGTAAAGAACAGGTGAAGCAGAGTCATTAATTCACCTCTACACCATATACCACCTAAGGACTTCTGATTGAATTATTAAGAAGATTTTCCCACTGCCAAAATCTCCCTCAATGTCGTGAGCTGTCAGAATAGCACAAAAAGACAATAATAAGACCTAGCTCTTCTTATTCAACTGCTCTAAATGCTTCTGCTGTATAAATTTATTCAAAGGCTGAAAAGTGAGAAAGTGGAAATGGCATTATTAGTGCATTGGGTTGATCTCAAAATTTGGTTTGGCTAATCAAGACAAGGTTTAATGTAGCAGAATCAGCTGAATCTATGTGACCTATTAACCTTGTTGTTCCACAGATGTGAATGTTCTCTGGGATTTCATGTTGTTTCCAATGGATGAGATGCTTTTCATTGTATTCAGAATGCATATGAGCATGATACAATCACCATTCTTCTATTACTTTTCTGATGATTCATCCAAATAGTGGATGGAAAGTGTCTGAGTCAGTGAATTCAGCTCTCATTACCACAGGCAACTCTGTTATGCATGCCTTTATAGGTCACTTGTCCTAAGAAAGTGACTGTTATAAAGATAGGAGGTTTTTTGCCTCCATAGTACATGTTCTTATGTATCAGAAGACAAAGGATCAGAAGGCCATCTGTCCTAATATTTAGTCTTTGCCAACAGTCTGTAGAGGATCATCAGGCCAGTATACAGCAAGGTATAAATATAAATATAAATATAAATATACATATAAATATAAATATAAATATAAATATAAATATAAATATAAATATAAATATGAACCCTCTGTACTTCCAGATGTCATGATTCTGGAACTCAGGCTTCTTGTTAATTATGTCCTTGCTCTCTCCATCTAACTATGGGAATAAATTCCACATATGGCACTGCACTTATTTCTTTACACAGGTTTACTTCCTACCTAGGGCACAATGCTTCATGTTCCATTTTTTTCCTGCTGTTCATCAGAACTGACTGAAAAAAGACAAGTCTGCTTGGAGAGAGAGTCAGTTTACTTCCTCCCATATTCCTCTCTCTCTTACTATACTTTTTGCTGGGCAGTTTTGTTTGTTCATTTGCTTGTTTGTTTGTTTTCAATTTTTCTTCTTTTTGTTGTTTAATTAGTTTTTGGCCAAGTTAGAGAGCTGAATCTGATGAGCACAGGACTGATGGAATGAGGGAATATGAGGCTCTTTTTAGTCACTATGAATTAGTATATCTGCTCAAGCTGTAATATGAAATGTCAACCCTAATTACATATTTCATAAAAAGTCAACAGCTCTTTGTAATGTGCAATAATTTTTCACAGCAATAACAGCAAGCAACTTCTGCAATATTATGCAATTTTATTAACAAGGAACTTCAGGAATCCTTTATTCATTTAAATTTGGCCAAGTATTTAGACATTTGAATTAAGTACTGCAGAGTTGATACATGAGTACTTTGAAGAACAGTAACTAAAATACCCATGATTTTAATGGTTTGATGCTTCTGACTTAAGATCTTCCAAGATCAGTTGAACTGATGTAAGAGTTCACCTGAAATAGGGCAGGGAGGTTTTCCCCTCAATGTGCTCTCCCCTGCTCCTACTCGGTTTTCACTGAGTGGTCCTGCTGCTTTTGCTGTGATAGTTCTGATGCTCACTGAAACCCTGTAGTAAGCTGATACAATTCACAAATTCATGAGAAAACGTACCAATCAGTCTTCCCCTAGGATGGTATGTGCTATAGGCTTATGGCAAACTACAAGGTTCTGTAAGGAGGGGCACTGTTGACTGAGGAAGACAAGCTTCTTGTCTTTTTAGCAACAATGAACAATAAAATTGGAATTTCCTGTTTTGTAAAGTTGAAAAATAAATTTCAGTATATTCCTAAACTTTCTAAGACATATACCATATACTGTTACAATGCAATATTTGTATAATAACGGAATTGTTAGCTTTTTTGCTTCTTAGATATGTCAAGTTGTTCAGATAATATAAAAATGTGGAAGAAAAAGAATGTATCTGAAAAGGAAAAGGATATATTGCTATTTGTTTAAAAAGTCACCTTTCAGTGATTAAAATAGGAAAGATTTTTACTTACATAACATTGCTGCATTATTCTACTCCCCTGTGAAGGTAACACAACATTTTTGCATTATTTTTATTTCCCTGCAATGTAAATCAACCTATACCTTCAAAAGAACGTATTTGTCCATAACTAACTGAACTTCATTTTCTAGGAGAAGATACAACACTATGAAGCGTGTTCAGACAAGATAGGAAAAATGGCAATAGAAATAAAGGTTCATATATAACTTCGAGACATAGTAAATGAATACCTATACATCTTTGATTTGGATGCAGCTTTGCATTACAAGATAGCTGATCCAATAATCTGCAGCCACTAGAAAACAAATATTTTTTCAGTAGAGTAATTTTCTGACACACCATCAAGCTAAATGAATTTTCCCTGCAGTTTTGCAACTGCTAGAACTGCATAGGGGAAATGGTGGGACCAAACTATAAAGACTAGAAGGGTTTTGGGTGTCAAGGAACCAGGAGCAGGCCTAATTCTTTTAGTGTAAAACCACCCTTTCACCAGATTAAGTGTTACAGCACACTCTTATGACAGCATGTACACACATGCATACCTTTAGCACACAGTTTGGGGGTTGTCACTGATGATCTGGGTCAATCCCTTCTTTGTCCTCATATTGCCTGATACAGAATTGTGTGGTGATTCATTCAGGAAACCAAGCTGGTAAAAAAGAAACCCAGCCAGACAATTAATCGATAAGTCTTCCACTCACTGTGCTAGCTCCCTGATATGCAGTGTGTGTCAAGGGAGCAAAAAATGGTAGTGTATGTGTCAAGGGAACACAATTCCAAAAGAACTGAGCTGAAAATATTGTGGAACCATGTTTTTAAATGAAATATGCCTTTCTTCATGTCTTCTTTCTAAGATACAAAATAAGTTTTAAAAGGTAGGGGTTTTTTATTTTGTTGTTGCTGTTTGTTTGGTTGGCTGTTTTTTTGCTTTCCTTTCCTAATTTGCATTCCAGTTTAGCAATTTCAAAACTATTTAATTTCACCCATCCCATCTGTAGATGACTCACTTAGGAAAAAGTGCCATGAGATAGCAGAATAATCTAAAGACCTGCTGCTGTTCACAGGCACTTTTGGATCCAATTCCCATTTGTCTTGCTCTCCTACCTCACCCCTTGTACTGTCTCCGACTGATTCTTTCATTGAACTGATTCAGCTCACTAAAGAAAGAATTATCCAGTGCTCCTCCTGGGGGAAACCATCTTCATCTAAGTGGCCACACCTAGGCAGATGCTGGATGGACAGTAGCACATGTAGCACTTGGAAATACATTTCCCTCTGTTACAGACCCTGACCTGCACCATGTACACATGGGCACCCACAGCACCTTCTCACTGCTCTGCTGCAGGCCCACTGCACAGGAGACACGCAGGTACTGTTTCACCCCTGCTACAGATAAAGGGAAATGGATAAAGGGTACAAGAAATGACCATACTTCTGTAGTTCCAAAAAATTATTATTGCTATGGATCAATAATCCGTTACGGAGATCTGAGAAAATTAGGAGGGTAACAGCAGCTCTGAGGCACAACCCCTTCTGTGTGCTGCTCTTCAGCCGGTGCCACTGAGCTCTGCCCCTTGCTCAACTCGGGTTGTAAAAGCACAATCCAACCCTCTGCCTTCTCACCAGGGAGTCATCAGCTTACTACAACATCGCAGCAGCTAAAAAACTTGCAAATATTTCCTTAGCTTTTTGTTGTTTCTTTTTACTCTCTTGAGAAATAAGTTCAAAAGACATCTCCATTGTGCCAAGATTATTTTGGAGATGGTATTTTACTTGCATCCCACTCAACACGAAGACTCTTGTTTCTCAAAACCCCCTCTAGACCTAGAATACACACTGATGCATCTGTTCGTAAAAACATACAGAAAGCACAGTTCATAAAGATATTATCTCTCTTTCTATTTATTTATAGATTTACTTGGCACTTACTGGTCTAATGCAGTTATTTTCGGGACATACTTAAATACACCATTAAGGGCCAACTTCTCTGAGAGAATTATTGGCATTGCTACAGTTACATTATGCTTCCAACACATACAGCTTTATTCTCTTGTATCCATAGCTTTGAAAATCTAGCTCAAGTACAAGTAAGAAAAAAGAAATGTAAAGAGAAGAAAATTTACTTTATGTTTATTGCAAATGATTTGCCATACTTGAACTTTCTCCCAGTCATTGCAGTAGATGAACAAATACCAATAAAATAAACAGGCAGTTGTCTTTTTCTTTCTCTTCTTTCTTTTTCTTTCTTTTTCTTTTTCTTTCTTTCTTTCTTTCTTTCTTTCTTTCTTTCTTTCTTTCTTTCTTTCTTTCTTTCTTTCTTTCTTTCTTTCTTTCTCTCTTCCTCTTCCTCTTCCTCTTCCTCTTCCTCTTCCTCTTCCTCTTCCTCTTCCTCTCTCTTTCCCCTTGCATGAATTATTTTAGGCATGTTCCATCCATGGTTAGAAATCAGGCATGACAATGGTCTAATGCAAAAGTTTTGTCCATGGAGAAATCAGACATGACTATGGTCTACCCCTGAATGTGATCTTAATGCTTTATACCACTGACAAATCATTAACATCTGTTAATAACTCACCCAGCTGCTTCGTTAGATTGTTTTAAAAAAACCTTATGTATACCATAGATGTCTCCAACTCATAGTCTAAGTAACCTTTCCCAGCTGCTTAATCCTTATTAAAAATCTTATTTTAAAATACACACATTTTTAACTATCCCATTTCTTTGTCTCCAGACAAAGTAACTGTGCTAACATCTGTTCATTTTCACTTCCCAATTCCCATCTTAAATACTTATTCTCAGCATGTATTTTTCTTGTAAATAGAATCCCATGTACTTTCTCACCTCCCAGTCCTTCATTTTCTCCTTTCTGCTCTTGCTCTCATTCCGCTCTATCCCTCATGATTTCTTTTGACTGATTACATTTTAAATACAGCATTAATATAGAGGAAAAGATTATTTTAAGAGCTTCCTTGATTATCTCACACTAATTTAGGCTTGGGAAAAAGAAAATGGGGGCATGCCATGAGTCTACTATGTCTAAAGGGAATAAACAAAGAGAAAGGGGAAAAATATACAGTAAAGGGTGTGTAGGTAGTCGTTGGGGACAAAAAATATACAATGGAAATATTGGAACATTAGAAAATACCTATTAGCTGTGAGAAGCAGTAGGTTATGCAGGAGCATTCTGAGGGAGTTAGAGGGGACTTGTCACCAGGCACATTTTAAAATAGACTGGACAAAAGGTACGGTTTGGGACCAAGCAACAGGCAGAGGCAAGGAGAGAAGAGAGGGTGAGGGTGGAGGAAAGTGAAAGGGAGAGGAAGCTGAACTCAGCACTGGGATGGAGATTTCTGAGTGCTAGTACAGCAGTGGCAGAATGTGATAGACACAGGCTGTAACACCTCATTTGGGAAAAGGATTTTAAGTGCTGCTTCTACTGCAGTGGTCTAAACAATACAGCTCTGGATAAAATGCTAGCTGTCCTGGTACCATTCCTGATTGCCAAGAAATAGCAGATGAATAGTTGAATAGATGTCCCATGTCCAAAATAAATAAATCAGATTTATAAGTGATGTACAGTATAGTTCATATTGCACTGAGCACCAAGATTTCTAATGTTATTTCTTTCTCACTGTTAAGAGTGTAAGGGGCACTGAGGAAATTTATATACCTCAAAAAAAGGTACATTACCACAAGCTGTAGTAATTCCTTTTTGGACAGCAATACAATAGCATGTCCTGAGACTGTGGGCGTCTAAACAAATAAAATAATTAAACACATCTATTGTATTTAACACAATATAACACACTTCAATACTACAGGGTGTTTTCTGTACAAACATGGCTGTATTTTTCCAATCTGTCAGCTGACCCACATATCCAAAATGTTTCAAACTGAATTTCATTTTTGCCATGGAAATTTAGTCATGGCTTCTGATTCATGTAAATATCCTGTTTATCTCTAGATATCTTGAGAGAGTACAAAGAAAATCCAAGTGCTTCTATACTATCTTTACCTTCTTCAGTAGTTTCTAACTAGAGAAATGGGCAACAGTACAATGGGTATATTTTAGAGGGTACTTAGGTTCTCTTCCTTTTTTTCCTTTTCCAATTGGGCAGTGTAATGATAAAAGAATCATCATCTCATAACTGTAAGGCATGGTACAATTCTTCACCATAACACCACATTTTCCTGTTCTGTCTAAAAGAGGGTTATTTGCAGCCTCATACTAAAAAAAGAATCATTTTCATAAAATCCAGAAAATAAAAAATGGAAGAAAAAAATTTCAGAGCTTTCTTGGATTTAAACTGTGAGTGCAGAATATACAGCCTGTGATATCACAAAACACAGTCCACACCACTTTTTGTAACTGCATCATGCAGACACAACTAATCAACTGCAGGTTTTTCCAGTGCTAGAGAACTAAAATATAAAGAAACTTCACTTCTTCTACCAAGGAAGATGCTGTACCATTACAGTCAAATATGTCAGTGTACATTTATTTTTTTAAAGCATGTAAATATATAGATGCAGATCATAGAAGAGAAACCCTCAGGCTCTTTTTGTTTTGCAAGTTCTGCCTATGTAGCTGCCAGTAATGTTTATATGAACTCTGTAAGCACTGGAAATCCAAACATAGAAAGAATATTGTGCTATGTCATTAGAATGAAAACAAAAGATACATTAAAGGCACCTGAAACAAACTGTTCTAGCTTATTGTCCAAACTGGAGGAAAAATAAAATAACAGGCAAAAAATTGTGAAGAGAACAAATGACTGCATATACCTTGCAAATGTCCATAGTCAAAACGATAATATTCAATACGTCTTCTAGCATGACTACCATTGACTCCCCAAATCAGGGATATCAAGGAATCATCTTTAAGGGCTCACCTAGGCAGAGCTGTGCTTCAGGAATTTAAAAGACCTCACAGAATCACATAATTGTCTGAGTTGGAAGGGATCCTGGGGTCATCAAGTCCTACTCATAAGTGAATGGCTAATATGGGTTCAAACCCACTACCTTAAGTGTCACTGGCACCACACTCTAATGGAAAGATGAAGCAAACCAGAAATCTCAAATAAAATTAAATACTGCATCTTGAAGAGAACTAAGGCCACTCCAAGCCAGCTTTGGTCCACTAGCCTTCTAGAGACCCAAAACATCCCTTCTGCATCTATCCTACAAGAAATTACACAAGAAAACCATCATACATTCCTTCTTGCCCTGGCATTCTCTTTCTTTTGCTCTCTCTGGTAGACTGTCCACTTGCTTTCTTGTCTGAAAAGCTTATCCCATCTACTACTGCCTCTCTCAATTCCCCTACGATGGTCTCACCACTTGCTCCTTGCACATAGAGCCATTTCACTTTCTACTGGTGCTCTCCTGAAACACATAAGTAATTATTTAGGCATCTGGATTTGTCTTTTTGTCTTCATATTATTCCCTTACAAACCTCACAAAAAAAGGAAAGCATTCTTTTGTAGGTAAATAGAGATTATTGTTCTATCTTGAGCTGAAGGTGGACATGGTTTATTTTGTGAGTTTAAGAAATTCTAGGTTGTTATAGCTCATAAGTGACTCAAGAAATGGAGGGAAGTTTCAGAAAATCCAGTGAAATGGCACAGATAACATGTAACCCAAAGCATGCTATCATCATGCCATGCTATCAAATGGAAATTATGATTTTAGGGTATTTCAGTCGAAAAAAGCACCTTCTATTCATTTTAAAAAAAAACAACTCAAGAGTAGATGGCAGAATGTGTAATCAAAAATAAAGAAAAGCATGAGAGATCTGTAGCAGTCTGATTTGATGATGCAGAAATTCAGTTTCTATCAAAGAAGGGATAGAATTATTTTAAAAACAAGAAAAGAATATAGGTTATAGATCTTCCAAAAATCTACACTGATTTGAAATAGGGGTTTCATCAAGCAGTTCTGGTGTTTGATCACAAATAACACAGTATCACATGAGGAGATGATGAAGCCACACTTATAAACTCCCTTTATCCCAAAGGATCTTGACACTCTTTATAAAATAGAGATGTGGTATGCCTATGAATAACAACAACAACAACAACAACAAAAGGACGCAGGAACTGAAATCACTTTGACCAGCACTGCAAATCAGAGCATCTGTTTAACAGTGTACATCAATACTGTTCTTTAATTCAGGGAAGGATTTAAATTGCAATGGTATATCTAGCAGGAATTATTAGCCCATATGCCCTTATTAATTCCTAACAGATTGTACATAGAAGGAAAAGAAGGGCAAATTACAGAGCACTGGATCACATCCACATCCAAATTACTATAAACTGTAAAGTCCTCATTATAAAAAATTTGGATCTGTATGTAAATATCCAAAGTATTTCAATGCTGAAATTCAAATGCCAAAACCAGAGAAATAAGCTTCAATATGCACACAAGCCCTGTGAAAAATTGTGCCAAAGGCCACTGATAATTGAAGGAAATTTAATCCCACAGAAAAGCCTTGACATTTGGATGAAATAAGGACATTAAGCTGAGTTAGTCAGGGATTATTTTTCCTTGGTTCTTTTTCTTCAAAATGAGAAAAAACATTTCTCAAGAAACTATCAGTTTCAATATATTTTTATACACTTCTTTTATATGACAATGGATGTTGTTCTCTACATTTTCAAACAAAACCTTCTGTTTTTCGAATCCAAAATAACTTAAAAGGCACTGAAAAGAAAGAAAGAAAGAAAGAAAAAAAAGGAAGTGAAAACTTCCAAAATCCAAAATTAATTACATGAAATTTCATTGGCCATAACTCATTGTTTTTCTAAGTCTTCTGAGAGTTCAACTGTTCATTCCAATACAGAATATTTTGGTATCCTGATAATTTTCCCAGGACAGGAAGACTATTTTCTGCTTAAAATTGTTACGGATCTAACTAGGGCAGTTCGCATCAAGTACCATGAACTTAACATGGCCTGATGCAAACCAAGTGAACTATGGTCACTTGGAAATGGTAACATTGTTTTAGGACAATAAACTCTTCCTTAACCAATGTTTTTCAGAAACAAGCTCCACCTCTGCCCATTCAAACAAAAAAGACCAAAAATCAAAGAGGAATTAATGATATAAAGGAAGTAGCTCTTGCAAAATAACAGATGGAATGAGATCGGAAACACATGTAGTAAGCTGAACTTTTTTAATAAGACCAAAATGACAGAATTGGAACAAAGGAACAGAATGGATAAACACACACACACACATCAGCAGAACAGTTGCTAACAAGAAATGGGTCTGTAATGCAGATTCCAAAGCTCTATTTAGATCCCAAATATTTTTTAGATTTGGGCCTTCAGATTCATGGCGTTGCTTTAGAATTTTTCAGAAAGAGTAGTAAAATTTAAAATCTCCATCCCGACAACACAAAAATTTCATCCACAGCTTCTAAGGTGAATTATTTGCCTCATATTTTAAATGCTGATGTTGGATCACACATGAGACCAAAAGTCAGTCCATATGAAGATCCTGATTTAAAGTGAACTGTGTGAAGAGGTATTACAGTAGAGCAACATGGACAGCAGCCTCCCTGCCAAAGGTAAGAAACAGCTTTTAGAAAATAAACAGGGACGTTGGATAGGTTGATCATGAAAACAAGCTATACTTAATAATTTATTCTCCTAATTAATTGAAGTAAAATCTTTCAAAAGAATGTCTCCCGAGTCTCCTTTACTCGTTGATTTTGAAATTGCACACTGATTCCAAAGCAAGACTGCATTGTGAAGGCACAACTATATTGAAAAACAGAAAAGACTCTTTAAATATAGAGGAAAAGAATTAAATGGAACTGTCATTATTTGAGTTAACTAGGGAAGTATGAAAAAACTGCCCACTGAATATATATTTAAATTTAGGACAAAGGTTATCCTGATAATTCTACTGATAAAATAAAAAACTAGACTTTCTCCAAGTCTTTTAGATGGTATTTGGCATAACATTCCACTCTCTTTGAACACATTGTCCGGAAGTAAAAACTTTTAAATACCCCAGTGTTATGAACTCATCTATCTCTGCTGAAGTCAACACAGATCTGGAGGACAACTTGGTATTTGTGTGATGAGAGAGAAACCATCTTTCTTTCAAATATTTGTCTCAAAATGTACAGTGATGTAAAATTACGCCTAAAATGCAATAGAGAAGTAAATGATTCATCTAATTCCCATAACATTTTTCCTGTTCACAGGAATTTCAGACACATTCTTTTCAGATGTTATGCATTTTGAAGTTTTTGATGATGTGTTGTTATTTATTAATCTATTATTTGAAAACAGTCATACATTTCTTCATTTGTGTTTTCTATTAAATGCTTTCATGTAGACAACTGTTAAAAAAATTATTCAGTAAATTTCCATTTCCTAACTACATAATACCAAGTCACATCCAAAATTACTATTTCTACACCAATATATGTTTCATAGTCTGTACAAATATTTGCAAAGGCAAATTTGAAATTGTTTTCAAGAACACTGGAGTCACTAAAATTCAGCTGTATAAATACTGATGATAAAGAAAAAGAATATATAAAGGGAGTCAACTTATAAACCTAGGGAAATATAAGCTAAAATTTTATTTCTATTTGTAGTTCTAATTTTCAATATGATTTTGGTTGCATGCATTTTTTGAGGTGTTAAAATGTAATAGCAAGGAAAATTCTACATTAGAGCATTTAGCTCAAAGTTATGAAGCTGCTGAAAATGTCATTTTTATGACAGCAACCCAGTATTAGGGTAATGAAAAAAATAAGCAGGTTTTTCTTTGTTTGTTTGTTTTTTTCCCCTGAGAATTTAGATTACCTCAGAACATAACCTGGAGCTGTCAGACAGACCACAGCAGCATCCTCCAGTTAGGATTACTTGACTCATTCCTCAGATATAATTAGCTTTCCCTTGACTTAATAAAACTCCCTGTAATACTCCCTTTCACCAGCTATGCACCTGTGAGCTTCTGCATAAATACTAATTATCCAACAATAAATCGTTATTAAGTTCTGGATTTTGTAAATTTGATTGAGCCAAAACATATGACACTAGGACAGAAAGGATAAATTCTACCTGGAAAAGCACTTCACTATTTTTAATTGTAAAGTAATATGCATGGCAATGTCTTGTTCTATGTATCATGACCTAGTATATAATTTTGTCACCTTTTGAAAGTCTCATGGATGAAAACAACATTACAGCCTGCATTATGCTTAAGACACAAAAAAGGTACAAAGTAAGCAAACCCAACTCTTCATCCAGGCTAAGACACTTTTCTCCTCCCTCACTTTCTAGCAAAGATCATCTAGAGCTCTTAATTAAAAAACAGACCTGTGTCTTGACTGTATCTGTACCAAAAAACTCTTGTTACTGCTGTCACCTCTCATACATGGGCATGCACAAAACCTTACCAGACTCTGTATTTTTAGGAGGACAAGAACAGAGGTTCAGTACTTTAAGGGCTAAGTTAATCATAAGGATAACTGATATATAAAATAGCTATTAGAGATTGTTCTACAAAAAATTTAAAATTCAGCACATCGTTTCTTAAAAATATTTCATCGGAAACTATTCCAATACTTCCATCTTGCAAATGAGATTAATTTCAACAAAAAAGTGGGATTCATAAAGCTAAAACAATGGATCATAGTTATCTTTGTCTATCTAGCACAGGAATTTCTTAGAGTAGTGATCTTTGGTGTTCTAGCAAGGAAAAAAATAAAATTATTTTCAGATGTATTCTTAGGAAAAAGCACTTCATTAAGCATTTGGATTCTCTATGGTTTATAAGCATGTACTTATATACTGTTCCTCCCTTGATGTGAGCAGATAAACAAATCTAGCATTGTTACTGTAGAATAATAGAAAATTGCTAAACACAGAAAAGATATTGCAAAATGCCATAAAGGAGCCAAACCATTTTCCAGGGTTTCAAAATAATCTTTGACAGAAACTTTATTTTCTCCAGTTTTTTATTAAAAACATACACATCCACAAAATATCAATGAAGCACTAAGGCACCAGTCCACTAGATGTGAGCCTCTGTCATGTTCCCTAAACTCCTTCAAGCAGTAACTTAGATCAATGAGATTACAATAATTTGAAATGGCCACAGGACACTTTTCACCAAACACACTTCCAGAAAAAAAGGTAGGAAACTCAAAACACCATAAAAATCAGGTAACAAATGGTGCTTTCATACATCCTTTCACCTAACCAAAAGGGAGAAAACCCTAAACCAACCACCAAAATTGTAATAACTGGAAGTGATTAGGAAGTAGCGCATTATCAATACCATGTTGGGAAAGATTTAGTACACAACAGTATGTAGAGAAACTGCAAGAAAGGAATAAAGTCAATGAAAAACTATTA
The DNA here is from genome assembly GCF_963662255.1 of Cinclus cinclus. Classification (NCBI taxonomy): domain Eukaryota; kingdom Metazoa; phylum Chordata; class Aves; order Passeriformes; family Cinclidae; genus Cinclus; species Cinclus cinclus. Next base: position 38,481,069 of record NC_085051.1, read on the forward strand.
GAAAACATTCTATGACTAAGTTCAGAATTAAAACCAATGTTTCATTTGAACTTTCAAGGCCATCAAAGAATTAATCTGCTGTAGTAAATTGGGACCATTACAAAATGAAAGGAAGAAGCATGATATTAGGAACATAGAACAAAATGATGGATGAGATCAAAGGGTATGCTATTCTTGGTTTTGTCATTTGCTTTCAAAATGTAAGTATTTTCAACTACTACCATCTGCTGAGATCTGCAGAAAAGTTACTGCAAAATCTGTGCAATATCTTCGAGTACATCTGCATCAAAAAACTAGAAAAAATATCACTTGGGTGCTGCCCACTTCTGCAAAGAGTTGCAGCTAACTCAGTGGAAAAGTTAACTCAATGGAAGTTTCTTCAAATTAGGAAATTTGCTTAATGGATTTTTTACTTGATTCAGCCCCTCAGTTTTACTTTTATTGATAATCTGATTTCTTCTGCACAGCTACTGTTCTTTGCTTTTTTCCTACTTTTTTTCTTCTAAAAATTCCACTGTTTATGGGCTCACATTTCACATTTAAGGGTTTCCTAATTTTTATTACTTTTTATTGTGTTTTAAAGATTGTTACAGCTCCACAATCATCCCCATATACTCTTTAATGCTTTACATTCCTGGATCTCAGATCTGAAAAGCCTTTTCACTACTAAAAGTGTGTAAAACTTGGTAAAATCTCGAAGAGATGTGGGGAAATCTGTCCTTGTACTCTGAGAGTCCACTGTGTGGTTCCTATCAGAAAACTGGAAGTACATCTGGTGACAGCCAGTACAGATGTGCAATTAATGCGTTTTCTGACACATGATATGTGGCTTTCACTAAATTACGAATGATCTACATTCTTACTACAAAAGAACATGACTTCTAGTTCAATACGAAGAGAAAAATGGGGAAAAGCAAAAACAAAGCTTGAAAGTAATGGGTGAATTATAGCACAAACTGCCAAAATGAAGTCACTGAAGCACATCCTTTGGAGACCACTTGACAAAAGAGCAAGAGAGATTTTTTTCTTTTAAATTTGGTCTTGTATTTGTTTTGCTTGTACCCTGTTGCTTCTGATCCTTTAATTTCAGTCTTATTAAAGTCTTGTTTTAATGGCATTGTTTCAGTGGTACTTGGAGGGGCAGAGGGGACCCTCAGAACTACCAGGTGCATTGTCTCCATATAAATCAACACATCCACATTATGAAGGGATTTGGATGGATTGCTGGAGCAAACTCCAATCCCTCAGGAGGACCTGCAGCTCCCCAGCAGCAGTTACTGCAGCTGGAGCCTGAATACCTGTCTCCTGGTGTTGGGCAATGACCACAGACAGCTGCCTTTCTTCTGCAAAATGCAACCTGCAAAAAACCGCATCTCAAGGTCTTAGGCAAATCACAGAATGTGATTTAAACAGAAGCCAAAAATGCATCCATAAAAAGCTCACATGTTGGCTAACTGAAACTAGAATATGAAATCATAATTGACAACTCCAAGCATATTCCAGAGACCACAGCTGTCCTCATCATTTGTTTGGGGCTGATTAGTCTCCTAGTGAAGCTTTTCTACCCACGTGTCTGTGACCTAGATAGAACTTCAGGAAGAGTATATGGCAATTATTGGCACTGTGTAACACAAATGGCATGAATAGTTTTCCCCTTCTACTAGTATGCAGCTCTATTCTGGTTTGCTTTTGATGTACAGTAACACTTGTGAATTTATATAAAAACTAAAAAACATTAAAAGTAAAAGGATATTCCCCAAAGTAGAAATGCAGCTATTCTTCTTCTCATTTCAGTAACCAACATTAAGAAAAAAAAAAACTAACTTGAGCAAATTTTCAAGGTAATTTCAAGGTCATGAGTATATTATTTATACTCCTATCAGAATAAATATTCAGAAAACAAAATAAAGACAGATAAAAAAGATTTTAAAAATCTAAAATCATTAGGCTATTTAGCTTACAAAGAGAATATGGAACATCTCCTCTTATTATTTTTATTAAAAATCGGTGAAAACTATTTTGGAGGCAATATGGTATTTCCCAATTACATATAAAAGCATTGCTTCAGATATTACATATTCTAAGTGAATTTAACTTTAGCCATCCTCATGTCATAGCATTGTGTTACAAGAGTAAAAATACATGTCATAAGCAGATTTAACACCTTTAGATGACCTCGAATCAGAAATGTGCCATGTTACTCAAATTCCATCTCTCAAATGCTGTAAATACAGGTAAGTAAATATAAATGTCATTAGAGGCACAAATTATCTTACTGAGACAAGTTCTAGGATTTTATTTTTTGACAGCTTGTAATTTGGATATCTTCCAGTGTCAACAAAACCTGTTCAAGCATGATCTTACCTTGTTTTCACTACATCAAGGGGATGCATCAGGCAAATTTCTACAAGACCTATAAAAGAATAACACAGAAAGGCCTAATAAACATTTGTACAAATAATAATTAAATTTTCATTGACTCAAACAGTTTTTGAAATTGAAAAGCAAAGTAAAAGCCTACATATATCATTAATGATACAGTACTCATACACCTCATATTTTAAACATGCTGTTCTGTAATGTGTGTAAACCATGGGGCTTTTCAACAGTAAACAGCGCTGGTTGTTCATGAGAGTAGGGTAAGTGAGAACTTTAGCTATGCAGTCAATTTAATCTTAGTTTTTGCCCAATTTTCTGACTTATGAACAATGGGAATATTTGACTTGAATCATAAATAAATGTATTAAGTCTTGTTGGGAGTAGCAGAGGAAGAGAGTTCAGGTTGACACTTGCTTCTTTGTCATGTAAGAATAACTCCTAAGGACACTGCAGGACTGCACTGGTGGCTCAGATGAATTTGATGTTAAGATGACAGCTGCAGCCTCACTGGTTCTTTGTCCTATCCTGCCCTGTGCTGATGCTGATGTGTAGTCCTGGCTTTCCCCCTTCCTTCTCCACTGCTCATCATTAGCACCTTCATTCACATGATGGGGACTTCCCATGTCCCCAAAGAAAGTGTGAATCTCAAATGGCCAATGTGAAGGTAAAAGAGATCTGGAAGATCCCAAATACACCTGTCAACACCACCTTCAAAGTTGGCTGCATTATTTTTCCACCCACCTGACACCTGATGAAAAGTCCATACATAATCCAGGGGAACTTTCTAGTTAAATTTCTAGGTTTGCCTACTCTACTTTCCATTTGGCATATCAGCCTCATTCCAAAGAGCAAACAAACAGTAAAAAGATGTATTTATCAGGACCACTGTAAAATTGTATTTTAGAAATCTGTCACTCTGCAGACACAATAAAAACTACTACACTAATCTTACAGGACTTTGAAATGCCAAGAAAATACATATACACATATATGTCCTAGATAATAATTACAATACATTTGAAATTTTGTGCCCTGGTTATTAAGTGTCCACTCACAGTTTTTACCCAGTTTAATTAAATTTAATGCTACATCACGAAGAAACAGCTTGTGAATACTGTATTTATTACAATGTTTGAACACATTTATTTAATTTATTTATGATTATTGTAGAAATAATTACAAAGCTTTTGTAATAAAGAATGTATCATCTGGTGATTTGGAGCTAAGTTTCTAAGAATCATAATTCAGGAAAGCCTTTTTCTTCAAGTTAAAATATCTGCAATTTCCTCTCTTTATGTGTCCCACTGAAACTAAGCAGATGCTCATGTTCTCATAGATGCTCTCCTATTTCAGATGTCGTTGTCTTCAGTTCCACTTCCTCTTCCTTTAATGGCACACACCACATCTGAGCTTAGGTGTTACTAAAATTAACAGTCTGTCGCATGCTAGGCTACTCAACTAATTTCTTTTTCTAAGAAAAGTACTGAAATTAACACAAAGAGAAAATCACATTTTGAAATATTGCACACAAAAACTACTGAACTAATGGATTTTGCATTTTGGCCCTATTCTTTGACAGATTTGATGGAGAAAAGCTCTTGGTGAGCTTCATACAGGAACCAGGCTCTGCAGTTCTCTGTGGAACACGTTGCAGTATGTAATTAGTACCAGAAACCTGAGCTTCTTTTCATTATTGAATATAATCTAAGGGAGGCATAAAGTTTCACATTTGGTTATTTTAGAACTAATAAGTTTACTGTTTCAGGTAGAACAGGAAAATTTGGGATGTGGCCTAAAGTTTAAATCGGAGAGCATTAAATTTCAAAACATTATCTACTTTATATTTCAACTTCATGCAAACTTTTGAGTAACACAGGTACTTTCTAAGCCTTTTAAACTGAACCAGAGCATTAGCAGAGGGAAGATTCTCAATATAGTCAAAGAAGATGTAGCCAATAAATGTGATAGTTTTTAGCTCAACCTATAATAAATACTTATATTTAAAAATAGTAATTTATTTTCTGCTTGATACATTTTACATATTGAATACATACATTATTGATAACTGTTACATATTTATCCTAAGGAATAATAAGGTATTTATACAACAACAAAGAATGGCAAAAGATTTGGCACATGAACACAAGTAACTTTGGAGATAGTAACAGAAGGAGGTTGTAATTGGTAATGATAGAATTCTTCATTAAATTTAACGGGAATTTACATTAAAATTTGTGAAAATGTTAAAATGTTTAAACTGAGCTCCTAACAAAAATATTTGCTGTGAGTTCTAATTTAACAGAAACAAATTTCGTTTTCTATCATTGCACTCTAAGGCACAAAGATCGAAAGACATAAAATTTGCCAGACAGCCCCTGATCCTTAGTTTCCTGCTTCTGAGTTTGAAGGACAGTATCAGGTTAATATTTGTGATCATTGTTTTGCTGTATTTTCTTTCCACTCTATACAACCTTGTTTTCTTTTCAATTTTGGATTAAAGGAAGACAACATAGGTGATATCAGCTGAAGAATATTAAAATTAGTAATAATGAGATTCCTTAAAAAGAATGCAATTTTTCAATGAAAGCAAAACCTATCATCGTTATTTCTGTGCAGGTAAATTTATTGCTTTAATTATTGTTCAAGAATTGCTTCTATTTTACTAAAATAAGATCATATCACATTTCACATAGTGGAACTGTCCCAAAATCTATAAACTACTCCAACAGCTGCCAACAGGTGCTTTGTGAGTGGAGCAGCAACCGAGTATTTCAGTGCTGGCAGGGGGCATAGCCTATGAGTTTTTCCCTTTCCAACCATCCTCCTTTTCTAAACTCTCTTTTTCCAACCTTCTCCCCCTCTCCCCATTTTTGATCTTCTACTCAATCTTATTTTGGCAGATAGAGCCTGCAGTAGGGGGCCAAGCATGGGGCCAAGGGTTGTTCACCCTATTCTGTTTTTGCAGCATTAATGACCATTTTGGGAGAAAACTGTAGAGTGCCAGAATTTGGCTCTATTTTCTTGGTCCTTGTAGGATAATTTTTAATTCAGGCATTTTTCCAGCAACTGAATCAGATGAATTCCAAGGTCCTTGGCAAGAACCCTGTTTTGATAACTTTAGGATTCTATTGGTTATCTGCCTTTCTCAGTCTTTTCTTTGTCTCATCATAGAATTACACACCAGGTTTTAAACGATGTATAGTTACTTGATTTCACCAGACCAAATTCTTCAAAAGATGCAGGGATTATGACACAGCTCTCTGAAGAGCACCAAAGGACTGCACACTGTGCAAGACACTAATGGAACAGCTACAAACACAAGCCACATTTTTCCATCTACTATAGTAGTCATGCAAATCATTACAACATCCCACTTGATAGCCTGCCCAGAAAGTGTGGTAGTCCTACTAAATTACAAGCACTTTGAGATATGCTCAATAAAATAAAATATATTGCCTTTTCTTTAGCTAATGTTCATCAGCTTTGTGACAAATTCAATTAGCACTATGAAAATCTAATTTACTAAACAGCTCTATCAGGATGCAATATATCTTAACTTGTCACTCTGCAAAGACTACTGTTTACAAACTTTATTCCATGATAAAGTAGTTCAAATAGTTACAGATACATTGTCCAAAATATAGTCTAATTGTCCCATTGGGTCCCCTTGGTCATGTCACATGCAAACTAACCTAGAGTGATATATGATGGCCTAATTATGTTTATAACAACTCAGACCCAACTAGCTGAACAAGAGCCCAAAGGAAATATAGGAAAGAACAATTGCTGGGTCAGTCCAACATTTGTTGTCTTCTGGGTGGGAAAACATTCCCTGTGAAAACCAAATACTAACCATAAAACAAGACATAATCAAAATCTGTGTGTTGAAGAAATAACCAGCTGTCATCATTGACATGCTCTGAGCATACACAAGTGGAATATCAACAACCAAGAAGGGAGTCCAGAATTCTATTACATAAAACATTCTGCTCAGTAACTGAGCCCATGGAGGGAATAAAGTGACAGAAAATGCTGACCCCCAAACTGACCCTCCTCAGCAAAGCATTTTCCCTTTCCCAACTAATACCTTCTGTCTTTTGTTTCCCATTATGGATTACATTACATTTCCCTCTACAAGATTCACACTTAAAATTTCAAACTGGCAATTTTCACATGCATCTCTTCAATGCAAACATTTTGGTGACCAGTGGCTATTTTGAGTATCTTTGTTCTTTGTTGCTCTATTCTACCATTCACACAAGTCTTGTATCAATAATCACATATGGCTTGAGAATACTATGAAACTGTTTAAAATGTGTTGTAATTGTAACAATACATCTGGCAAAATGTGAAAGCTTGAGATTTCAGCAGCACAGCGTTATAGCTTTCCTTATATCTGCAAGGGTTTCCGTACTTCATCTATCCACTGCATATGGATAAAAAGAATGAAATCTAGCTAACAGTTCTTGAAAAACACCACATAAAAACAGAACCATTTGGGCTTTGGAACTCCTTAGGAGAGGACCTATCTTTTTATTTTCAGCATTTCATTGCTCGTCAAAGATATGAACTGAAAAGTGTGAAGTGCCTGTGATAGACACTGATTTGTTTCAAAGAAACCCGAGCAGCTCACCCTCTATATGTTTTCTGCACAATATATGAACACAGATTCAACACAGATTCAAGAGATGCAGAGCATTATCCATGTGTTAGTTCAGACAACCCCCTACAGAGTAGAAGCCATTATGCACTCTCCTCCCCTTGCGTTACTCATTTCCCTGGAATAACACAGTCACTGGAGAAACACAACAGACAGGAGACTGGTCATAGAAAATGTGGCAATAAACACATCAGGCACTGTATATTGTGTAGCTGGAACAGCTGATATTTATTTTGGCTTTTGCATAGATATAGTTACAATGTATGAAATGATCATAAATATTTTATGTGTATTATACATTTCCTTCTGAGAATATAAGTCTGACAGAAAGAATCTCGTGTTGATCTTTGTATCCTAATCAAAACAATGACAAATTCCTCTTAAATAAGGTTTTATGTTGGCTACAACACTCCATTTGACAAGATGAAGCACACACTGTCTCCCTGATTGTAATGGCACTATTTCATAAAAAAAAATCAATGCCTGGAAAAAAGCATCCCTGCAGTCAATTCTACGCAGGTTAATTAATTTCTATCAGCTGGCTATCTGACTTCCTCTTTACAGACACATAAAGCTGCTACCTCTTCTGTAAGGGTACACCATCCTCAGAAAAGTCCACAAAATGTTAGGTTCACTGGGCAGCCAAGGCTCACTCATAGGGAAGCAGTCACATACTGTCTGCCCTTCTCAATGGTAGTACATGTCAACTAGGCTCCAAGGAAAACTATACGAGGGCAAGCACAGACTGTGCTGAGAAAGATCTACCTCTTAGACCTCACTTAAGAAAGTGACACTTATTTTAACTCTTGCCCAGGATTCTATTTAGTGTGGTATGGGATTAACTAATGGTACCCTGGAGCTACTCACAAACATTAATTAACATTTTAGGTAAGGAGCCAAATCTATACTTTGCTTTGAAAATGTGGAGAAATGGAAGGTTACTCCAAAAAGTACTCCATAATGGCAGTGCTGTATTCATGAGTCATTCTTCCTCAGAGACCTAGTCTACATGGAGGAAATACACTAGAAAACATGTTAATTAAACAAGTTGTTGAATATGATTTTCCCCTTGGTGTGGAAAAGGATGTCTGTGTTTAAAAATGTGTTGGCTGATCAGACAAGGATCCCAGGAGCAGCTGTGGATTTACTGTCACATTTCAGAAGAAGTCTTTTGCATGTCTACAGGAGGAGGTAGGTCATGTTCAGCTTCATGTGAGGTAACAGTGCTCCTTAACAGATGCAACCTGTCAATGTAGCACTGCTATCTGGAATTGCTATCTCCAAAAGCAGGGTCTGGAACAGTGATTACCTGGGTTTCAAAAAAAGAAAATCAAACCACCGTGGACTTCGGCAGCAGATGGAAATATTTGTTGGTTGGTCTATACTAGTCGTGCTGAAAGTGATCAGTGCTCTTGAAGCTCTCTCCACGAAAGCAATTCAGCTTGTGTTGAAATAGTAATAATGGGTCCTTGGTTTATACAGTACAGCAAACAAACATCTTAATCTTCAAGGTTTCAAGCAAAGATTCCTCAAGGGCAGGGAAGGAGAATCACATCCTAGATGTGTGCAAGACAGGAGCTGGAAATGAGTGTTTCAGGCAGCATTTTGTCTAGACCAGCTGTTGTTTAGCCAAAACCTCCTTCAGCCTCCAAGTCCCAGTACACAGTCCTAGCTAGAAACACGCTGATGCTCAACGCACACATCAGAAAGTTCAAACTGCTCATCTTTGGTACTCACAGTTTTTACCTAGTATCTACTGCATTTCACTGCTGCCTGCCTAGCTAAAGAGAACATTATTACCAGATGGGACACTGTTCAGTTCTACTGCAAATAAAAAACAAATGTAATTGTAGCCTGTTATTTTTGTTGAGCTTGAAAATCGGGTTATAGCAATTAAGTGAATAAAGACAGAAAAGGGTCTGCATCTTCTTAAATAGTCATGCTCTGAACAAAAGATACTCAAACCTAAGTTGTGATCTATACTTGGGCACAAGTGCACAAAGCTTTATACCTTTGGAAGGGCAAATTCCACCTTGAGATAATACATGCATACACAAGTACTGAGAGACTATTATAGTAATAATAAAACAGTATTTGAAATTCAACATTTGCCAATTAGGCATGCATTAAGAAAGTATTTGTCTTGCCTCAGGGACTTTGTTGGAAAAATGAAAAAAATAAACTCCCCTGCAGGAAAAATGAGAAAAATACCCCCCCCACCGAGATTTTTCTTATATTTTGTTCCTTTTTTCTGACTTATTTTTATTGGATCTTTAGATTGACAAATGGTCCTATCAAGCAATCATAATTCCTTTCCACAGGAGTTCTACCATAGTATTGACATTTTTTCAATCCAAAACACAGCCAAGCTGATACATGTTGATTCAGTGTGAGTGGGATAGTTATAAATATGCTCATCAAAACCACGGGTTCTCAATCAACAATGTCTCACTAACTTACATTTAGAAGAATTCTGCAATATTTTATCAATGTATTTCTTGCCTCTGGGGTAAAAGATATCTAGCTTTAATGTTCAAAGAATTTATGCAAACTGCTGTAAATTTAGCACAAATTTATTCATTGTTTGCTTCCTACAACATTCAAGGCACAATCAGTCAAATCAGGAAATTATGCTCATGCTGCCAGCAATAACCACATCTTTATATCTACTGTTCCCTAGAATACAGCTCTGTGAATCTCTTAACATGCTTCACTTAAACTGCTCAATGCTCATTTATGTTCTCTAAATACTGAGTAAAAACAAAGGTCATCTTCCAGTTCTATTTGATTTTTTATTTTCTGCGTACTTTAAAATGAAAAATTAAGTAATTGTTTCACAGACCTATCAACTTGATTAACCTCATTCCTATGGCTTGACTGATACTTATATATCTGCCATTAATCTACGATGATTTGGAAGATCAAGTGAATTTTAAATTATGCACAGTTAAATACATTTGTAGTAAGACTAGAAGGAATTGTCAAATCAGCCAGCAAAAATCAGTGGTTCATAATAAAGAATCCTCTACTAGAGCTACATGTCTTTGGAAGAAAGGCTCTTCCGGACTCCAGTAGTATATACTACTTTCACAGGGACGCAGTTCCAACTGCACTACTCACACGGAGCCTTTCTGAGGCAAAATGCTATGTAGAAATGTTCTCTGTATGGTAAGACCCACAAAATTTGCATTTATGACATAGTCAAAAGTACAGTTTTGGAATTCTAGACTTTTCACATATTTACCTGATTTTAAATACCAAAGCTGTTCCATTGAGGCCAAATAGCATGGAGGGTTTGATCATGCAGTCAAACAAGATGACATTTAGGTACTGACAAAAAATATAATGGTGCAAAACACAGCACGCAACATTAAAAAAAGCAAATATTTTCTTCAAGTTCTTAAATTTTATTGAGGCAATACAGCACAGATCACCAGAATTTACCATTTAGAATATCACAGGAATTTGATTAATTTTAACTATAATTTAAAATCCTATTTTAAAAAAGTAATAAAAAACATTAAGGTATCAAAAATTTTTCAAAAAATACACTGAGTTGGATTCACAAGTACTTCTGTGTAAAGTTGCTTTTTACAAAATGACTAGCAATAAAGAGTTGTTTATATAGCAAACTGATTTTTTTCTTTAGTTAGTCTTTCTGACGCTATATTAGCATTAAAACTTTGTGTTATAAAATAAACACTTGCAGTTTACAAACTTCAGTGTCTGAGTCTCTAGACACAAGTGAAAGGCTATATATTGTGCAAATTCTCCATAAATTTTTCAGCAAGTATTACAGGCTATTATGTCACTCAGATATGACATATTCTTTCCTCCCTGTGTGTCTGAAATGGAATTTTTTTAAACCACGACTGAAGGGACGACTGAGGTCAGCGCCAGGTTGCATGATGATTGTGTCACTACAGCTTCAGATTATTTTCAATGCATATTGAATCAATATTCCTGCAACAAAAATGTGTAACTGATATTTTCGTTGCTGCTATAGTAAAATGCTTCTCAGCAAACTTGTTTTCATAAGAAGTTTGCCCATTCATATGTCCCAGAGCTGTTGTAATCTTCATTGCTAATGCTGATCTAAGAGCATGGACATTATTTTATTTCTTGACACATTTAAAGTTCTCTAATGAATAAAGCAAACAGCTTATGGCTGCTTGGACTGTCACTCGATTGCCCTGGAGGGTTTTAATGTCTTTAAAATAGGCCTCCTAGTTTGTATTTAACTACCTTGCCCACAGAGGTCTGAGGGGTAGAGCAGATCAAAGATGTGCTGGCAACATAAAAAGCAGCTGTCCTTCATTTACCTTTAATTAGCTACATCTGACCAGATTCTTTATGGCCTCTTTGTCACACATTCAACAGTCTATAAGCCTTCTGACCTGTCCTTAAGGACTCTACCATTACAAGAGTTTCAACAAAATGCAAATTAAAAAATATGAGATACAGACATTTGAAAAAATATTTGGTCTCACTATAGAAATACTATGAGGCATTAGTATTCTGGATTTATCTGCAAAAGCTACAAATTGCTCAGTACTTGGAGTGTCAAAATGAGCTTAGCTTAGCTATTTATGGTTCTCTGTGTACTACTCAACGTTGCAGTGAATAAATTTCACGCAACAAAGAATCCTACAGAGAATGGAAAGCCAAGCACGTGCCTCTTTGGCTAAGACACAAAGGAAGTCACATACCTGCCCCCCCTTTCTTTTTTCACCTCTACTTTGCACAGAATGCACACCGATATCCAGCAGGATTTTGAAATTTCTGTTGCTGCTGCAGGATCAATAAGCAGTTCATGCACATTACAGCCTTGTAGTTATGGGTGCACTGAAAGCTTGTATCATCAAACTATGGCCCATATGGAATAAAAGAAACTGTTTAACACAGCAGCTGGGGTGTATGCGAAATGACTCAAGTTATTGGTACTTGGTCACAATTGGCATTATATTAACCCACTGAGATGGACATCTTCAAATTACCTGGGTTTTGGATTAGGTCCTTTCACAAAGGATTAGTTAACAAAAGAAAAAATATATAAGATATATACAAAGTTGTCTAAACTATCCCTTTGTATCTTTCTCTGTATGTAAAAACAATTTATAATCTTAATATTTTTTTTTTTCAAAATTCCAACCCTTCAGGTTTCCCTAGGAAAGTTTTAATCAGATCTCCCAAGAAGTTAGCACGCCTTCCAAGGAATTTGTGGACATAAGCAACTAAGTAACCTGCCTCAATGTAGGTACATTAGCCAGCAGGTATGGCTGGAAGCCTTATTCTTCAAGAAAAGCCTCTACTATGAGCAGCATACAGGAATAACCTTCTCCCCTACACTGGGAAGCTTGAGGGATTACTGTTACACCTCAGCCTTACTCTCACAAAGTTCTTTTCTCGTACATCATGTACATGTACTGTACTTAGTGCTACACCCAGTGTATAGCTGACACACTTATTCATCATTTACTACAAAGGCATGCATCTTTCCTCTCTCATTTAAAAGATTTGATTTAAACCAGGAGTCAAATCTCTTTCCATATATAACTAAAGGAGAAACATGCATAAATAAAATAAAATAAAATTAGGGAACTTACAAAACAATTAAACTGGCTTACTTTTGTCCCATAATTTCTCAAGTTAAGAATAACTGAACAGTTATTAACAAGATGTGGATTTTTTTCATGTTTTTTACCACCAAGATAAAGACATTAAAGTACACAGATGTATGAATAATGAAACGAGATTACCAGTTTCAGTTCAGTTGAAGAAAGCAGAGATACACATAGTAATGCTGAATGTGTAATATAGATAATGGTGATTTTCCATGTACTAGTCCACATTATACTGAAAATACATCACCCATGACCGGGACACTCCTGGGATTCCAATAATTGTCAAAGAAACAGACTGCCCAAAGACAAACCTAACTCCAGGAATAGGAATGGTCCTAAAATATTACTATTTTAAAGTACTTGCATAATATAGAATAAAAATTTATTTTTCTTCTGAATCAACAAAAATAAGTAATTCTTCTGGATAAAAATATCTAAACAGTTAAAAAGTCCATAATTTTTTTTTTTCAAAATACACATGCAAGACACAGAACAAGTACTGTTTGAGACCCTTAGAGCAGTCAGCTTTGGAATGGCTGCTGAAGTGAACAATAATACAAATAAGCAGAAGTGCAAAAAATGCATTGTGAAGTGTCTTACTCTGGGGGAAATCATGCTGTCACTATGTGACCAACTATCCTAGGGTGAGCTCTCACTCGTTTTCTTCAGTAAATTTCAATGGCTTCAATTTCCTGCTTTTGTGAGCAGAAATGTTTCAGAAATATCAAGGAGTAATTACTTTTTACAAATTTGTTTTTGTTCAATATCTATGAATAATATCGTAGACAAAATATACTCCAAAATAGAGTATATATGCTGTAAAATACTACTTATGACTATAAACATATGTTTCAAATCAGTGATTTTATATAAAAATACATTAAATTTGGCAAAAATAAAAGTTAACTTTTCATTAGGGGAAAGCTCAGTATTGAGTGGCCATTGCCTGGAAAAGAAGAAAACTGACCACAATAAAGAAGCAAAAATTCCAGAATTAGTTTATAATGACATGTAGGTTTGAACAATAGCTGCACCTCAACGTATCAAACTGTGTTCATTTTAGTTTTGCAAAGTGGCTTTCTAGGACTCTTTGCTAATCTGTATTTGAATGACTTATGAAAAAGTTTTGGTTCCCATCAAGATAGCTGAAGAGTTTTTTCCAAACTCTCCACTAGTTGCTGCAATAAAAACAGAACAATCCATGATCTTTTCCATTTGTTGTGACACAAACTCCATGGCTGATAAGGCTTTATAAAATTTTAATGAAAACCTCGACTACCTTTAGTTCCCTACCTACTGTAAAGATTTATAAACCAAAAGTATAGGTAAACTCATGTTGTACAAATGTTCTGGGTCCATTTCAGATAGCTACTGAAAAATTTCCTTAATTTTCACTTTTTACTGTTTAGCAATGAATACTACTTAAAAGCAAATTTGAGACAATGTTTTCTCCCATTTCAACTGCTATAACTTAGACTACTGAAAACATTTTCACAACAGAGATTCTTAATCTTTTACACATCTAAAATACTATTTTTTTTTTAGAAAAGCAAACATTTAGGCTCCAAAAGTTTAGATTTTCACCCAGTGTTTGAATATCCTTGAGATTTTAAAATACATTTTTGTTGGAGTTTTTGCCTATTTCAGTAGTTGTAACATTACACATTGACAAGAAAACAAACTACTTTCAAAAGCAATTTGACTTTTGAACAAAGTTGACAAAAGTGTCTCCAGTTTAAGGTTTGGGTTTCCATAAAGAAATCTGTCTTATTTGCAGGCAGTGCTTAGCAATTTCTTCATACTTTTTATAGGTAACTAGAAACTGAATAGTATGCAGTACAAAAAAAAAAAAAAAAAAAAAAAACAAAACAAAACAAAAAAAACAAAAAACCAAAACTGGTCTTTGATTTGCTGCTGTCCAAAATTTCCACTGAAGTTGTAACTACCTTTTTTTTTTTTTCTTTTTCTATAATGGAGACAGGATCAAATTCCAAAAGATGTCTTAAGGAAAATATACTCAAACTTTATGTATTCAAGAAAAGTAGTATTGCAATACGCATAGTTCTTCAAAGAGATCAAAAACTAGATGCATATTTCTTTTTCTTCTCCAACATCCCAGCAATATTAAGAACACTTACTATATTATTAAAATACTAAAATTCATCTCAATTACAAGATGGGGCCTAAAACAACTGCTTTGTATATTAAGATATTCAGGACTGAATCCCCTGCTAATTAAAATGGAAGCATTTTCTTAATATTTCAGAGAAGTTCTATATGTATACTAGAAGGAACCACATTCTTGGTGTCAACTAAAACACAATGATCAATTATCAAGTATCTGTGGATAGAATAAAAAAATATAAGTTATTTTCTTGAGTGTGACCTGTATACACAATGATGTAAAATACTCAAAGGTCTACTGCATGCATTTTTTGTTGAATTCTATGTTGTGGCAACAGGTGATGACAGCACCACTATTATGTGTTATTTTAGCAGTCACTGGTCTTCCCAGTATTTTTCACCACTCCCATCTGCTGGCAGTATATCATGGCAAAGATTCAAGAGAAATCCACTATGAAGCTGATTGTTAACTGGGAAATGTCAACATGCAAAGCCATGTTTAGAATTAACCTGTCTTTAACATTTTCAGGTGCCCACACCCTCTCTTCTTTCCAAACCTTAATTACATCAGCAGCTTGACAGCATTAAAAACAAAACGAAACAGAAGAAAAATGCAAAGAAGAAGTAGAAGGGAAAAAAGTGTATCTCTATTTAACACAAAGTGCAGTAATCTTCCAACTGAGGCACAGAGGCTAGTAACACTGAACTTGGCAAGAGACAAATGCCTTAAAAAAATAAATACCACCAGTTTAGAAGGAATAATTTTACACTAAAAGTATGAGGACTTACCACCACTGACTGCAATGATAGAAATTTTTAAATTCTTCCTTTGGGAAAATACTTGATTTTTATTGATCATTAACTATGTATGTAACTGAAGTCTTAAGGATCTTCTCTCACAGAAGATGCATTTGCTCCACTAATTGTTTTAAAATGAGATCTTCTTTTTTCATAACAAAATGAACCCTCAAAACAAGCAAGGATGCTATTATCCCCTTGTTGATTCTTTAATAAATGCTCTAATCACTGACAGTTGTCAGCTACAAGTCAAGTTAAAAAAAAGGATAACTCTAAGTCCCAGTGTAGCTACGGTATCATTAGAGGGATTTTGTCACCTGAATAAAATACCTTTGCCATGGTGTAGTGGGCCATACTACTTTTGATGCTAATAAACAAATTCTGTATCTCTTAAATTACGTCCATACTTCCCCTACAAAAATATGTATGTCAGAGCCAAGTAGAGTAATGCAATTAGTGTCTGAAAAGTGTTCTGCAGATCCAAATTTCTGGCATCTAAACAGTGGATATCCTGAAATGTGCACTTCAAAGTCAATTCATTGTTTAAACCTCTCCTCTCCACACCATCAAGCCATCCTCCTCTCACAAACAAACAAACAAACAGGAAAATAAGAGTTCCTGTATACTGGCAAGCTCAAGTGTTGTCCTCTTCACCAACTGTGAAAGTTAGGAATAAACAGACCTGCAGATCCACCCTGTGAGAATTAAATCTAGTTTGAGTGCTTGCAGAAGGCAAATGCTGACATATGCTTCTTCTATATAATGACATCAAAGAAGCAAAATTCCCTCAGTTCCCAAAGATACAGAATTTGCATTTTATATTATTAGAGGACTGTGACTAATAGACCCAACTAATTAATTTAATTTTTTTTGCTACCTTTTTATATCTAGATTTGGAAATAATTCAACACAATCAAAAAGTATGACAAGATTAAGCAATTAGTGCTGAGGCCTCAAAATACCTAAATTACATGCATTTTTAGTTAAAAGCAGACTTTGTCTTATCCTTTCATTTGGACTCCTCTTGATTGTTAGGGTTTGAAGAATGCTTGCTGAACTGACAGCATAGCAGACAGCTTTCACTGAAAAGGTAGGGAATAAGGACTTTTGTGAAGAGTAAAAAATAAGTTTCTTTGCTTATTTTCCTTAACTGCCAGAGAACATAGCCTACTCTGCTTTAGAGCTAATTCTCTAATCAGTTTTGATGTAATATCAAAGAAAAAGAAGATACAATATAGCTTCTGAGCTACTGCACAGCTCATGTAATCCATTGCATCACACCACTGGCAAAGCAGCACAGCACCATGGATTCAACATGGACTGCTGGGTGGTGTGATTAGAGCACAGTTCCACAATGCAGTGCAGTTTTGCAGTGTCAGGAAGCCACTGTTATCATCTGTATCTGATATTTGTCTCAAGAGCTCCTTGCTTTCACAGCTCTTTGCAACTGCTGGCGCTCAGCCACATACGGTGTTAGCACTATGTGGACTTCAGAAGTCCAAAGACTGGCCACCTTTACAGGGAATGGGGGAAAGGAAAGCTAATTTATGACAGGAAGAGTTGCCATAGGAGGAAGGCATGGGAAAATTCTGGGACTTGAAAAAAGGAAATGGAATTCAGCAATGTCAGATAGTGTTTGCATATGAAATCTCACAGAGGAAACCAGTGGTGCAATTTTGATCAAAAGCCATGTAAAACTGCATGCAGTGAACTGGGGCAAACACCAACACAGGCTAAAGCGAGACTACCAATGTCCACACTCCACTATGTAGAAACTGGAAGCTTTCTACTGATGAAGACAATGTCAGGGCAGCAGTTTCAGAAACTGCTTTAAACATACCCTAGCTCATTGACTGTCCTTAAGTACTTGTCAAACTGCAACACTGAAAATTCAGTCTGTAACACAGAGCATTCTTGCTGCAGCTACTGATGACAACTATTAGTGATATAAATTTTGTTATATTCTTTTCTTGAAAATATGTTTTTGTCCACAACTACACTGGTTATTTTAATTGTGCATGAAATCATGGTATAATTTAGTTTGTGAGGGACCTCCATTTAGTCTAACATTATAAAATCCTTGCCTTCTCCTCTCTGATGCTATCCACAGTATTGCTTCCCATGCAACATCAGTGGTTACTGGCTGCAAGCTGGACATTGCACCACTGATCACAACTCCTACAAACCAGCAGCCCAGTCAATTTTTCACTCACTGACCACTGGTCCAGCTCACAACTCACCAATGCTGTGACAATGAGTCTACAGGAGACTGTGTTAAACATCTTATTAAAGTCAGAGCATGCAACAGCCACTGTCCTCCCCTTGTACACAAACCAAGGCATCTCATTAATGTAAAAACTGGGACACCAAACACTTAGTTAAGCAGATTGCTTTGAGAACAAATGCAATCCTGTTACTAATGGGAATAGTCTTTCACTTGCTTAAATAAAATCAGGCCTTTAATATATTTGCTCTAATTTTATTTGTTTCTAACAAATTTGGTTCTAACAGTTAGATACTACTTAAAGAACTCTTTAAAACAAACTAGGAGTAATTTGGTGAAATGTAATTAATGTAATTGTGGGATACACAAGCTCTTTGACTTTTATCAATCTTAGTGTCATAAATCACTGAAAAAATGTTCACTTTAACAAGCAAATACTTGCATTTTAATTAGGGCAAACACATCATTCAAATCCTGGAGTTGTGTTTGGTTTTAATTTCCAAATCCCTCTTTTTTCTGTATGCAATAATATTCAGCATTTTTCATTCTACACTTCTGTCTGTATCTGGCATGACAGATCCAGATAATCAAGTTACAAAACATGAAAATTCTGTAAGACTTGAAAAAGCATGAAATGACAGTTTGAACAATTTGAAATTATCAGGCAAAGAGAATAGTCAGTTTTTAATACTGAATTGTTTTGATATTCCTTATATTCTACACTCATAGCTTAATGCTGCAGATACTTTAAGTAAGCTACCTGATCTGGTGCAAGGTGTCCCTGCCCATGGCAGAGGGGTTACAATAAGATGATCTTTAAGGTTCCTTCCAACCCAAGCCATTCCACAATTCTATGATGTTCAATTTGGATGTTTAATTTGTAGGTTAGATGTTCCTGTCTTGGACAGCCTGTGAGTATAAAATTAGTCTATTCATTCAGAGCTAATTCCAAGAATTCATTCTTGCAGGAATGTCCATAGAAGTCCTTTAGAAGACCACCTCCAGGAGCCCTGCACTCTGGAACTATTCCACTAGGAAAGTCAGCAGCCCTGCACTACTGAGCTGCAGGAGAGAACTGAAACTTGATATTTAAACTGGAGAGGGTATAATCTGTGTAGCTAATTAGCACAGGTTTATGGTATATGTATAAGCACATGAATAAACACTTTGTATATGTTGCAGGGTCCTTAATTTATAAATGGTCTAGATTGCAACTTTTATTTGGTTTTCCTACCATGAGACCCAATAAAGAAAACTTCACTGTTTTCCTCCAAAATAATGGCTGGTGCCTCTGCACCTGACTGTAATCATTATAGAATCCTGTACTGGAAAGCAACCCAGTTCTGACTACAAATGTAAGGAAAAAAAACAGTTTTTCTTTTTAAATGGAAAGCTGTTCTGAGGAAAGCAACAAATCATTCTGAACTATTACAGTCTGATTTCAATGACAGTATTCACCCACTTAATTTGGTACCAAAGCACTCTTCCTCAGATAAAAAAAACGAGCATTTGCTGTCACTTTAAAATAGGGATTTTGAAGAAGTAAAGAAGCTAAAAGTACAGCAAATAGCAACCTTTCTTTTAACTTAAATACAGTGTGTTTTTCAAAGCTCAACATTACCAACACAACTACAAAGATTTTTTTCCCCCTCTCTTATGCAAACTAAACCATTAGCACGTTTTCTCATTAAATAGTCTTTGAATAGTGATTTGCCATGGATATAACCATGTTTCAGAGTTAAAGTTCAGATGTTAAGTTTTGCATCTCTGTAGAGAAATGTTGAATCTGCGCTACACAGTAGACATGCATAGAACATAAACACTTATCAAAGCTATATTCCTGCATGAGTCATACAATCATAGAATGATTTGGATCTGAGGGGACCTTAAAGGTCATTTAGTTCCAATCTGCTTGCCATAGGCAAGGACACCACTCCCAAGATCAGTTTGCTCAGGACCAACCAGCCTGGCCTTGAACACTTCCAGGAATGGGGTATCCACAATCTCTCTGGGAAACTTGTTCCAGCGTCTCACCACCTCTGAGAATGTATCCCTACCATCTAACTGAACCTTGCCCTCTTTCACTTTAAAACCATTGCCCCTTGTCCTTTAAAAATGACATCTGTCCTTGCCCATCTGTCCATGTAAAAAGCCCCTTTCCCTTATTTTTATAACCCCCTTATGCTACTGGAAGGCCACAATGAGGTTTACCCAGACTCTTCTCCATGCTGAATAACTCCAGCTCTCTCCACTCATCTCTGTAGGAGAGGTACTCCAGCCCCAAATTATTCCTGAACCCCTCCTCTGGGGCTCTTTCCTGTGCTGAGGACTCCAGACCCGGACACAGCACTGCAGGTGGGCTCACGAGGACAGAGCTGAGAGGCAGAATCACCTCCTTCACCCTGCTGCTCCCGTTGCTTTTGACATAGCCCAGGATGCAATTTTCCCTCTGGTCTGCAAGTGCACGCTGTCAGTTCATGTCCAGATTTTCACCCATGGGAATCCCCAAGTCCTTCTCCACAGGGCTGTTCTCAATGACTTCTTGTCCCAGTCTGTTCTTTTAGCTGATATTGCACAGTAGCAGACATCCAAGGAATCTGGCAATGCATATATTATACAATGGCAACAAAAAAGGTAAAACCTCAGTAATGACAGTTTAACCCAGGTCAGCTACAGAATTTAGATGGCTACAGCTGTACTGAAACTTTGCACACATGGCACCAATACTTCATGGTAATTGCCTTCTCTTTTCCCTTTCTCTACATTTAAATTTATCACTACCTTTATACCAGTTGTATCTTGCCATTTTTTTGTGAACAGTCAACCAGACTGTAGCTGTATATGTACAGCTTAGCAGTAAGAACCATAATGACTCATAGCCTTGATTTACTAATGCTGTTACTTCTGAATAAACAGTATTTTCCAATTTTACATCTTATGCCTTACTGCTTTCTTTTCCCTTAAATCACATTTGTTTCCAGTTGAAGATCCTATTTTTTCTTCTGAAAGACATTAGAAAATATATTACATATTCTCCAAAAGCACAAATAAATATTTAAGACCTGCATATTCTTGTTGTTCCCTGAAGATCTTGTGCGACACTGTCATTCATTAGCTTGCTCTGGGCCATTACATTTCTACACATTTTACTTACACTGGCACACAGCCAGCACTGACTGCTCAACTCTAGAAAGCCCACATGTTTTTATACTTTTTGAAACTAGCATGACAACCATTCTGAAGAGTAGCTCTCACCTGCTATGTTAAACTGTAAAACCATGAACATTGATGCTCTTCTCTCTCTGTTTAGTGCTGAAAGTGAAACTATTTTTTCAGGTGCAACAAGAGCCATATGAAATCTCCCTAATGTGTAGACATTCTGCAGCCATGTTTTTAATGGAACAGATCCATTAAACTTATCTAGAAAAGTAAAAAATAAATTCAAGTTTTAAAACAGAAACTTGTGTATATTGGTAGACAAAAATCATAGCTCTGACAAATGCTTGGTAGCACTCGTCTCTTTCTCAACTTAAGAAGAGACTGAGAAGTAAAGCAGCAAGAAAGACCCTTTGTGCAGAGAGAACCACAACAGTTTTCCTCCAACATATGAATGAATCATAATTGACTGATGAAAACTGGGGAAACTCTGAATTTAAAACAGTATCACAGATCTGTAAAACTAGCAAAATATACATAGTTTACTTAGTTTGCACATAAACATGTAAAAACTATTAACTTCAATATATATTGCCTGAACAAATTCTTAGACTGCATTTGGTAACTAAGCATGAAAATTACCTGAATTCAAATAATTAGCCAAAGCCCTTCAGCAGTACAATATGAAGATTTTTATTTAGTTAATATTTTTTTTCTACCTCTTATGGACCCCCTGAAAAGGGAAGGAGGAAAACTGAGGATTTTTAATCTCACTGGGATTTTTAAAGTAGAGTAAATGGGGTAAAATGATCTTCTACTGAAAATGTTTCTATCAGTTCTCCACTGACTACTCCCTTAAGTTTGTCTTGCTCTGATGTTTCCTTTCTTACTGCTTCTGAACCATTTAATGGCAGGTATTATCTTTAAACTATAGTACTCAGCGTTATTACTCAAACAAAGTTTTTAAATCCATCTCCTGTGTATTAATTGCTTACATTACTTAAGAACAAAAGGGAATGAGTAGAAGGAACAAAGGGGATGAGAAGAAAGCAACCCTCATTTGTGCATACTTATAGGCACTGATCTCCTGAAAATATGACCCAACCTAAATATTTAGATCTTTACATTTATGTGTGTATCCAGAAAAAAATGTTAATACCAAGTTTTCAGGTAAATGCCGTAATCTTGCTGGATGAGGAACTAATTTGATATACTACAAAAATAATATGTTCAAATATAGATTGTTTAGAAAGAATTTCTTTCTTATTTCCACTATCAGAGAATCAGTAATTAATTGAAAAATTGGTATTTTTCTTTTCTTCATTCAAACTAGCTAAATAATTAATTAGAGGTCATAATTAAACTTTTCAGTTTAGGTCACTAACTGCAGGTTCCCCAGAAACGTTTCTGACTGAAGAGAATTCCTCCATTATTACTTGCATTTCAAAGTATATTGATCAGCAAGAATCCTGACAGACAAGTATCTTACAGAATATAACTTCTGTTTCTAACAATGTTTATTTCAGAGGGAAACTTATAATGAAGTGCCATTTAGGGCACAATGCATTATGATTATTGTAGTTGGAAAAAACACAATTCCATAACCAAATTGCATGATATGAAATAAATAATAACCACAGCAGTTGTACATTCAGAGGCTGTGTTGTAATAGTGGCTGGTGATCCCTGTAAAATTTCAAAATTGAAGTATCTCTACAACTGGAGAAATCCTCTGAGGTAATTTTCTTGGTAGGTTAGCATTGTTCTCCTTTCCTCCAGTCTGCCTTACTCTGAAGACTCTGCTAAGACTGTCCCCTACGCTTTTCTCATACTTGACACTTTCGTATTTGAATGCACCATGTTTCTTTAACCAAGAGACACGTAACCCAAAGGTGAAGAACAAATACTGATGCAAAAAATCAAACTTGGTAAGGTGCAAATGCATGTCATGCTTACTGGAAGGCATGTAACATGAAAATCTATAAATGAGCACTCTTCATAGTCATTACATTTGTCCTTTACTCTTCCAATCTAAACTATTCAGATCAGTAAAAGGAATCATATGCTACAGTACCTTTTGTAGAATGACACAGTGCACAGTTGAGGAATAATATGGTATCTTTGAAAATCAGTTATGTCTGAGAGCCCAACAGAATCAAAAGGGGAGGATTAAAAAAAAAATTTATAAGTCAGTTCTGTATTTTTATATTTTTCCATAGATACATGTATTATATATATTGTATATGTATTTAGGTTCATAGATAAATGTACTCAAAGTTATAACTACATTTTATATAGTTGAATGTACTACTTACATTGTTCTATTTTTGCACTCACAACACAGTGAAATAATGCATTCAGAAAGTTTGAAATGCCACGTAGTTGTAGCACTTCTGTGTGAAAGGGAAGTCAGTAGCCTGAAGAAGCCTCATTAAAATTTTGGGTATAATCAGAAGACTGGATTCCAGCGTTATTTTTCCTCAACATGGCAAATCCAAATTCACAAATCCAGAATAATAAAGAGTGCTATTAGTGCTAGAAAAGATGCTGCTCTTTTGCATAACCAAAAAAAGTATTCTCCTTGCAGTATGGGCTAGTATTCCTTCCTCAGCTTCTGCAAATGTTAGTATTTTATGAACAGGTAAAAAAGAAATAAAATATACTTAAAAAAAATTTGGGTTGATATATTAAAAAAAAATAAATACTCCTTCTGCTTCTAAGTAAAGCTTAAATGCATTAAAAAGTACTGAACTGTAAAAACAGGTACAGAAAACATGTGCAGTCTTGTACCCGAAGAGTACGGAGGCAGAGAGAGGGAGAGAAAGTGGAGTGAGTAAAACAAAGAGCCCAGGAGGTTATTAAGGTACTGGAGCTTCTCATGTATCTATCTGGAGAGGCTGGCACTGTTCAGCCTCGTGAAGAGAAAACTCAGGGGCATCTCATCCATGTGTATAAACACCTCATGGGGTAGGAGACTGTCCTTTTTCAGTGGTGCCCAGCTGTGTGGAAAAGAGGCAAGGGAGGAAAACTGAAATACAGGAATTTCTGCCTCAGCTAAGAGTTTTCTGTAATGGTGAGACCGAACAGGTTGCCCGCAGGTGCTGTGGAGACATTGTCCTCAGAGATACACAAAACCTAATTGGGCACAGCCCTAGGCAATCTATTCTAGCTGGCCCTGCCTTAAGCAGGAGGTTGGACTCAAGGGTCTCCTGAGACACCTTCCAACCTTATCTATTCTGAACACCTTGAATTCACTGATCATTTTCAATTATGTTTACCAGAGGAATAGGTATCTTACACAGGATTATTCTATTTATTTGATTAATATTAAATTTAAAAATAAATTAGCTGCTGTGAAGTCAAATGGGACACTTTTCTAGTCTAAGTCTTAACAGTTTTATCAAAAGTGAAACTTTTAGGCTTAGGAATTGCTTGGCAACAGCCAGCCAGCCAGTGCAGGTGTTATTTACTAGTCTGACTGCATAGTCAATGCACCAAACTAGCTGCAGCTCACACTGCCCTTGCCCAAATGTAAGAGCACATGGCAAAAGCTAGCAAGGTTACAGGATGGCATTAGGAAGGAACTCAGGAGGCACAGAAAGGGCACCTCGAGATAGAAAGAAGAAAGAATTGAGGCATTCATTGTTCAGCTAACTAATGCATTTTCATAAATTACTTCGAATGATACCAATAAATAGAAATGTCACTTTTATGTTAATTTTTTACTACTTAAAATGGGAGAAAAAACTTGCCTTCTTTCCTGTGCTGAAAAAAAGATGGCAGAATCATAACATGATGTGCTAGTAGCAAGAAACCAATGCTGTTCATCTAGAGGATGGCAGATGGTGCAATGGCTTACATACAGAGCGAAGACTCATGCAGCCTTGGGGAACTCTGAAAGAATTTAGGTAACTTGTAGAGCCTGTGCCCCAGTGTTCTGCTGCAAAATGGGGCTTTTTCTCCCAGTGATGTCAGAAGGATAAATACCTCCACTGTCATGAGATTCTCAACCATTCCAACAGCAGAGGTAATTGTTGCTGCTGAAAAAACTGCAGTCATCTGCATTTTCCAACTACTGCATTTTGTTTTAATCTTGGTATTTCATTTTTTATATAATCTATGAACAGTGATGTTTTACTCCTCAGACTCCATCTATCTGTTACTTTTCTTATGCTCCAGAATTTTTTCTTTTGTATGTTTCTAAATGCATCCATTTTTTTTTTTTTGCAAAGACAAAATCAAAGACAAAACTGCACTGAAAATAGAGCTCTAACTTATAATGGAACCATAATTTTTGCAAGTAAAAACACAAATACTGCTAAAACTCAGGCATCTCAAATCAGCAATGACTTTGGTTATGTGAAATTAATAGATATGCAGCAGTGTGCACATAAATCCTTGCAGAATCAGAACAAAGGACTTGACTTCACACCTGCTGAAGGTGACAGAAAAGCCTTGCTTTTAAAGGTTTCAGCAAGCTCAGAATCAAGCCATCAATTTTTCCTGTGAAACATGGAATAGAGATGACCAGACTTTAGTAGTGAAGGTATTGTTTCACATCCTATTTTGTAGAAAGAGCTGCTAAAAGCATGACCAACCTGATGGTTCTCTTGGACTGCTATAAATCACAAGCAACTTAGCTGAAGTCATTAGTGAAATATGAGGAAGGTAAGAAACAGGAACAGGGTGTTGGTACATTAAGCTGTACTGTACCAGCCTCCCTTAAAAAGGAATTTTTAGGTAACTTCTGTTCTGCTTAGAAACAAATGATAACAGAGCTCAGCAAAGTTTCCCTCTGGAAAAGCGTTCTCAGACAGCAACTATTTCCAAAAGTAAAGATGCTACTTTGTTAGCACTGATGCTTTCAAAAACTGTGGGGTTTTAGAATTTTATCTGGAAAAATAAAATATTATTTAGTTTACAAGTTAACAAAAATGTGCCTGAAAACCACTAATAAAATCCAAGAAAGCAGAACTATTTTTCAAATACACAGTTTAAAAAGTCACTGCCACTCATAGCTTCTCTAGTTGATTTTTAAATGCCTGAGTACATTCCCAAACACCCCAAAATACCAGTTTATTATGAAAGTTAGACATTTTTAACCACAAGTTATGAATAGAATTGCTACTTTTATTCTTAAATTATTTGTAATAAATTATTTATTCTTAAATATTGCAGAAAAATGCAACATTTTTGGAAACATATTTTGTTTGCAATCTTCTTTCTCAGTAAGAAAACTTGGTAACTTTGTTTAGTGTCTGTTATCCACATAAGTGCTTAAATCAGGTATGCGAGTTTTCTCATGTAACTGTTTTACAGTTAAACTGAAAGGTACAGAAGTGTTTCTTATGCAGGGCAGCCAAAGGATGCATGTATTTAGTTTTTGTTTTATGCCTAAAAGAAAATTGTTATAATGGCAATGCAGTTGACTAGGTAGAAAAATTTGGTACTTGATTTTTACCTTTTGAGAAAAAAACAGGAAAATTATGTAATTCAGGGAGGAACTCTTTCTTTTAAATTAAATATTCATATTCCATGTTGTAATAAGACAAAAAAATAACAGTTTTATACATGTATATAAAATGATGTCTCAAAGGTGAACCACAGAATTTTACTAGAAGCCAAGAAATAAACCAGCCTTTAATGTTGCTAGCAATCCTAAGTCAATGTACAATGCAATTCTTTGTATTGCTCTATCATAAATTTTAAATGTGTAAGCCTTACATGGTCCTCAGCCATTAAACATAAATGGGCCGAATTCTATTCAAACTTGCACTGTTTTGGGGAAGAAGGTTAGTAACCAGAGCATAAATCTTGTCAAAAATTTCAGCTGGCAATCAGCTCTGTAACTCATACTGAAATTTATTTACAGGAATGACACTTTATAAATTATTACAGGTCTGTTTTTCCTAAATATTTAAAATCCAGATTTCTAGAAG
This sequence comes from Cinclus cinclus, assembly GCF_963662255.1. Classification (NCBI taxonomy): domain Eukaryota; kingdom Metazoa; phylum Chordata; class Aves; order Passeriformes; family Cinclidae; genus Cinclus; species Cinclus cinclus. Next base: position 38,507,972 of record NC_085051.1, read on the forward strand.
GTTTCTATTGAAGATGCTTGGTAAGACAACCCATCAAATCAGTAAAGTTATTTCATTTTACTTATTGACCAGCCTCTTTTATTATTGTGCAGTGTTCATTTTGCTTATTTAATTTGCCTACTGCACATATTTAGGTATTCATTTTAAAGACTTATTCACAGAATGATAGAAGGAAATAGTTCTGCTATGTAACAAATTTTTATTCTTTATTAAGAGTCAAGACAATTTAGTATGAACATGCAATTATTCCACCACTGAACAACCAGCAGCTTGATAGTGTAACATAAAATAATCTCATCCAAAACAAATATTATCATCAAATATATTTTTAAAAATTTATTATAAACACAAAGTGTGGCACTTGTGGCCTTTCTGATACTTGCACCTGGCTTACAGAAGCATGTAAAATTTCTAAACCTGAGAAATTATGCTTTTAATTAATTATATGTTATATATAGGGAAGTTAGTATTTATAGTACATTAAACCTTGCCCAGAGCATTGCCTAACTTGTCTATGGACACTTGGAGACGTAACTTGACCCAAGCACAGAACTGCAGTGAAATGAATTTTAGCCAGGATCAGTTTTCAAAATGCGTGCAATTTTGTATGGAAATACAATTCTGTAAACTTTATCTCCTGTTTTCTTTCTGATGCTTGGGCTTCTCAAGAATTTTCAGAAAACTGGAAGTAACTACTAGAGCAGAAGACAAATGAACTATAAAATACAGTACTGAAAGTAGTGCATCTCTAATTAAATCACCGCAAACAAGGCTTACTGCACTGCAAAATCTATTATTTATTAAGAAGAAAGCTTTATTAATTTAAGCTCTTTTTACAGACCAATAGTATAGTCAAAAGTATAATCGTGCTGCATATCTTACCTTGGGGTTGAAAACTGCTTTTCTTCCCCAGTTATCTCCAGGACTTGCTTTTCCACAGCTATTTATCAGAAAGCAATTAAGCTACTCTGCACCATCTCTCACAGTTAAACAACTTTGATCAATGATAGCGAATTTTATTTGCATTAACTAAAGTAACTATACTATGAAAAATTTCCTCGCCATATAAAAATTTAACTGATTAAAAGAAGCATGCACGGCACATACTTTTCACTTGGAAAGAAGATTTTCTTAATAGTTTGTGCTGAACTGCTTTTTAAAAAAGCACCTAGGGTAATAATAAAAAAAAGGTAAAAGAGCTGTGCTGTCACCTAGCGGATAAAGGTAGTAGAATAGGATTACTTTTAAAGTTACTACATTAAACATTCAACAACATGTACATTAAAATATACTTCAGATTTTGTACTGATTTCCTGAAAGAGACATGTAAACATGAGAATTGCCTCTATTGCTGACATAGGTCTTCAGAGTATTTTAAAGACAGACCTACAGAGCCATTGCATCTGAACATATTTTTTTCATTGTTTCATTGTATTGTTGGCTATTACAGTTTAAATCTGAATGTAAACATTGCATATTTAAGAGCCTGGGATGCAGGAGAAAAGCCTCAGGTGGAGGGTCTGACTGGTAGTGTAGACAACACATAGAATAAAGACAAAAAATGCTGTGCAGCCAACCTTTCTTTTAACTTCTGCTGTAAACACACCACCTTGTTTTTGTTCTGACAAAGTAAGGCTGCATGTGGTGCTTCTGAGACACAAAAATGCATTTACACTATAAAGTTTAAGTCACTGAGTTAATAATTCAATCTAAATATATGCATGGATTAGACCCCTCAATTGTAAAATTTTAAGTAAAACTGTATTTTTTCAGGTAAATTTTTGACATAGGAGCAGGCAAATATTCAATTGAAAATTTGCCAAAACTTTTCACTATATTAGTGCCTGTGATTTAGTCCCATGGGAAAAGCTTTGCTTAGGATTTTGGTGTCAAAATTCAAACCAAGCCAATGCTGCCACCTTCCCCAGCCCTTCTGGTGTAGCAGAAACATTATGGGGCTCCATTATGTCTAATAATGGAGTCTAATATGGCAAGTCTAATATGTCTAATTAGACTTGCCATATAGTCTAATATGGCAAGAGAGGAAAAAGGTTTTGGGAATAGGCATTTGGTTACTTATTATAAAAAACAGATTTTCAAAGAAGAAAAACTAATGCATCTTACTGAAACACTTAAAGATATTATCTTCTACTTGCAATCATTCAATAGTTACATTCTCAAGAACATTTTCCATTGTGTTCCAGCATCTGAAGCTCTGTATAACAGCCTCATCCTTGCCCACAGATTGAGGAATTTTAGAAACATATAGGAAGTACAGATTTCCCTTGGATGGTCATTTTTATGAAGTCTGTTTTTTGCAACACAGAGTAACCCACATTAGTTTTGCAACAATTAGAAAATTATTTGGGAACATGCATGAAAGCAGGTCACCACAAAGCATTATTATCATAAGAAACAAGGCATGTGCACAGGAACTTCTTTGAGATGCCTTCATGGTGTTGTATTACCTGACACTGTCTTTCCACTCTTGCTTGCCTCCAGTGAAGCAAACAGATTTGTAATTAATGCTCCAATCTGAAAATGGATTCATTCCACCAAGTTTCACATTAAAAAAAAGGCCCACAATATCCTGCCTTACAATGCACTTTTCAAAATACTTAAAATACAAAGTCTATGGCTTTCTACTACCAGAAGACTTGGAAAATACCAATAATGAATTTTTACTCAATAGTAAATGTACAATTGATCTTGAAATATTCTAAACAACTAAATAGCCAGCTAAAAATCCCTCCAATCTGAAATGCTGTGGAAAACAGAAATTACTATAAAACTGAAAAATTTTGTTCAGTATTTCCATTCAACCATATTTACAGCAAGACAGTATTTTTTTGGTTTTTTTTTGTTTTGAGATAAGAGTATTTTAAGGAAAGGTTTCTTTCTACATACTCTAAAAGTGTATACCACAGTGTATACCATATCTACAGAGGAAATCAATAAACTTGGTAGATGTCATAATCTCATGAGCTGTAGTATACATTTTTTCTTAGTAAAAAGTATGGTTTTTTTTTCTTGCATATCCCTTACATCATTTGTAAGAGGTCAACCATGAGTTTTATGTGACTTTGTGCAATTTAAAGAAGTGGCAAATAATATGAGGTACTATTTTGTCCTTGGTGTGCGACAGTTTTTGCTCAGTCTCTTCCCTTTCATACTAAACTCAGTGATTAGAACTGCTTGCAACAAATATTTATAACTCAAATTCTGTGAGTAGTCAGCAGTATGTGCTTACAGATTGTACTTTCAGACAGTGTCCTTACAACATGTTTGCTAGAGTATTCAAAGTTGGAAAGCAAACATCAGAGGGCATGATCAAACAAAGAAATTTTTTAAAAAGATCTGGCAAAACGTTTATGAATTGCCTCCTAGAATGCAGCACTTCATAACCTAGAGTTTATAGAATATGGAATTTAAAATAAAAATATTAAAATATTTGCAATATTGACTGATTTTTAAAATGGACTATGCCAATCTGTAAATTAAAACATGAAGAGGCATCTCCAATGATAGATAAATAATAAGTGTTTTAAGTTAAAGAGTTGCTTTCAGTATAACAATTTGTTTCATCTAGAGAAGCAAGACAGTTAACAGTTTCTGGGTGTGAGGAATCCATTTTAATCCTCTACGCCTTCTTTATAACACATTAATTATTAAAACAAACTCCAGAAGTTGCTCTAACTAATTGTTTCCTGAAGCCAGAGAATGAAGAGTTCAGCACAGGCTTACTCTTTACCCTCACTGGATTTTGTGAAATACTTTAGAAAACACAGATGAATAAGGAACTTTTAAAGACTGGGAAAAGTACAGTACCTGCTAATAAGCAGAAGAAAGAAAAAGATTTCCTTCTGACAGCAGAATTAGATCCATTTGGTGTCAAAGGAAATGGAATTATCTGCAACCTGTATTTCTTTGCAGAGACCTTAAAAGCCCGCTGAGATGCACTGTGAGGACATAGCAGTGGAAGAATGCTTGGGTTTTTCCATGAACATGTGATGGCAATTCATCCACGTTCAAAATATGTGTCCAAATCATCCACATTAAGGGTGAGGACAGCAAAAAAACTGTGGAACTACTTCAGAAAGTGCCTAAAGCAATGGAGATGGTTGGGTAAGAATGGTCTGTTGAGGGCAGAGAAATGTGGTTAGTAGGTTTTTGCACAGCTGGTCATCTGCTTCCCTCACTTTCTCATTAAGATAGGCTGGTTGTGGCAGGGCTGGTCGTGTTACTGTCATCCAAATCCTATCAAGTTTCTTTGTGCTAAAAATGGACAGCCCCATCCCCCAAACTTCCAGGGCTCACAGTCTCACATCTTGTGCTTCTCTTTCCTCTCATACCTGACTAAAATGACTCATAGTTGAAAACACTGTGAAGAAGTTTTTGAATTTTTTGTGACATTTCCTGCCAGTCTGAGTTCTGTCAGGTTGAAGATACTGCAGTTTCTTCTTTTACCTCCTGTCTGTGCTAAAGCGGGAAGTTCATAGACAAAAAGTTAAAAAGAAAAAAAAAAAAGAAAATAAATTTAAAATATGAAAAAAAGTTTAAAATTTATTAAAATAATTTTAGAAAAATATGCTAACAGAAAAAGACACCCTTGGTCTGGATTTAATTCTGAAGATTAGGGATTAGTCTAAGACTTTATTAGAAGTTTTACTAACTTTATAAGAAACCCAAAGCATCACAATTATGAAATGAAAATTAAAATAACAAATGTTTTTATGTGTCACTGTGAACAAAAGATGCAATAAGACAGAGTCAATCCTCAGTCCAAACACAGGACTTCCTGTGTGACCTATATATGCCACTCAGTCTTTCTGATGCTGTAGTTCCTTGGCTGTGAAACTAGAAAAGCTGGAACTTTCCTGCCCCAGAAGCATCCTATGAAGACAAATTGATAATTATTTGCTTTTGTGTTAGCACGGTGAAAAAATTTAAGTATACTCCAAAACTGGGAATAATTGTTGCAGAATTAACAGAAAATAAGATGTTGAAAACAGAAGGATTTATGATACCAGTAATTTCAAAGTTTTCCTATTTCTTCTTAAAAAAAAAGAAAAGGAAAGAAAACCCCAACAACCTGTTAACAAGCTGATAATTATATATACCACTAACTTAAGAGACCAGGAAAGTTGTAAATGCAAAGCTACTTTTTCAGCTAGGTTAATTCTACCTAACTAGCCTGTACTAACTTTAACAATGACAGTGATATGTATTGAAATACAATTGCCTATTGTAAAGTGTTTTCCTAACATACAAGGTAATCAAAGTCTAGTGTTGAGATTTTTAATCAGAATCAGAAACCTATTAAATAGCAGATATCTGCAAGGCTTTACAATCTTTCCTAAAAGCAGTTGCAACTTGGGAAATGGAACTATCATGTCTTTAAGAGATGTCAGGCATGAATACCAGGGAAATACAATTTAAAATGAAGTGAACTTTTTCTATGGTCTATTTCAGTATGGACATAGCTTCCCATGAATTAAAACACTATTAAAAAGTTATCTAACTGCATTTAAATGAAGGAACAATTGTGACTTATTTCACACCATTGTTAATGTCTAACTTTTAATGTCATAATTAGAACAAAAAAATAGCAAAATTCAAAGCTAACACTATATTCATAAGAAATATAGTGTCATTCATAAGAAATCACTAAAAACCTTTGGGAAAGCAAAGGTAGGAATCAGTAACAGCTTGCTGTCTAGAGATAGCAAACAAGATGGCTTATCTACAAATGCATTTAACACTTCATACCATTGTAACAGGTCAGTGAAAAAGGGCTTCACTTCAGCAATCTGACTGCATACCTAGCTTGCAGTAGGGTATCACAGACTGGGCACAGCTTCTGCAATGATAGATGTTCTCAGCATTACTGCTGACACAGGCTGACTTGCCCAGTCAAGCCTTTAGTATTTCATGTATGTCTCTTCATGTTTCATTACATAACAGTTTCTTTTACACATCTCACCTCTCACAGCACTGTCATTATGGAAACATTTCTTGAGTAATAGAAAACCATAAAGTCCTCCTGAGTCAAAGGTCAAATGCAGTCAATTTATTGCAGAAAAACTCTAACAACCCACAAAAAATCTCAGCTGCAAGTTACTCCTTCACTCCAAGGAGTTTTATATTTTCCTTGTCTCTTGAAACAACCCACAAGTGATAATGAAATGCTTAAAGCAATAAGAGAGAGAATCAGGTTTCATCTACCTGGACCGTCTGGCATCATACTGTGTAACAATAAATGAGTGTTCTTAAGTCACAGCATTTCACTGGAAATGAGGCAGAACTTGTGTATTTTAACAGCTTTTTACAACTAGTAACCACTAGCAAATTTATTTTACTTTCTCAGGGAAGACCAGTGAACGTCCCTAATTTAAACTAAAGGGCCATTCAGCCTCAAAGACAAAAAGCACTTCTGCTTAGCACCTGAGTAATACATGGAATATGTACAGGTGAATCAAGAGGACTGGAATCAAAGATAGTTTGTCTTTGGCTGCTCTGAAAGGTCTGACTCATTTCCATTTCTGTGATCATTTATTATCCAGAAAAGAAAGGGCAGCTTTCTGCAGTGCAAACACAGTGGTGGTCTGCAGCTCATGATGAATAGATTTACCAGGTCTGCTCTGAATTGCATGACATAGAGTTTTCCAACAGGCTCTGACACCTGATGTATGTTTAAACTTCCTTGCACAGAAAGCCCTGAATATCTACTGCATGCATGTTTTCTTCAGGTTATTATACACAAAATACATTCTTAGATGGCATATTATTTAAAATGATCTTATAGTACAGAAATATTTTAATCAGTAATTTCACGTCTGATAAAGACTTATTTCCCTCCCAGTACTCTGACTTCAGTATAGCACAGGAGTTTGCTTTTGGTCTTAAAATATCAGTTTCCATATTTTCAAGTTCCATGTGATACAAAGTTTATACAAGGGTTGATTTACATTTGCAGAATAACAGAAAAGTAAAAGACATCAATGACAATTTTTTATAGTCAAATCAGTGCAACTATTAGAGCATTTATCTGCACTGCCTCATGATAAATAGCAGAAACACCAGCCAATTATTCCTGAACTTGGGAGTTATATGCCAAACTAAGCATTGCAAAAGTCACAAAGTCCCAATTAAAACCAAAGTATTCACTAGAGGAATATCACAAACTCAAGAAAATTCCCTGGCAACAGTTAACAGTTGTCAAATTGATAGTCACACTGTTCATTACAGTTTACTTGTTTTTGCAGATAAAAAGTAATTTAACCACTGGACTGGAAGGCTGCACCTTCTTTTAAAGAGCCTGCAGTTTGAGTAGTTTTAAGTGTGGGGAAGGAAGATAAAGCAATATTTAAATCTTACCATTAATCAAATATTTAGAATTATAAATTCAAAAAAGCAAAACCAACACTGATAAACTGTTTTTGGCCTGTAAGGAAAAGGATCAAAGTATTATGCAACTGTGTTAAACTACATAAACCCATAATGACACAAGAGAGAACACAGTTTTAAATGCTTCTTCTAACTATGCCCCCTCTGACATTCAGTATGTAGGACAGTCCAACCTTTTAAATAATGTGGCTTAGTTGATCAGCCTGATAACTATACTGAGTCCTGCACACACACAAAAAAATCAAATTCACTAAAAATACAGAAGAAAGAGCAACAAAATGTCTTTTCATTCAGCTCCTCACAAATCAATACCAGTAAACGCTGTGCAGAAATAAGCAAAATGTTTATTACTTTATGAGGTACTTGAAAAAAGTTCAATATGAAGAAGGATGAATACACTGAATACATTAATAATTGCTGACATAAGTTACTTTTTAAAAAAAATTACATCACTTATGACTACCTGAGCTTTAATCTAAACATTTTTCAACAAGGATCCACATTCAAATATTCTTACAGTTATACTGAAATTCATTGGTACTGTCTCATTTCCAGATTTTGTAGAGCACAGAAAACATCCTCCACTCTGCTTTATAAAGCTTATCTTCCTTCACTTAGTCCTCCCTTTTTACACTGTCAGTTCATGTATCTATGATTCTTCCAATTCTTTAAATTCCGTCTTCTGAGGAAGACAGTGTCTTTGGTCTTAGCAGAAGAGTGTGTTGTGACTCTCTCAATGCCACTATCTGACTTCTACATTCACTCGTTACACTGGTAAGAAAGAAAACAAAACAAAACTTACAGCACCCTAAAGAAAACTGAGAGGCTGCGTACAGGGCATCAGTACAGTGCATTATGGACTTGGATTCAGGAGATGGAAGGGTGAATATCACCTGCTTAAAAGTCCTTCACCTTTTTTGTAGGAACATGACCATTACCAGAACATGACTGGAAGAGATTCTAAACCAATTTCCTTCAGAAATAAAATCAGGTGTATAGAGCAGACTTAATTTAGCTAAATTCTTCCACGTAGGTCCTGGCTAGTGAGGACAACTCTTAAATAGATTAAGTCCTGTGTCTGTGGAAAATCCAAGAATTATAATATTAACTATTTAAATATAGGAGTCTATAAAATGAACATCAGGCAGAAATGTGGTCCTTTCACAAGACAAACTGACTGTGAAAAGACCACACATTCTTTATTCCTCTGAGAATGCCCAAGAGCCAAGATTACCTGATCCACTTGGGTGCTATTAACTTCCCTAACTTTGTTTTTCTTAAGGTATGGTGAAAAACAAACAATGTTTAAAATATTCTGCATTTATGAAGAATAAGAGAACTTGAGCCCATCATAGAATATTTTGAACTGGAAGGAACCCACAGCGTTCATCGAGTCCAACTCCTGGCCCTGCATTGGAGGGACTCAAAGGTCACTGCACTGAGACTCACACACCTGGGGGTGTTTGTTGTGTTTTTGGATTGACTGACACACTGTTGTATCTGAAACCTAGATACATGCAGGTCTTTTAGTTACTTATTTTTTAACATTTTCTGTTAGATTTTCTTCAGACTTGGTTGGATTACAAGCAAATAATTTCCCTGACTATATTTCAATCCATATACTTTGATGATCCAGGGCAGGCAGAACTGTTCTGGATTCTATGTTTTCTGGCACAGCCAATGAAGGGGGAAATTTTTAATAAGCATCTCCATTTTTGTCCTAGGAGAAGTACATTGAGTTTACAGTTATACAGATAATAATATTTTTAGACAAGTAAGATGAAAGCAGATCAACAGATTGAATAATATTTCCAATATACTGATATACTTTCTATTTCCTGAATAAACACAAATACACATGTGCAGTCTCAAGGAAGACAAAATCATAGCTAAAATGTTAAGGAGTTGATATTAGGATCTTTTAAGTAGTTTTGTTTAAACTTTTAAACATCCAACTTTCAGAATCAATGTCAGTTTTGACTGAAAGGTATCTAGAGACTCCAACTTTGACTGACAAAACTGATTGAAGAATCAAAGTGGTTCTCATTTCACACTTATTACAAGTAAGAGAAACATTCATGTAGTTAAAATGGAAGCTTAAGTTTTACATGATTATAAAGAATGGCTCTGAGTGTGCAACACTTCATAATTTCAAAATCAATTCAATATTTAGAGAAGTAGCTGTTGCAGTTGAGAGTTCATTTTAGTCTTAAGATTTTGAATGGGAAGTGAGGTTAAAGACAACTCTTCTTCCACTGATTTGATCTTATAGAAGAAACAAATCAACTTATTTATTAAATACTTGTGACAAATTTTCAGTTCTTCCATTTATAAACACTGGGGATAGAAATATTTGGATTTTTTTTTCCATATTTCTTTATTTAAGTGAAATAAAAAGAAATAGTCAAATAGAAGATCTATTCAAATTATATGCCAACTGTTATTTCATCTTCAGATAAAACCTAATTTCTGTAACATTTGCATAAGAAGGTTGCTCCCAGAATCCTGTTCCTAAGTATTGCTTAAAATTCTGGTTTGTTTGTCTAAATTTTCAGTTCAAGTGAACACAAGTAAAGAAAAAATATTTTAAGGAAATCATATTTATAAAATAATCAAAGAGCATCTATATTCTGATAATCATAAGAGAAGACAAATATAGAAATTTCTTCCTGGGAGAAGAAAAAAAAGGAAGAAAAAGAGACACTGTATGAAGTCCCAAATTGGTCATACATTTTGGTACTGGTCAATAAACTAGACCACCATATATAAACAAAACATTCCATTCAGCATTATGTCAACCTTTAACAAAAAGATCATCAATCAACTGCAAATGCATGTTCTATGCACCTGTAAAATCTGATGGACATTCTTTCTAGTTTTTATTTCAACACTGTGTCTGTCAGAATTACCCCCCACTATAAACTTATTATTAATGTTGGGAGAAGTTTTCCAAATGTCACCAAAATGAATTAGTATCACACTGAGCCCAAGACTTAAGAGAGTCACCATGTGCATTTATGTATTTTCCCTCCCGTAATACTGACACATTTATATCTTTTCCACGTCCGCTCCAGGTCTGGTGAAACTGCACAGTATGTGTCTCATTTATTTTGCTAGAACACAGTGACACATAGAGCGATTTAGTCACATGAAATTTGTTGAAAAGTTATTAGCAACAATGTCCACCTAGGAGATACTCTAAATTAAAGCAAGCAGAAAGGTTTTTACTAATAGTAAGACAAAGAGAGTTAAAATACCTATTGCACTACACATAGTTTCTAACGTGATGTTGGAACTTTGCTATGTTTCACATGTACACATGGGATGATTTGTTTGACAATAGAGGACTCATTTTCATGGTGGATAAAGCTGTAAGAAGATCATAAAAATGGAAACCAAACCCAGATAAATTAAGACTGGAAACAAAATACTTCTTAACACAATGATTGTTAGCCCTTAGAACAATTTGCTAAGTGCTTGCGGATCCCATGTCACTATGATACATGCTTTCAAAAAAAGGAACAGAGCTAAGCAAGGGAAGGCGTGCACTAGTTGTTTCATCACAGAATTCTATCTCAAAATAGTGCTTTCCTAATTTGTACTCCTTTAATTTATATTCAGCTTACTACATATGAACTTAGTGTTCTAGAGAGAGCTATAACCTGCTACAGCAGCAACACATTCACTTATTTAGTTACTAATAAGGCTAACAAATTTCGAGGTGAAACAGGCAACGATGTTTCAAAGAAAAAAGGCTGTTTTCCATTTACACCTCCACTTCAAACAGCATAAATATGCATATGAATGATTTTCAGAACTATCCTCTTGAATTCTGTCTGTCTACTCCATAAATACAGAGAAGTTCCATACTTAATCATTAAAGACTTTACAGTATTGAGAAACTATACATTTTGGTATATACATCTGTCTTCCAGAAGCAAAAACTGTACTTCTCAACTTCCTCTTTGCACATACAACATAAAAAATAAATTCTCCATGTGCATCAATTAAGTATGCCTGATTTCCTGTAATCCGATCCTGTAGATCTGTTTGTTTTCCCCTACACCACTAACTCAATAATCCACTCTGTCACAATTTAGCCATCAACAATTTCTTTGCAACCTTACTTTGCAACCTGAAAGGCCTTTATTATGAAGAAAACAGAATTCTGAAAAAATGAATGATGACTCAGCTCAAAGCTCTATTTATTTTATTTAGGTCCTTTATCAAAAAGTCAAGAAAAGTCATTCAAGGTCATAACATAAGAGTCAGATTTTACTGGAGCAAAGTTCTACCTTCTAGAGACTTCAACAACAGTTTGCCTGAAGAAAATCTCACTGAAGGTTTTATGATTTGTCCTCAAGTAAAGAATAGTTACTTACTGTTAGTAAGGACATAGACAATAATGGACATAGACAATAAGTGGATAAATTGCATAAAGATTAAAAAGTGAAAGCAAGAAACAAAGTAAGTTCTATGTCTTGTGTGGTTTAGGAATTCTTTGCTGGATCCTGGAATTGTTTCGCTTGGCCTAAGTGTTAGATTTCTCTCTACAGCTGTGTGAATCCTGCAGGGTTCAGTTCACAAAATGAACCCCTGCAGTTTGATTCAGAAGGTTTGGAAAGGAGCCAGTATTTCTTTGTTCACTTACAGATTCAAGCATTTGGTCATCTCTTGAATTCTTAGCACCTTTACATTGAAACATTTATCCCTTTAATCACTAATGAATGAATGAATGAATGAATGAATGAAGGCAGCCCAAGGACCCCTTCCATATGTGTACGAGGATGTCATTCACAGAGCTCCAGTCTTTGAGTTCCCTGAGGATCTCACGATAAGCAGGAGGGATAGTACAGTTTTCCTGCTCTCATTTTACTCCAGGGAACTCAGAAAACCCAAAGAGCTTCCAGATCTAGAAAATAAGGTGGAAAATGCTAAACAGAATCTAGATCCAGCCATTCAAAAAAGACCAGTAACAGGGAAATTACCAACTGGTAATTCAGATAATTCCACTGAAGGAACAAGATTCTGAATTAAGTTCTGAGGATGCTGGAAATTAACAACTAAAGTCCTGTAGATCCACAGAGTTTCACTTTAAAGAAAAAAATAAGTGTTACATCATTTGATGAATGGAGATGTTTGGTTATAAAAACAATATTGCAGGGAAGTCACAGTGCAAACGGCGACAACCTGCATAGGAACTGACTCAGATTCCTTAAAGAATTAGATCTGAAGTAAGCTGAATTTTGTATTTGATACAAATCATCTGTGCATCTCTTCCATGGTTTCCACTTCACTTTTTTGTTCTGACCTACATCTTTTTCTTTTCCAGGCAGTAAAAACCTTGCAAAATATTTCCAGTCCATAAAGTTATCTTTTTCTTTTTACTTGTCTTGGCCTACAAGTGCATCCATCTGTGGCAATCAAACACTGCATTAAACAGAGATTTACATCTTGCATTTGTGTCTCCTTTCAGCTTCTAGCAACATCAAATTAGACTGGAGTATTAGGTTACACTAGCAAATCATTTGTTCACCAACTCTACAGCTAAGCTATCATTTATATTAGCAGAGTTGTGTATCATATTACTCACATGCTGTGCTAGCTTCTAGCATTTCTACAAAACTGGCTGAGAAATTAATGTAAGTGACTAAAATTCATCACTTTGCATTGAAGGGGCTGGTGTTAATCCAAGGCTGAATCATCTTAAATCCTCTTCCTGGTGTGGCTGAAATGCCGCATGTTTGTTGGTGATTAGGAGTGATATTGCAGAATCAATTTCTCAGAAATCTTCTACATGTGAAAATCTTGGGGAGTTTGGGAAGAAAGTTGTGAATAGCCATGAATAGGAAAACTGAAGAACCTAACTACTGAAACCCCCAAATGTCTGTGGAAAGATTCTCCCCTTTCTCCTTCAATAGGGAAGAAGAAATAAGCGTTCCATAATTAAAGATTTTTAAATTCTATCAAAGGTTTTAATTTGATGGATGAGTCTCATTAAATTTCAAAAACTAATTTTCTTTTCATTTTCCACTTCAGTAGCTCCTTCAACCAGTAGTCTTCAAACCAAATTATTATAATGTGATCTCTGGAAACCTGTATTAGAAAACTACTCTGAATATTTTGTGGAACATGGTAATAAAATAAATCAAGACTTTTGTCTGTAAAACCGATTTTATACCTAATATTTTCTGTGAATCAAGGGAGAACAAGGTCTGGGTTTTACACTATTGGAGATCATCTTCTCTGGATAGAAAAGGGCAAAACAGAGGATATTTTCAAAGGGGAAGAGAATAAGGAGAAAACCTTACCAATGATGGCCCAGAAGCCTGGGATCACCACTCAAAAAATTCACCATTTGCACTGTCAAACTGAAGTTTATTGAATCAATTCTTTTGTCTCATGTTTCTATCTTCATTATCTCACACTTTTGTTTCATGTGCTGGAACCATAGTATCTTCCGTGTACTCACACTGTAAAAAATACTGATCATGAGATATCCTTTATGTCTGTGTGCCTGACTGACAATTATTATGGTTAATGTGCATCAAGGCAGCTCAAATGCTTTGAGGCAATGAGAACACTGATAACACTACAAAGTAAGTGTTAATTTATGAGCTGTTCTTTCTGCTTAATATAAAAGGGGGAATGCTTTTAAACCAGTGTGCTACAAGCTGAAAACTAATCTCCTTGTGTGAGATGTCAGAATGAGGTAATATACAGCCAAGGAAAGCATCATTTAAAAACAGAATCAGTAGTTTGGATGTCTGATAAAAATCTTTAAGTAGATAGTTCATTGGAAGTAGTTTTCCTAATCAGAAAGGAATGTTGTATTAAATCATCATATTTTGAGACAGTTTCTGGAAGCATATGTGTTGCAGATTTTCTACTAATTTGGAAGGCAGTAAGCCTCTATGAATAGGAAGGCACACAAACCACATCTGGGAATGCATAAGTAGTCCTGTGGATGCTTCCATGAACCATGAATGCTGGCATGAAGCCAGCATTAGGATGGAGTTTAGGTGTTACATCTAAAAATGATTCAGCACATGTGGCCACACAACCAGTATTCTTCAAAGATTACATTTTATCAACTACATATACCAGTGTTGCAAATCTATAAATTTGGCTAGAGTTCTGCATCTTTTGTCTCCTGAGCATGGAAGATGAACACAAAAAAAATCATGAAAAATTGCTATTCCTGCTCTTACATAATATCAGGAAAAGAAACAAAGGTGGGGGTGAAAAAGAGAGAATATTTCTCTCAAAAGTACTTTTTGATAGGAAATACAACTATGACTTTGCAGTAATGATATGTAGATGGCTATATTATCACGTCACCAGAAAAGGAAACATAGTTTGGGCCCTTAACTGAGCTTTCCATGTCATAAATTGTCTGGGTTTCCATCCAATTTAAGCATTGTTTGACCCTCTTGAGTCTCAGAGTATGTTCTAAATGACTGCAAAAATTTCAAACCACTGACACACTGTACTTTACATTCAGTTATATGCAGGCTTAGTCTCCAACTGCACACACTACAAAAAAAACAGTGGACTTGCTGAGGATCTGTGCATGAAACAAAGTTGAGGACAGTGTTTGCCACTCTTCTCCACTGGCCTAACCTGACCACAGTAGGCTAATTCATGTTGTTAATCCATATGATCATAAGAACGGCTGTAGTGGGCCAGGTTAAAGCTCCATCTAGGCCAGTACCTGTCAGTAGACAGGTTAAAACCAGACTTGAGCTACCCTTCCCCCCTACAAAAGACTTCACTAATTTACAGCTGAGGGATTCCCCACACCAGAGGTGGTTCCTTCTGTATTTCATATGCCTCAGGATTTCTTTGCAGAACTAAAAAGTCTGACTTGTTTGTATGTCCCCTGTATGAATACTGCTTCATGGTGAGCCTTGCCACCATGCCCAGAATCCTGCCAAATTCTTACATGTCTATATGGAGCCAGAGGAAGACTGCAACCTCATATGGTCTTCAAAATACAGTAATACAACAGCTGTACAAAGAAACATTAATTTTGTTGTTTTGTTCTATGTTCCCTTGCAAGTAATTACTAACATTGAATTGGTTTTCTTTTGACTGATACTAAGCTAATGTTTTTGCAGGACTACTATTAGTATCTTTTGCTAAAGGAATATAGCACAAATATTTTTACTTTTCTTTAGAAGTATTATAAACCCAAGATCTTACTACTGGGTGATGAGATGTCTCAAACTCTGTCTTTTCATATGTAAGGAATACCCACATTCTCAGCCTAATAACTGACAGTAACCTACACTGATTTTATCTAAAATTCTTTCACAGTCATGAAATGGACTTTGTAATCTCCTTCTGCAGTTCTCTATATTTGGTCCTTGTTTTAATTTCTTTCTATAATAGTATCACTGACAGTCACCTCATTATTGATCCCTTTTTTTGAAAAGACTAACTGATGACCTCCATTTACTGTGAAAACTGACCATACACTCCTATTTTATATTTGATTTTCTTCAGCTACTTATCCAATCCAAATATTTTTTCCTTATTTTCTGCCAGTTTCTTAAACAACTTTTCATGAGGATCCTCCTTGAAAGTCTCTAAAAAATCCAGCTATATCACATTATTTGTATGCACTTCTTTTGACTCCCCCTGAAATCCTATAAGTTACTTTCTGGCCAGATGAGGTACTATATAAATTGTTTAAGTAATTTGGCTGATTTTCAAGAAAGAGTATTGGAGGATGCACATGTGTGCTGCCATGTAGGTTCTCCATTCTGTACAGTGGAGAACCACAAGCAAACAGTAAAAGTATCTCAAAGCAGAGTAACTGAACACAAAATACATTTTGGTCTAAACCTCAGTTCTACTTACAGGGAGAGATGCTAATTCAGGGGATTCTTATAACAGTCACAGTCTTATTTACTCACAGCAAATGTAAATGGAGTCATTAAGTTCTTTTAAGTAATGAAGAAGCCGAAGGAATGATACTGAGAAACAGCAAACAAGATCCTATGCATGGACTAGAGGGTGGATATGGAGAACTGGGGAGAAAAAAATCCCCAAAATGTCCAACCTCTGCACCTGGCACAACTCTAGAAATGAATAGTAAAACACACCATATTTGTCCATATGCCACTAATTCTATAAAAGAAAGAGTCAATGTGGATTTCAGAGAGTGAAGTCGTATCTCACAAGACTATTACCTCAAACATTGCTAGTCAGCAAGGAAATAAGAGTAAATTGATTGACAGAGATGGGGTGCAGGAAGTCCCTTTTGTGATTACCAGACGCAAGGAAAAGATACTAGAAGAAACATTCCTAACCATTTACTCATGGTTGTTGTCAGAGGGAGCTCACTGGACATTTGCTCTGAGCCAGTGGATGCACTCCTATCTCATCCTTTTCTCACATAATTTATTGAAGCTGAACAGTTCTGAGGCTTCCAACCCTCTGCTAGATCTGGTTATGATTGGCAAAAGATTGAAAAATTTATGAAGGGGAGTGAATAAATGGCAACAAGAGAGACACACAGCAGGAATACATGAGCCTTCTTTCTTCACATTCTTAAATGATTCCAGCAAAGGCTTCTGCTGAAGACTTGGCCATGGTTTGTATCTTGAACCATTTAGAATGTAAAAAGACATTTTTGTCTTCAAATATATTTGGAATAAATTATAAAAGTTCCATTGAGAGTATTTTGTCTTTTAGCTGTATGTTCTGTTTCCTGTGATAAAGTGAAAAGTAAAATCCCAAACCTACACAATTACAATGTTGTTACTGATACATCAATATTTACACTTCCCACTTAAGTATGGAAGGGAAGATAATCATCTTAATTAGAGTCATCAAGTAGTCTGGCTCACAAGATGTATAATCTTAGCTGATTTCATATAGATTTTTGTTAGTTTCACATGCTTTTTAGAAGTGCTTATCTTTCTAAAATCCATTGTTACTACAAAGCAATGAATTAACCCTACCCTACATTCAAGTGCACTCTGATTTAATAGGGCAGAATTACATACGAATGTATGCGAACACAGACTTTTACATATGAATGCTATGAAATTCATAACTGTTGCCTCATTAAATTAAGAAGTTTCAAAGCTGAATCACACCAAAACTTTGGAAAAAAATTTTCCCATACCGAACTCCACCGCTTGAACATATTTCCTAGTGAAAATGTATTGCTGTTTTGAGTTGTAAAGGATGGTTTAGAAAATAAATAGGACTATCTGTAAATGATGGCATTAAAGTACCCTTTACAGATGAAAACAAACTCCTTCTAGCATCATGTGCAGAACACACTTCATTTACAGAGAGCCATAACAACGTCTAGCTGGAAGTACAGTCAGTGTCTTGAAAGCTACTGGGTCTGGGTAAGAAGTCACAGCAAAAGCCTCTGTGGCACAGGAAGTCCTTTCACTTTTCAGAACGTCATTCATCATGCTGGGGAAACAGCAGGAAAGTAACCTACGACTACTTAATAGGCTTCTGCATAGCAAGTTGCTTTGAAGCAGCAGCTGCCCACAGTAAATTTCGCTGACCCTTAGAGCCTTTCTCCAAGTTTTCCAACTGTTTTGTCTCCTGAGTTACAACTCAGTGTTAGGTCCAAGCCACCAGCACCTGACAAAACTTAGAAGCTCCAACAATGTGAGAATGTAAAGCTTTCAGGGATGTTGTCTTTTCTATACAACACCAGCAGAGAGACCTGATGCCATTGCATTTACTAATAGAGAAACTTTTCTCCTTCTGAAACAGGGGCTACTTTAGAGGATGGCATGGCACAACATACACGTGCACTGCTACAAAATGTAAGACAAATAAAATATTAGATTGCTGGCACGGTAATTAGCACTCTGTCATGATACTGTGCTCAACATCTTATTCATTAAACCTTAAAGATGTAGCAGTTTAAATGTGCTGTTTTCACCAAAGTGGTGAAATTAAGTATTAACATGCAATTATAGAGAATGGCAGGATAAGCCTTATATTAGTTATTTACTCAAGACCTGCTAATCAAATGTATTCCTGCATTTTCTGTTCCAGTGCTTGTGAACTCAGTACCAGTGAATTACTTGTTCTGCTTCACTTCCTCCTTAAACCATTCCTTCTCACCAAAGTTTGTGAAACTGAAGACATTGTACCACTCTCCTTCAAAAAAATCCTGCCATTGTCCCCTCCTGTCCTTGTTGACATGAGATGTCACCTTTCTTCTTGCCTCTCCTTATCTGTTTTCTTTGGAGCCCTCCTCCTCTCATTTTTTTTCCCAGTGCTGCTCATATGTTCCTTTTCTGTCTTCCCTTCCCAATATCCATCCATCTGCCATGGGTTCCATGCATGCCATAATGCTCCTGTATTTAAGAACATACCTTTCACAGTGCCACAGTCCATCCTTCTAGAATGAATAGACTACAAAAAAAATGAGAGATTAAAGATTTTTAAGAAGGTCCACTTCTTTTCTATAAATTTTACAAATCAGGATATTGGTCACTTTTCCCATTATCTTGAATGTCTGAAGTCTCCTTAGGTATTCAAATGGACTAGTTAGAGAATAAAAGTTCAATTTAGCTCCAACAGTGGTGAGTAATCTAGCCTGATATAAATGCTTGGCATGCTTATGTTAGTGTTGGAGTTACAGCTACACTCTTAATGTTCAAGGTTAGGTTGTGTTAAACACCAAAAATAGAAACATTAAATACTATGGCAAGATTACCACTTGTCCTTTACACTTGCACATAATAAATGTAATGTAAATGTCCTCTTGGCTCCTCACATGAATAAAACATGGTAGAAAGAATATTCATTCCAAGTTCATCTGTCCTCAAACCACAAGTTGGTGGGATAGCAGAAGAATATTTGCCTTTCTTGGAAATTTGCCAGGGTGATTAGAAAACAAATATAGATTAAATTGCCACCAGTGTAGAGTAGACACAAACCTGACCAAAAAAAGAGTCACAGTCAACCTTTGAGCCATGTATCCTTAAATTTACTTTCTCATCAAAGAATCATAAAGAGAATTCTCAAGGAAAATAATTGAAGAACGGTCTCCACCTGGAAAATGAGAGAATGCATGAACTCAGATTATATGGTTTACTGGAATGAAACAATCCTAATTTGGAAAAGAAAGACCACCTTTGGAAATCAGTTTTGAAATTGCATTCAAGGGGCCAAGTGCTATTGAGTAGCTCATGCCATTGTTGGCAAATGCAATTTAAGTAAAAAAAGCAGGTTCACTTTTAAATGACAATACTAAGAGACAGAACACCATTCAATCAAATCTCTGGCTCCTTCAGTTAAGACACTTCAGAGAAATCATAAGCAGAAACTAGAGAGACACTGGCGAGTAAAAACACATCGTTTATTATTCTCTGTTTTGTACCTTGGATTCCAATTTTCAAGTTGAATATATTACCACCCATCTTTTGTTGAAATCCTCTCTATTATTTTTCTTCTTTATCCTTTTAAATAAGTCTAGCATTCAGAGTGAAATGAGGTGAAACTGACATACGGAGATTCTAGGGACACAACAAATTCAAGCCCTCCAGTATTACTCAAATTTAGCGCAATATGGGACCCTCAGGAATTACAATTGCTTCTAATCAAGCTGCAAACAGCATTTTGAGGACTGGTGAACCAGATCTTGCTTTTAGCTGGCAGAAGTAAATAAATTCCCTTTTGGTGCGGATCAAAGAATAACGTTAAGAGCCTACCATGCTTGGCTAACACCATTTTGTCACACAGCTCTAAAACTATCATAATATAATTAATAGGCTATGTTATTATAAATCTTTGAGCCAGTGTGATATCTTTGGTTCCTATCTTTGGCTCCTATCTTTGGTTCCTATCTTTGGTTCCTATCTTTGGTTCCTTTGGTGCACTACTTTAGTGCTTCTAGTTTTGCAGCCAGAGTAATTTTAATTGACTCCTCTGATGCAAGTCTGGAGTGAACTCACACAAATCCTCCTTCTTGTTCCAGGCATGACAATGCTAACAAGGGAGGAATGCAAAACTCTGAGTAAAATAATTTCTTCAGCGGATTCAGTTTTAGGATGTGGACAAAGTGGCATCTTTTTTTGATACTCTGACTCACTCTGAAATTTTCTTTATTATTCAATTAAGTAAGGCAAAAAGGTATCTATTTCATGCCTGAATTTTCTTTTTTTTTCAATTAGGGAAATTGCCTAGTACATAATAATTAAGTTACTGTTTTCTGGACAGTAGAAAGATACCAAAGCCATTTACAACTGTGTCAGAAAATGTTTTTCTTTTCTTATTTCTTGTTTGCAATTATCATTTCAAGCTATATGTGAAGTTTAATATAGAACACCAAGTTTCACTAAAGAAGACAGAACATTCAAGGCCAATGGTTTGTGCATTTTATATCACTTACATAAACAGATCCTTTCTTTTACAGAAGGTTTAAAATTAATACTTGAAAACAAACAAACCCTCACCCCCTTTCCCCCAGTGAATTAGCACTGACATTCTAAGGAGTGCACAGCAACCAACCATCAATTAAATATATGGAACAGAAATTAACATTACTGACATATGATATTTTATAAAACTACAAAGAAGATTTTAAAACTTGGACATTAAATAAGATCATTATTTGCATGCACTGCTTCAGAAAATTCACATTTAAACAGAAATAAAATAAAAAGTATGGCCGTATAGCATAAATAAGTGAAGGTTGAAGGATCAGATACAATGAAACAGTGAATTTAGGAGAGCTGAAAATAGGAGCCTGTGCAAATGCCCCACAGTTTTTGATACAGGAGTCACACAGGCCTCCATATAAAATGACCAAATGCAATTCAGCATAATTTAGAAACAAGGCAAAATCTTGTGTACTCTACCTTCCATTAACAGCCTTACAATTCTGAAATGAGAGAGTGCTCAAAGGCTCCACCTTAATCTTCCAGGCTTTTTACGGGAAGTGACATTCCTAAATTCCACATCAGGCTGACAGTAAACCCCTGAATTGTCCCCAGAGACTCCTCCTATATCTGTTACTATGCCCTTTTGGTAACAGTCTTAGCCCTATCACACAAAGTTTACTGCAGCTCCCCTTCACTATAAACTGTGCTTATTCTTTGTCATATTTTCACCTCCTGCATAAAAATTTAATTCCTCATATTGTTACCTATTAAAAAGAGCAACTTGGTTGTTCTGTACAGTAAGATTTGACCACAAAGTACCTAAAGAAGCCATACAAATGTATGAGGATGATCAAACATTAAAACGTATATTGGAAAGCGGGTTCAGATAAAAACTCAATTAATAAAATTAAAAAGAAAGTGCCTAAAAATTTCCTTAAACATTTCAAATTTCATACATACTTAAGTACATTGAATTGTTAGAATGTCAAAATTTACATAAAAAGAAGAGCTCTATTTAGAAACTAAGAAATTGCCTTAAGAAATAAAGCTTTCTTACAAAAAAGAGGAAAAATATGTATAAAGTTCCCAACTCACTATACACAGATGTTGAACTACAGAAAAATCAAAGTTGAAGACAATGACAAACCTTTGATTTCTCCACCATTTGCATATGAATAAAGAGAATTGATAACAATCATATGGCACTAACTGTAAAGTTCTATGAGGAGAGGAGAGAAAAAACAACAAACATGACACCTAGTAGGAGTTAGGGTCACAAAAAGAAAAAAAGCTAAAATAGAAAGTTGCAGAGTAAACATCTGCAAGTAGTGCTACTGTTCGAGAGAAAAGAGAGAAGCAAATGCTCATGTAGGCCATTACCACGCAGCCTGAAACTTAAAGCAACACAACTGGCACAGGACTTTTCTTGCAAGATCAAAAGGAAGCAGCAATGCCATCTGCTGTTTGCTTTGAAAAATTGTTAGAACAGATGTTCCCAGTGTGGACTCTCCATCCCTTCTACTAAGAAACCACTTGAAAAATAACCATGAAATAACATGGGGAAAACATCTGCATGGAATACAGAAGACCACCAGTAGAGAGGCACAGGAAAACCAAGAGAGGAGGAGAGAAAGCGCTGGAGCAATTCAAGCACGTCTAGGACTAGGTCAGAGACAGGCACCCCGTTGTGTGGCATAACCTCCATATGTATACATATGTATAACCACTCACTGGTTGTCTTTTCCTTTCGTTACTCAGCAGGAGGAAGCCAGATTTCTCATCCATTGGACCTATGTCAGGCAAGGCACTCTGTGAGTATAGTAAAGCCAAACACCACAAAGAATGTGCTGAAGAACCTGTATGGCGAAGGCACAAGAATGACTTACTCCTTCCTCTCCCTTTCCACAGGCTTATATCCCACCTAACACAATAAAAACACAGCAGTGTATTTCTCATTATGGGAAGAGAAATTACATGCTTTCCACATTTCCAAAACTGCTTTTATTTCAAAAGTGTGAAATCTTCATCAGTTTATACTAAATCTTCTATGTATTCTGACAAATCTTTCAACAGTACCATCACAGTCACCAAGATGTTATGGTACCACCCAAATGCTATAGGAAATAAACAGAAAGCAGAAACGAGATCCACTGAATGTTTTATGTGTGTCCTAGGAGTCTTAAAAGGTGCACATTTACCAGTCCTATAGCATTGTTAGAAATGAATGCAAAATCATTACCAGCAATGAGACTAGCTTAAAAAAATATATAATATCAAAAGACATTCTAGATAGTTGAGAAATTGGACAGTTAGTTTGTCTGAATTTTAAAAAACGTTCATGGCAAAACACTTGCAAAGGACTGACTGATTTGTACAGCATGTGATTTTAGTGAAGAAATTACATGCTATGACAAAATCAAGAGAGTGGATGACAAGCATCATTTAAAAAAGTCTGAAGAAACAAACTACATAAAAAGTTAACTTTCTATTTCAGTGGAGACACCAAGAAAATTGTTCATTTCTCTTGACCTTATGACCTCACATTTTAGAAGTTTACAAAGAGAATTAACTCAAATAGCACTACATAGATATTTGATGTACAGGAAAATAACTTGGCATTTCAAATTGCCCTTGAAATTGTGCTGTGTAACTTCTTCATGGACAGAAGCCCGTAAAGGGAAGTGGGTTTTGTTAGAACAGCAAGTTCTTCAAAACTTCTTCTTGGTCTTATCTCATAACATGCTTGCCAATGTATGTATGAATAGACCTCTTTTTTTCCTGGAACTGTGGGGGACTGGGGGGACATTAACATTTTTTGACCTACCATGTGTTCACCATAATTTCAGGGAAGGGATAACAATTTGTTATTAGCAGACTGCTGAGTCATGATCTATACACAATAATAATTTATTCCTCACTAATCTAGAATGATGGAACACTTTCTAACACCGACAAACTGGTATCCTTCAACTTTTGGAGTAGATAAATGTTAGGGCTTGAATGGAAATGCAGCTCGCACAGAGACACTTCCAGAAAATCCACAGAAGTTTATTGAAGATTTTCAGAGATAAGAACTTTTCCTGCTGCTGCACTTCTTACTGTGCACCACTGATGGACCCCTTAAATGATAGCAATGACAGTGTAGATAAATACTTGGCTAAACAAGTAAAGCAGACTTCTTTCACTTTTTATTTTGAAATTGCAGCCACTAGGATTGCTTGATTTGACCATCAAGGCACTCGGACATTTAGCTATTCTTCTGCTTGAACAGGGATAGGAAGCTCTGGTCATCTCAGATTGCATTCTGAGATGCAGATACAAGCCTGTTTCAAGGTATGGTTGTTAAGATTCCAAGAATGCACTATTACATCCCTATGGCAAAGTCAAACACTGGATGTGAGGAGATGCCGCAAAGATTAGGCTGGTCCCTTCCCTTCCCTTCCCTTCCCTTCCCTTCCCTTCCCTTCCCTTCCCTTCCCTTCCCTTCCCTTCCCTTCCCTTCCCTTCCCTTCCCTTCCCTTCCCTTCCCTTCCCTTCCCTTCCCTTCCCTTCCCTTCCCTTCCCTTCCCTTCCCTTCCCTTCCCTTCCCTTCCCTTCCCTTCCCTTCCCTTCCCTTCCCTTCCCTTCCCTTCCCTTCCCTTCCCTTCCCTTCCCTTCCCTTCCCTTCCCTTCCCTTCCCTTCCCTCTGAACTTTTTCTAACATCTTCTGGGAATTCTTCTACTACAAATTAGCAAAATTCTTCCTTTCACCATCACACTAGATAAAATAACGAATATGGAAGGAATCACACATTATTCCAGGAATGAGATAGATCCTAAAAAGACTGAAGGATCTGCATGATGGATGTTTTCATTCTCAACAGACTAAACTGAGAAAAAAAGCAGCTATATGAGAAATGCTGGAATTTTACTTCATGTTTACCTATGTTTCAGATGGCTGCTGTCCGTGAGTTTATCAAAGACCAGACACATATGTGAGCCAGTCCTTCAAACAACAACAGAAGACAGAACAATGTGCACACATGTATCTAGCCAACACAATAAAACAAAGGTGTATATATACAGTGAGTTATCACACAAACATTTCTTCTTTCTGCCAATGACTTTTGTTTTCTTTTTCACTTCTTTTCCAGCTTGCTCTTTCTCTCTTTTCTTTCTCCCTCCTTCTAGTCATTCAAAAGAAAAAATGAATCAGAATTACAGTAGGTCATGATAAACATTCGTGAGAAAGCAAGAATTTCCTATTCATATATCCAGACCCTGGTGCTCTGATAACTCAAAATACAAGCTCCTTTCTTAATCTTATTTGAAGATTCTGTTATCACTCATAAATCAGAAATTAGTGGATAGATTACAGGCACCAAGACCCAGCAGTATACTTAGAAGGTAAGGATCTTCAACAACAGCTTCTACTAATATCCTGAGACACCAAACACACACAAAAGTACTGCATCTGCCATCTAAATGAATTCATTTCAGTGATTAAAAGATAATCTATCAAATTTTGACCATGTGTGTTTTCTGAAACTAGACGTTTTACATGGGCAAAACCAAGTCTTCAAATTATCTGCAAGTTTAATGCTTAAATGTTATATTTTACTAGGAAATTATGGGAACCTAACAAATGCACACAATAATTTTTTTGTTTTCTATAATTTTACTAGACTTTCAGACAATAAAAATGTTCAGCATCATTTCTGTGAACAGCCAGAGCTGAACAGCATTTTTTCTTGTATTACCAACTGGTTACACATACCTGTGCATTATACAATCTCTAAACAAAACTATATGAAGATTATAACAAGTTGTTCTGACACATTCATACAGCTGTGTCTTTTACTGTAATTTAAACATGTAATGACTTTTCGAGATTTATATATTACTTTCACTTGTGAGGTTGAAGTTGTACCTTAGTATATATAGTACTATATAGTATATATACATATATATACTTAGTATATATATAGTGTATATATATATATATACACTATATATATAGTACACATATATATAGTACATATATCTATATATCTATATATCTATATAGATATATTAGGTTTGCTTCAGGTGTGTATAAGAGGTAAAAAAAATAATGATTTGTTCCAAAAGATATTCTCTTTTGAGAAAATATCTCAAAAAGACTTTTTTTTTTTTTACAAGGGATTAGAGCTGCATAGAACTACTGCCATTATCTTATCAGTGACTGCCTCTATCCTGTAGGGTATCCTGTAGGGAAAACTATGTCTCGCTGCAAAGGATTCTAGAAATGACACATGTATGTGTTATCAGGAAGAGCAGAGTAACTGATTTCCAAATGCTTGTTGTCTATGTGACAGTGCCTAAGTAAAAGCAAAAATGTTGCTGTTTAAAACTACAGAGAAGGAAAGAAAGAAATGTTATGGGGCAAATTTAAATACTACTGATTTATGAAGTAAGACATTAATATTAAAAAACATCATTTGGAATGCATCTAATGTTTTTATTGCTTCAACTTTATACTTTCCACTTTTGATTCAAAACTTTGAGCAGATCCAGGAATGAACATTTTCCAGGAAGGATCATCTTTTTCTTCCATTCACCTGGGGATCTACTAGTGCATAACGATAACTCATGTTTTACAAGCTGGAAGCATCACTGAAAATGGAGCACAAGTTGATTCCAATTCAGACAAATTTTGTTGATATGCACAGTTTTTGTAAAATATTCTGACTCCACGCCTCTATTTTCTGTAAGAAATACTGTTATATATGCTCAGTTCTTCTCCTGAGTCATTAATCTTAGAGGCCTCAGCTGGGAATCTCAAACTGTGAAGCAGCTGTCAATGCTTAGAAGGAAATGTGAGTAGCCAGAATGAACACTAGATCTGTTGCCTCCTTGTTGCTGCCATCATGCA
Source organism: Cinclus cinclus (assembly GCF_963662255.1). NCBI lineage: Eukaryota > Metazoa > Chordata > Aves > Passeriformes > Cinclidae > Cinclus > Cinclus cinclus. The sequence continues at coordinate 38,534,648 of NC_085051.1, forward strand.
ACAACACTCATCAGATCTACAAAACCAGAAATGCACATTTAGAGCCCCCTAAAGTGATTTAAATAGCTGCTAGATTTAGAGACTTTTCTACTCATAAATATTCAATATTTTCAGCTTAAAGGCTGTTTCAAATGAAAATGTCCCCAAACTGCAGAAATTCAAAAGAAAAAAAAAAAAGCTAATTCTGTTCTTTCTTGTAATACTTTGCTATCTCAATCAGAAAACTTTCTTTAACTTCTCTCAAAATACAGAAAAAAAACCAACAAATAAAAATGTTCTCTAATTGTTATTAAGGACAAATCTTATTTTTCTGCATTACTTTTTTACCTTCACTAACTTAAAAATCAAAAGAAAGAAAAGCAGCTGTTTTGAAGCTCTGTTTTGTATCTTTATAGTAGCCCAACTTGCATGTACAATAAGAAGATATGCAAGGGTGCTGACTGTTCTTATGATGTCAGATCCAGGCCACACATTTCTATGCAATATTTTACCAGGAAATTCACCATACACTGGGCACTGAAACGCAGTATCATAAATTCACTTCCAGTAAAACTGGCCACATATTGCCTGTTTTGCTCCTTATCCTTGGAGGCTGACAAAGGAGGAGAGAATACTGGACTATACCCAGGACTTTAAATTCATGAGAATTTACGTCTGTGGATCAGCATGCTCCTTGGGCCTATAAGCAAGAGATAGACAAGGAAGCAGAATTAGAAGCCAACACACTGTGAGCATTTGATGAATGTGTCTAGCTTTGTAAAAAGTCACATCTGGTATTATAACTCTTTGCCTCTCCAAGTTTGGAAACCGAAAGCATACAGTCTTCTTAAGAATTTTGGTTGCAAAAAACACCAAAACTTTGACCCACAAACCTTTTGAAAACATGCTTCATACAGGAAGCACTGATAGCTTAGCAGCTGAGTCAGAGATTTAATGATAAGTATGATGAAGATTGGTAAGCAAGATATTACCTTCTCTTGACATTTTCCAATACAAAGACTGTCCTGGAAATAACTAAGGTGTTATTAGCTTTTCCCTATTTTCTTCTTGCTGTCTGCTTCTGAAGATGTTTTGTAGATGCTGCTGGTAGTAAGAAGCTTAGCAAAACAAGGATAGAAATGAGGATTTAAAAGAAAGAATCAGATGCCACTGGCTAAAATTAATATAGAAGTTAAGAATCTAAAAAGAGAACAGTTTGAAAATAACTGTTTACTGATGTAGCAAAGCCAATTATCTTCAAATTATTATCTACTAGTTGATCAGTTCCAAATTCACAAAGGCATTATTTCCTAATTTTACAAGAAAAATGATGTAATGATTAATTTTCTTATTTTAGGGACTGAGAGGACTCAAATCTAAGAGGTACTGCCCTGTTTATACAAATCAGCTTTTGTGTTTTCTGAAGTAAGTGGCTCACCCACAGATCTACCTTTACCATGATACATGAAGTAGTATCAGAAGACACTGAAGGCTGTCTTTGCAGAAGACAGGAAAAGATAGTCTTCTAATGACCACAGAACAGGAAAGGTAACCTTGCCTTGGAACAATAGCTGTATTCTTCCCTTTATTCTCTTCATGACAGTTTTATATGTTTTGTTCCTACCTTCAACTGTCAGTCAAAGGACACAAAGAAAAAATGAGAGAAATTTTGAAATGGAATGCTTTTGCATGAAAAACAATGTTTCCTTTCTAGCTCTCAGAAAACATGACAACAACTTCTGTCTAACATGCAATTTATATGCCAGAGTTTGAAGCAACAACATCTGCATAGAAAATTCCTGCTGAAACAAAGAAACTAATAATTTTCTCAGAGCAGAAAAAATGTATTCACTTGTCCAAAACTCTGAACATTAGCTTTATTTCTGCACACCAAAAAATGACATTAACGAAATATTTGGAATGCTATCTGAGTTTAGCTTTCAGGTCTTTTCTAATAGTTGTAACTATAACTGGGGATAACATCCATAACATTGATAGTTTAACTTTGAAAAAGCTTTTGCAGATGCACGCTTTCAAAACAGATTTTATGTAGGGATTTTACTTGAAGAGTCTTTCCATGTGAACAACAGTGTGCTTGCTGAACACATTCAGAATACGAGTCTGCAGCCAGAACCACTAAACTCAAGACTGCTGCAAACAAATCTGGTCCATATAATAATTTTGTCTTCCTTTAAAAGGTGATTTTCTCTACTGCCATTGTATTGTTCTGCAGAAGTGCATAAAAGCCAGTGTTGAGGATGAACTCTGAAACAAAGCTTACAATTTATGATGAATCTTTGACAATAAGAGCAGTTAAACAGGCAAATAAATACCAAAGTGTAGTTTGTGAGGAGGAAATTTCTATGTATGTATTCTAGACTTTCAGATACTTTTTGGGATTTACTGGATCAGCATAGTCTAACTGAAAGCTACTGAGAATTCCTCAACTATTCATCCCCTGTATTTACAGAGAATAAAGGATGCATATCTGTCATAATGGACTCTCCATGCCCTTGAAGCATATCTAGTTTGGCCTTCCAGCATTTTTCTCCATCTCGTTTGGTTCATGAATGGCCTCCCAAGACACAAAAACATTGTGTACTAGGAGTCTTACACTGATCTTATCCATGGTAGGGGGTTTGGAACAAGATGATTTTTAAGATCCTTTTCAACCCAAACCATTCTATTATTTTATGCTCTCGCTGCCCTTTGCAAGACATCGAACCATATGAGATGAAGGTAGACAAAAGAGGTGGTTTGAATCTACCAAATTCACATCTACTATATCCAAATTTTTTTCATCTGAGGCTAGACTCCCACTGCAATTTTAACCTTCTTTGGAATACTAAACTTCAATGTTACTGTCCTGCAGTATCCCCAAGAGAGCATTCTTCAAAAAAAAGTGATGGCTGTCCCTGTCTTATATCTTTAACATTATGGAAATCAGCAGCTTTCTGCTCTGCAAAACTGAGATGATTAACAGTGTGGCTCCCTTGATAAATGCTAGCTTTTCACAGCCAAACTCAAACACAAAAGTGTGCTTTTACAGCTGTCTTGTTTGCAGTTTTGTACGTTTTTGTCAGATTTGTACAGTACAGATATAAAATGTAAGGCACACTGAGTCTCAGGTTCACTGCAGGCAGTTTATTGAGATGTAAATATCAATAATTATTTGTGGTTTTCAAATCATTCACAGATTGCCTTTCAATCATTTTGATAGCCAAAACTGTTCCATAAAGTACCTCAGACAAACACTAAAATGCATTAAATCAAGTTAGTTGCAACATCACCCTTTTGTCAGTGGCTATATCACTTATCTCTTTGATTTACTTACCAGAGGCTTCTCCTTTTCACTAAGCACTATATTCCCGAAAAATGTCTAAACAAAAAGAATCCTCAAAGAAAGCAGCATTCTGTTTACTGGAATACTTTTAATTCTAATAAAGTCTACTTAGGCCCTACCATGATAATTTTCAATATTTTAATTTTTTGCCTAATAGTAATTTCCCTAATATGTAAGACCTTTCATTCAACATTTAACCAACAAGGAAAAGGATACGTCCTCAGATGCAGATTTTCAACAACCTTCAGCAGAATGCCTTATAAACAATAAATGAAGGGATTATTAGAAAAGATCATGAGAGAATGAAAAATTTTTCTTTCTGCTAATGAAACAATATTTTGCCCAAGGTAAGGCAGAAGGATTTTGAAAGTGTGAGAACCTAAAGACAGACTTCCTGAATCTCTTAGAACTTTAACTAAAAATCTTCTTGCACGGGTACTGACTACAAAGTGTCAGCATGACAATAAGCTTCAGTACTCGATTACCCATCTACATTTCTTTATAAAAGTAATTAACTTTTAAAAATATATCAATAATAATAATAATACATTCTAAAGTAAATAGCACCTGCCTATATGAAAAGAGAATGCAAACTGGCAATTTTTATATGAAAATCTGTTGTAATGAACCATTACAAAAAGGGAAAACCAGTTAGTCACAATCCCAGACTCTGACTGAAGGATACAGTAAGCATCAGCAGAAACAACTTGATAGCAACTTTAAATTCTAGGTGAATTTCCTGCAGTGTCTAACAGGAGTGACAGTCTAACCAGAATTTTCACTATGTTTCAAGCCTTATACTTCTGTGAGTGGGAAAAATTAAAATAAGAGAAGGAACATTTTACGTACTTCCACAGAATAAAAATCCAAGAGAAAAATTATCAGGACTACTAAACTAATCTTGCTTTCTGTAATGTCAAATTTTCCTTCTGGCAGTACTGAGATATTCTGTTTTCCAAGATTAAAAAGAATTAATTTTCTAGCATGCCAATTTTTAAAATGTAAGACATATTGTGATATCAAACATAATGTTACAAGCTGAAATAAATATGGTATACACAAATATGGAAAACATACATGCAGAAGCCCAGACAAAAATCATTGAAATAAAACATTTTATTGTATCAAACATACATCATATCGTACCATATTTTATCATATATCATATCATATCATATCATATCATCATATCATATCACATCACATCATATCATCATATATCATGTTTTTGAAAATAATTAAGAAAAATGTTAGAATAATTTATATTCTTATTAATGAGAAATTATCAAAATAAGCTGCTCTCACATAACTTTTTTATTGCACCAAAAATTTATTTTTATATTTTATAAAGAAATCTGTTCCATTAAAATATTTTTACCGGTCTGGAAACAGGTGAGTTCATGCAATCTGCTGGAACGTGTTACAGAGCCTACAGAGGGTTTGAACAGTTAATTCCTGTGGCTGGGAAGCCCTGGCTCTTCAGTTAGTGCCTAAGAGCTTTGGAGTTTTGTTTCCACTCCTTGAATAACAACAGAATGATCAAGATGTTGGACTGTCCCATACATCCAAGAACCCAAGAATGACTGAGTTATATACTGAAAGCACACAGGCATAAACCATAGAAAGGAAATACATGCAAAGGATGCCCCAAAGAGTCTCCTGCATAGAGATTAGGTGGAAGAGGGCCATTTCAAACGTGTGGTTACTTTCTCTAAAGGAGAAATATTAGATTTCCAAATCTAATCAACATGCAGCATGAGTATTGTTAGCAGCCACATATTCCCTCTCCATTCTGTAAATACTGAGGCATAAAAGAGAGGCCAGCTTAACTAAATGCTTCTATCAAAAACAAGTTACATTTACTGCTCCTTCTGCAGCTTGTCTGTGGAATAAATTAAATACCTTTATCCCTGAAGTTTGTTTTGTCTTTAAATATACTTGCCCAAAGACACTGCTAAATAATATCAGTGGCCTTGGTCTCAACACCTTTCATCTGTGCAGCAGCCAAAGCTCCTGTGTCAGTCTGATAGAGCTCAGGCATTAATATACAGTTGCCTTTATACTTCAGTTGATTTGGAAGTAACTTATTCCACCAGAGGTGAATTCCATTAGTATAAGTTGGTCCTAAGACACAGTGTGTGTGAGGATGTGAGGACTGACATCAGCAAAGCAGACCACCTGTGTGGTTTTTTCCTTTGCATGATTATTATTATTATTATGCATACATGCTTGGTTTTTCATTTAGCTCTATAGTTGAATGTTTAGTTGACCCTAAAGAACAAGTTACAGAATATTTGCCTATACGTGAACATTTGCCAAGGCATATTTTTCTAAATAAGACATTGTTCTATTCTCACGATTCATATAAAAGATCTCATACTATTGTGGACATTTAAGAGTTATCCAGGAAAATACCTAACTACACAAAAATGTCTGCTTTAATTTATTGATTCATTTTGGACCATCATGGGAAACTTAGTGCCTAAAAATATCTCACCCATAGGCTTTATGTTCACATTTCATATGTACTGGGAATGACTGACTGTACTAGAGGCCCTTGGTACCTGTTGCTGAAGTTTCTGTACTCAGTATTTTTCTTGGATTGGACTTGCAGCCAACTGGTTGTAATTGACCCTCTACTGGGACAAGTTAGGATAAGAACATATGCCTTTCCTTAAAAAGAGAGAGACAGAAAAAGAGAAGGAGAAAAGGAGAGAGAAAGAGAAATATCACCAGTATTTATTTTAAGTTGCCTTCATTTCCAACTTTTCTGGCAGAATGTCAAGCTTCTGTCATAATGCAGAACTCCAGCTAAAGCAGCTCCTGGAAAAAAAGACTACATGAAGAATTCTACCTAACGAAAATATAAATTTTAAGAATGGACCAGCAGAGTTATTTCTGCCCTGTAGGGTAGACAGTCCATGTAATATTGCCATAAGATTTCTGCATAAGAAATGCCAGGCTGGCATCTCTCTTTAGGGCAGTCATTAGTCAATTTGTCATACTTCATGCAAACATAAATTACTAAATTATAACTACAAATGTGAAAACCTCCAATAGTCCTTTACCTCAGGCCAACTATTTCTAGGCTAAACAAACTTGACACCAGGCTTCAGCAGCAATTGTAACAATTCCATGAGGAACTCAAGGAGTTTCTGGCTGTACTGTACGAAAATATGCAAATTCTATCTAACTTTTAGTCTACAGAAAAGGCATTTTATTTTTACTAAACTTTTGCATGCAGAAAAACACATTAAAAAACAAAGCCAATGTCTTTGCATAAATCTTTCAATGCAATACATTAAGCTTTAGCGCATGTAAATGCACCATCTTATCTTTGTTGGTGAACTCACACTCACACTAGCTTCATTCTCAGTTTTGGCATATGAAACACCTCTGAAATCAACAGTCCATTCCTAATGGAACTCAGCATCCCCTTGTTCCTGTCCCAGTGCCCAAATACAAGTAAACCTACTGGAAATCATCCTTTTCTACTTTAGACATATCCAAAAGTTTTCTGTTTTGAAAACTGCCATGCATAAATCTCTTCCTACTAAAGAAATATCAATAGTTCATATATTCATACCTAAAGTTAAACACTAAGTTGCAAAACACTGACAGATGAAGTCAAGTCCATCTCAGACAGGTGAATTCCTTAATTAGGCATTGAAATGCTCCAATTTTTATCCAAAAATACCACACCCTACACAGCCATAGACTTCTCTGATATCTCTAATAAATATAAATATTTGGTGGCACTCTTAGGCCTGGCTTCCAAAAGGCAAGTCAACAGTATCTCAGTATCTGCTAGTGCTACCTTAGGACACTGATGCAACATTTAACAGATAATACTGAAAGTGGTATCCACAACTCCCAAAATAAAAGCCATACATTCCTGACTGAAAGTTCAACCATAACAGCAGCTTTGTTTGCAACAGAGATGTGTCCTTCTCCAAGTCACTGATCAGAGCATTAAGACTAGCACAGTCCTTAGCTTAGACTATTCTTAACAGTTAAATACAAACTACTTGAACTATAGTAATGTCATATAGAGACTGAGTGGTTTATAATGGATTTATGAACAAAGAGCATATACCTATATGTAACCTAATGTTTTCTAGCTGGATGAAAATAGATGTTCCTTCTTAGGTGGTAAATGGCTGTTGAGCAGCCAGATGTCCCAAAAGGCAAAAAAGGGAAAAACCTTTTCCACAAGGAAAAAGCAGTACTTGTCTTCCATGAACACGCTTCTCACCCTCCTGCAAACTGCTCACCTTTCATGTCCCTCAGTCCTCCCACTCCTCTCCAGCCCTAGCTGCATTTCTGGGCCCATAGGAGCTGTAATGGACTTACAAGCTATGTAATTGCTGTGGGTGATTTCATCAGCAGTGGCCACGCAGCCTCGGGCCAGGGGGAGGTAACATTACACGACAACAGAGCATCTGTTCAGTTTTATTTTAACATACCAGCCAGACATGGAAAAAACATTTTTCCTAATTGTTGGTATGAATGCCAGGATGGCATTAATGTGAACAAAATGCCCATGAGCTACACTGCCACCCATGACAGCAGGTACTGCTGGAGTCTGTGGAAGTATCCATAACAAAACTGACCTCAGCTGTCCTGCAGTCGCAGCTCAGATATTCACCCATTCACCATCAAAAGGAAATTGGCTCCTGACACACAAGCAGCTCTGCAGAGAAATTCTTGAATAGCTCATGGGCCTTCCTTCTTTACAGAAGGAAAGAAATATAGATCTCATACTACTTTTTACACTGTTGGCAGGCGAAGATAATCTGAAAAAATATTAAATTATGGAGAATGAGAAAACTTTTCTATATCTCTCTCTGTTTCTTTTTTTAAAGCAGAAACTTAACCTCTCCTATGGATTTAATGCCATAAATTGTTGCAACCAAGATGTTTATAAAAGACGTTATCTAAACTGGAATCATCAAGAAACTGTATCAGAAGACACTGTTTATGTACAAGCATAATTATGCCAGTCTTTTCTTCCCCCCCCCCCCCACCTTTTTCTTTCCCTCTTTTTGTTTCCTTTGCATAGATCTACTTAACTCTATCTCTTCGTGTGGGCAAAAGCTGACAGTTGCATGACAAGGAATGTTTCCCTTTATAAAAGCCTACTTCCTCTCTGTGTAGTTTTAGCCTCATTGAAATGTTTCCTATTAAGCTCAATCAAGGCGGCAATTATCTAATTACTCACTTATGCTTTTCCAGTCAAAAACTGTACAACCAAGCATATTAGAGGGCTGCATACATGTTTATTATTGTTTTTATATGTCCCTATTTAGGTTTAAGAAGCAATCAAATATTTTTACAGTACTTTTGTACTGCCCCTATGTCTGTTTGCTACAATTTTCTACTACAGCAGGTCACAAAACCACTTCTATGCCTCCTACCAATTCCACAGGAGGTAGATGGTAATTTCAGAATCAAGTTGCAAACTCATTTCATACCAATGGGCTTTGCACAAATAAGCTTTTGAAGAAGAAATGATCCAAGGGAACTTTTAGGTCTTCTAAAATGCACCACACTTATGACAAAACTCAAGTGAAAATGGATTTTACAAGGCACACATCTTCTATACCTAGATGCTTTCTTTAGAAGGATCCTTGAAATCAAGAGTATCAATGATGCAGGTAGTTTATATTGTTCAAATGAGATATGCAATGAACTTATTGCCATAAAGAATCATGGCAGCCAACCTTCAGTGATTAGGACTTTTTACTGAAGTACAACAGAAATTACACTATATAAATGTACACCATGCCAGTCTTGGTTGGCTACCAAGTTCATGCCCTATATGTAGACCGCTATAATTTTGTTATTTCTCTGAGAAATACTTTTTATCAATAAATTATATTTTAAAATTATTAAAGTTTATAATGCATGGTGCTTTGTTTTAGAATACCTAAAGACTTTAAAGACATGAACAGAATTGTATTAAAACATCTTCACACAGTCTTTAGAGCATGCAATACTTAATGTCTTGAATTCATTATAGTGATTATTTTTTTGAAACTGACTTGTGACTTTGGACACCACAGTTTCTAGGCTCATAACCTAACACACCATATAGTAATAGCAACATTTTCAAAATGGTGCTGAGCAACCATCCATTGAAACCTAGACCTTTTTTCCCACCCCACTTCAAGAACTCAAAATCTATGACCCTTTTTCAGTGGTACTTGAATTGCATAGTTTGGATCATGAACACTTAAATCCCCATCTGAAGCCTTGAAAGTTCTTCCCAGGTCCAAAGTAATCTTGTTTTATAACTGAGCCATCTCAGAGTGGCTCTTCCAACATGATTTTAGCTATAAAACATGGTACTCCTTCAGAACCCTCATGCTGGTTGGTTTCCACACAGAAACCTCTATTCTGTGAGATATAGCAGAAACACAACCACAGAAAACTTCTGACCTATGTTTCAGAAATACCACAGCTTTGACTCTTCACATAAGGTTTCCTGTAATGCATGACAAGGATGACTGAAAAATTCCCTTTGAGATTTCATGTGGTCCATAAACAAAAGCCTATGTCTTTTTATAACACTTACTAGTGTAAGAATAAAAGGACAGGACATACCAGCTAAACACTTGCTGCTTCCCCCAAACAGTGCCTAGAAGGGCACAAGACCCACTCATAATCTCACCTTCACCTTCAGGTCACTACTGGGGAGATACTGCGTTCATGTGTAAGAGAACAGCAGTGCTCTCTGTGGCAGAGAAACCTCAGCCTTCTTGCAGGCATTCTGTCTTGGGTGCAGAACATAAAGCCCAAGACAAGCCCTTTCACTCTTTCCTCCATCTCAGGCCACAGATTGTACCTATCAAAGACAACTAGCTGCTTCTCTTAAGTTTCAAGTTACTTTATCAATAAAGACTGCTTGAAATTCATGGGAGTGTTTAACCATTTTAAATAGGAAGAAGCAAAAGGACCAAATATTAAACATTTCACAAAGACAAAATTACTTATCAGACATGGGGAAAAGAATTAATGTTGCAGAACATAATTCTAGAATTACAAATGCATTATCCCCTGTGCATAAGACTTGCTACATATACATGGTTTTAAAGCACACACACGCAGTGAGTCTGGAAACACTTAGCAGTGACAGCCTGCACTAGTGTGTAGGAAACATCTTTAATTTCTAGACCCGAGACATCTGGACAAAAGTAGAACTAAATTGTGTTCATCACATAGCTGCCCTTTATTAACTTACAGACTATAATAATTTTTTGTCATCAAGTTTTGAACATATCCTGTTGTCTAGTTTTTAAAGTGAAAATGTTCATTCCTAGGAAAAAGGATAACTTTATAGAAAAAAAAAAAAGGTAAAAGAAAAAAGAAGGATTTCCAGGCTTATGTTGTCATGGCTAGAATGTAAACAAATACTTACACAGTATTTCATAGATTCACGAAATGCACTGTTTTTCCCACCACCATCACTGACTATGATGTTGCTTCATATACATTATCAACAAAAATATAGCTGCCTGGAGTTTCTGTAAGATATATATATATATATATATATATATATTTATAAATATATATATATACAGAGCACACACTCGCACCCCATATACATGAAGGTAATATCCATGTGAAAAATTGAAGAGGTATACAATACCCATGACTGCATCACCTGCCTACTAATCCAGCTCCCTGGGAGTTACTCTAACATTCCAAACTACTGAGCAACTTCAAACTGTTGCCACTGAAAGGAAAAATTATAAAAAAGAATGAAAAATAAGGAGAAGAGTCCTAATCCTGCAAACATGACAGTGAAATCCTTCTCCTTTTCATTTTCTCTTACCTCCCTACGAAGTATTTTCCCAAATTAAACCATGAGCCATGTCCATCTGAACAACAAGAAAAACAAAGCAAATTTTAACAGAATTTTGAACTTCTACCTTTAGAAGTGATACACCAAAATCCAGCAGTTTTCCTGATGGACTTTAACATTAGAATGGTATTGACTAGAAAGATTTATTCTAATAACTGCAGCTCTGATGAACAGTTCCAATTTTAAAAAACACTGAAAGAGTCAGAATTCCCAACATCCCAATGCAATGATTGTTATATCCTTACGAATCAGCACAAAGTAATAGTCAAGCTGCACAGAGATTTTAATTCTAATTTTAAATCCCTCAACCCTACCATGATATTACAATATAACTTTCCAGGCAAAAACTGCTGTAATTACAGCAAAAATATGTTCCTTGTAGATGTTTATATTACAAGAGAAAGATAACTCTTAGTATCTGTATCTTTATTAGGGCTTTTCAATGATAGAAAACTTTGTGTTGCCACCAGTAATGATCCGGATGGCATAGAACATGGTAAGATACAGAAAACTTCCCAGAGGATTTAGAATAATGATTCTTAAAAATGTTTTAATCTCATAGAACACTCTATGGCATTACTGTAGTTCCCTATATAAATAAATCAGTCCATAGAGCAGGTACACGTCAGCTTTAATAAACCGTGGTCCCTATATTAGATGTTATCCATAGGAAGTTTTTACAGTGGTGCATCTCATGTCTACACAGTAATATCAAATCCTCTAAACAGCTCATAGATGTAACACCATGACAAGAAGAGTGGTGCAGAATTCAGGTTTTAACTGTAAAGAAGGTAGATGTTCCAGCAGAGAAGTCATCAGCCAAGAGTTCTGGTATAGAAGACTATTTTCTGAATTGTTCATTCTTCCGTCAATAAGCTATTTGGATGATTTAAAACATGTTCTACATTTTTGAAGTATAAACTAATCCAAATACTCTTCAGGCTTGATTTGAGCCCAATACAGCCACCACAATGCTAAGAATATCTTTTTCATTGCTGGGTTATGAAACACAGATCAGCTGTAGAATCTTGGACTTTAGAGATACAGCATCTCAACTGGATATGGCCTGACCAGTCTTATCTGACTTTGACCTGATTTAAGCTGGACAAGATCACCTCCTTATTGCTGGAATAATAGTAATAGCAATACTAGTAACAACAAACTGAGTCTGCAAGACAAAAAGCTTCACATGATATGCACACTAAACAAAGTAAAACATTTCAAAATCTCCTATAAATATGTGTACCAAGTAGAACATTGAATTTTTTGATTACACCTCTGTTTAGATTTGCTTGGTCTTATAAATAGAGATCTGCCATGACTATGAGCCAGATACTATTGAGATCAAAATTAATTACATCTCATTAAACAGTTTAAATGAGGATTTTTTTTATTTAAAAATTTTAATTCAATTGTAGTGATTACTTGGATATGTAGAACAAAACTGACTCCTTTTACAAAGATAAAGCTTTAAAAATATAGCAAATTTAAAAATTGTATGGACTAGGGTTTTAAAAGAAGGTAAGGTGCATACAAACAATACAAATACAGAAAGAAAATGTAAATAAAAGGAAATTACAGCTCTGTGTTCCATTAGGATTAAAATTACATAACTGCTCACTAATTAATAAAATAATTGAGTAAGATTTCTATTTTTATTATATAAGTTAGTACAGAGAGAATTTTGACAGTTAAAACCAACAGCAGTAGGAGAACAAAGTATAAACCATAGTATTTAATCTAAAAATGTTCTTCATACTGCTGAGCATAGATGCAATGGAAAGAAACGAAAGGTTTATTAAAAAGAGCTACTACTTATTAATTTTTCCTGAAGACAATAAAATCGAAATGTAGAAATGTTAAGAGCAGAGAGGGAAAGGACTAGGAGAATTAAAATCCTTAAAATCTTTAAATCATTGCAAAGTCAATAAGGCAAATGGGGATTGAGAACATGACAAAAATCCCAGCTGTACACGTAAAATAAAAGAATGGATAAAACATATGTAAAACATGAACATTTTTATATTAAAAAGACCAGTGTTTCAACCATTACAGCTCTGTCTGATTAGCAAACAGATACAAGAATAGCGAAGATTGGAAAGCACGATCTGTACCGTCTACCTCACTGATTCTCAAGAAAAACATGATGTCAGGGTCCTGATGGTAGGTGGTCTTTGAAGAGAATATGTTGATTTCACATAACACAGTCTCGATTTAAAGTGGATGTGGAAATAGACAACGCACACCCAGAGCACAAACCACATGGTATTACCTTTGTACACAGATATGTAACAGCGCAAATCCCTCCAAATTAAAGGTTAAACTGGTCTCAGAGGAAGAGCAGTCTAGCCAGCCCCACAGCAATGTAATCACGTTACAGACCCCAGAGGAAGTTAGAAGCCATTGGGACAATCACCTTTGGACTCCACTGTAGAGCAAGACACTGCTGCCAGTAGCTGATTTTCCACAAGTGAGAATCTGTGTTTAAAAACAGTACTAATCCATTTTGCAGCAAGCACCACAGCCTAAGATGAGGCTGGAAATGGTCAAAGTCTATCTGCCTTATTCACATGGAACTGTTTCCCATGTTCTCACTAATAAAAATTCAGCCACTGTAGCTTTCCTTTTGTAAGTTCAGAGGATATACTGTGTTATACCTGCTATTGTATTACTTTTGAGACTGTAGCATCTGGAAATTTATATTTCTGATTGGTGGGGGCTTTTTGGCTTTTTGTTTTTTAATTTTATTTTTTTACTTTATCTCCCTTTGGAATTTCCATTAAATGATTCCATTAAATAGAGAAATTGCTTGGCTGTCCCTCTTCTATTAGTTTCACAACTCCAGCTTGCTCATGTTTGTTTGGCTTCTTGAATTCCTGGCAACATCACATCCCACTCCAAGCAGCACAGGTGAAGGATGAACTTCTACTGGTACAATTATTTTCTGGGATACAGCAGCAGGGGATTCATCTAGCATCCTGGAAGGCAGAGAATTAATTTCTTCAGGCTGGAGGGAATTCAAACCATATCTATTTTTTGTGCCTTGTCAAGAGCAATTACACAACAAAGAGGGTGGCTATATCCCACTCTCAGAAGTTGCATTCTCAGTTTGGATCCCAACTGGATGAAGCACTCACTCTGCAGCTTAAAAACATACATGTCACCTGAGAAGTGGATCAACAATCCCCCCCATTGTCACAATGTACCAACTCACCCTTCAGACACACTTATTTTTTCCCACTGGCTGCTCCAGTTGTTTAATTCCCAACTCTGTGTTCTTGCTATATTTGTACAACTACTTTTTAGCTACTGTCATTCTTAAATTGAGGGCAGCAGGTAGGTGTCCTGGACATCCTCCTGTTAGGCTCCTTTTCTGTCACCCTCTAATGTGATGCTGCAGGCATCTAGAGCTGCCAATCCCTGGCCCCAGCCACAGTGCATGAGAACACTGTGAACCTAACGGCACGATTTGCTAGCAGCTGTACCTCAAAGTCAGCAGGAGAGAAACTGTATTTTGTGGTAACAGTGCCATACAAAACAACCACAAGAAGCACATAGCAACTTTATTCTGTCTATTCCTGAATCTCCATTTCTGATGTAAGTGTATGGAGTAGTTCAGCTTCTGGCAGTCAAATAATTACAGAGGACTTCCAGTCTAGCCATGGCAAGCTCCTTCCAAAGATCTAGAAACTCACTTCAAAGGAAACTGCCACAGAGCATTTTCTCTAGTGGCTTTTCATTCAGTTTGGCATAGCAGTCTTCTTTTCTGTCCAGTTGTTTCTCAGCTAAAAACACATCCTTTTCTCAACTGCCAGCTAATTCATTCAGTTGAGACATGCAGCCAACATCACACTTTCCAACTTGCTTAAAATTCAGTCTTATAACACCTTCTCTCACATGAGGAATCATTACTGGGGTTCAGTATAAAGTCATACTTCCTTTAGATTTAGTCTCAGCAAAATATTTGTCTGCTAATGCAATAATTACAAAAGCATATTAAAAAGGGATGTGAGAAAGTAAACATACATATGAAGTAAGTAATGATGTGAAGAAGCCTAATAATTAATTCCTTTTTCAGTCACTAAATACAGTATATCCTCAATATTAGACACCCCTATATAACTTCATCTAAATCTACTAAAACCTTTAATTATAATGGCCTTTTACAAAGGTGCTGAGGATGGACCCAATTATGTCAGATGTTGAGAACTCACTATTCCAGTTAATTCTAATAAGAGATGAAAGTATCCTGAATGTCGATCCCAGCTGCTAGTTAAGACTTCACAGTCACACTGGAATGCCTGAATCCTAGTAGAATTATGCAAAAAGACATACACAGCACCAAATTAAAGCAGATAGGTTCACCCTGTTTTCAATTCACTGTTAAAAATGTCCACGTTCCCTCTCTCTCAATGAGTCTGATCCTCTTCTACTTGTTTTCTCTCTCTGTTTTATTCTACTGCAGTGACCAAGGGAAAAAATAGATGCACAAGCTCATGCTAGAAAACTGAAATATCTTCCCATGCCGTTCAAGCTTCACATTATGTCAGATGCCTGACTCTCCATGCACAATACTGTCAATATGCTGGTACTACACAGTTACAGGTTTTTAGAGGATAAGGAAGCAATATTTCCTACTGATCCAATTTATCTGAAATGCAATCATTTTCTCACCCTCACAGCAAGATTACAGAAACAGGCAGATTTGAATTATGAATTAGAAATCTAATATTAAAAGTAAAATAACAATGTATAGTTACTCGCAAGCTACAGTTAACACATAGCAAATACAGGCTAAATACACTGTTTCCCAGAGATAAGTGAGGTTTTCACCTACATTTCTATGAAAATGGGGAATACTGAAGCTTTCAGACTTCTTGCCTCTCCTACAGCTGCAAATAGTGATAGGAACTGTAAGCTCAGTTTGGAGAAGGACAGACTGAGGGCATCTGCCTCAAATTATGTTGGGAGCAACTGTGACATAGTATGCTTGTGCTTAAATAGATAAATTTCATTGCACTGCCAAGATTATGATTTCTAGTCTGTCTCAGTCTCTACCTCTATTTCTTTTGGCTCTAAGCAAGGCAGAATCAGAGATGCTATACGAGTTTCCTAGAGAAATAAAAAGGGCACAGCCACAGAATCCAGTTATCGTACTTCAGCTAGTTCACATGCATCAGCTGAACTAAGGTAACTGCCTTTGTAACTATGCCCAGCCCTGGGAAGAGACATGCTCGTTTGATTTGCAGGCCAAACTATTGACAGAAGGCTAAACTGTAAAGCAGTAATAATATGTTCTTAACACTGAGCTTTAGGAATCTGAGCTAGAATTAAAATTGAGGATCACTAAGCTCCTCATTCTGTACATTGGTTTTAAGAAACCCATGGAGCAGTACCAAGGAATACACCACACTTACACTTGCTTTTCCCAAGAGCCTGATATATATCAAGAACTGAATTTGTACACAGTAAAGTGCTCCAAAATTACTCTGTAGTAACAGAAGTCAATTTACTGACCGGTTTGGGTCCATCTTGCGTAGATTTATTCCTGTGTTTATTTTTAAAATAATGAGAAGCTTAGCTCAGCTAATGGGGCTACTTAAGTGTGGAAGGCACCCCAAAACCACTAGCCATGTTTCCTTGCATTGAGGAAGCCTTAAAACCATGTTATTTACCATGTGGGGCAACATTTATCTCATCTACCACCTTAGGCAAAATGTCAGACAACTAGTCTAAGGAAACAATTTCCCACTAAACCAGGACAGATAAAAGTTTCATGAGAGAACATTTGCCCCCACTTTAGATACCAATCGTAGGACAGTTTCGGACAAGATGCCTCTCACTATGCAGTTTAATACAGGAAACTTAGATAAACTAGCTTAGACTAGACACTGAATTTATGTATGGATAAAATTAAGGAAACCTCTAGAAACTCAAACCATGTGTGAAAACTTCAAAATGTAGAATTGGCCACTGAATGTAAAATTATATTAACGTCATCAAAAGAGCCAGATAAAGAGCAATAGAATTAAAGCAAACAGAACCACCGAAACCATTCATTGTTGATGTTTTGGGTTTATTTTCTTTTTTTCTAAACTGAGTGCATTTGAAGTCAGTACTTCATTAGCAAGAATCATACTACATACATATATACAAATCTGCCACATGTATATTCTTTTTTATATATACTTTAAGTTCTTGTGATAACTGCAAATGAATACAGTTCTGCTGCTGCAGGAACATTCATCCCCAAAGAAGTCTTACAAAAGCGAAATAATTTTACATATAAAATTTGTAAGGACTCTGCTCTCCCTTTGAGAAACTTGGAAGGCAAGGAGAAACAATGGTTGTTATTCCACCTTTTTTTTTCCTCATTCAACAAAACTGAACTGTTACTTCTTTAGTAACAATTCAAATACTCTGGATTAACTATAAATATGACTTCCAAAACAAAAATATAGAAAAGAGGAGAACTCTATTTTAATCTGATGCTTCTGAAGTAAACGTTTATTTGAGAAACTTCTTAGGAATTGAAGCATATTGAAGAACCAATGTACAACTTCAAGAAAACTGACTTTCATGCAGAACATACTCTAAATCAGAATATTTTCTTTCATATTTGGAAGAAAAGTTTTTGAGAGTAATGAGTTTTTAATTTTTCTCCTTACCTTTTCCTGATGTCCAGTTTTTTTTAACCAGGTCTGAAGGAAAGAAGCAAGTGAGAAACACAAGGTATCCCCACACAAATTATTATACTGAAACCAAGAAGGTGGTGGTGAGGACATATTTCAAAAGGTCTATATGTACCCTACTCTTCTCAGTTCTATTAAAATATTCCCTAGCAAATTCCAATGACAGCATAGCAGATAGGACTTTCTCAAGCACTCCTCACATGCACACCTCTCCATTTATTATTATCCTATGTGTATAGAATAGAAATGTGCATGAGGAAATCAAATATTTTTTTTGCTCATGATGCTGTAGGAACATTTAGATAATAAAATATACCAAAACACATAGCATATTATCCAAAAATCACTGCCACAAGGTAAAACAGTAGTATCATTAAAAAGGTAGTACTAGGATTTTAACTTAATCCTTCCAGGAAGAGGTAGATCATTAGAATGAAGATAATTTTTCAAGTCCTTGAGTACTAAGTGACCCTCATGCTCTAAGTTAACAGCATCAGACAATGCTCTAGTTTCACAGCCCAGTCAGCTTTGTCAAGCTCTTGACATGTTGAAGAGCTGGACTTCTCCACAGTACTCAAGTATTTACATTTTGAAAGAGATGTAAGTAATAACTTCTTTCTCAGAGTTACCAGCTTAGTGCTTTAGCTGTGAGTAGGAACACAGTTTCACAAATTAAAATACTCCTGCTGTACAAGATATGGGGACAAAGAAAAAAAATGGAAGAACATTGTATTTTTAAAAAGTTAATATTAACTAACTTTTCAGGTCAAGATTCAAGTGCATTCTAAAAAAATAAAAATATTGCAAAAATCTAAGAGAAACAATTCCATTTACTTACACTGATAAAGACACTACTACTCAAGCTTCCAGCCTTTCACCATTTTCCAGTATGGAGAATATCCAAAACATGAGAATTGCAGGAGCTCATTGCCTCCTTGCTTACACTCACACCCAACGGACCTCAGCACTGAAGACAAATTCATCTGCCCTTTCTCAGCAATTTTTATAATTCTGCTGCATTTGTAGTTGAGTATTTACTATAAACTAATAATCTTTCTTCTTGCTAAGGAGCAGGTGGATATAGATTCTCCCATTGCTGGTTACATGGTGGGTCAGAATTTGTGTCCTGTTTTAGAATGCAGCCTTATTCCACTTCTCTGGATACCCTGATACTACAGTAATATTATTTGAAATTAGCATGAAAACAACACCTTAAGTATTCTATTTAATTATGTGCAAGTAGAGGTGAAGTACTGGTGCACAGTTAAAATTAAAACCATACTGGACATGTGAACCTCGACAGTAGACTTGAGCCTGCTGTGATGTGATAAATGAATGAGCTGTAAATCTCTGCCTGTCTTTGGTTGGCATCCAACTGGAAATTGATCTCCCATCATTCTTCTTTAAAGCTTGGGTGTAACTCCAGAATCCTGGCCAACATTTCCTTTCTCAATAAAATACGATCAACACACCTAAAGAAGTAAGAGAGCTACAACCAATCTTATGGCAGATGCCACATTAGCCTACTCACAGCACCACCAATAATGACGAAAGCTACTTTGTAAAAGACTCCTCAGTACTGAAAAATAGTATATAAACCCATTTTTAATATGCATGTATATATAAAATGGATTTTGAACCTAGGCAGTTTTGTTTTGGTAGGTCCCTTAACATATAAGCAGTAAAAATTACTGGGATGTTTTATATTCCCAGTTCTTCATAGAAATGCATTGGGAAAGCTGTTTCCAATACTTTGCCAGTCTACATTTTAATAGGGAAAAATAACTGCTGATTATTATGAAACAATGAGCCACATTTCAAGTAATCCAGCCAATCAGTAGAAAGGATTTGAGGTCTTCTGGTTTATATTTGTGTGCAAACAGCTGTATTTAATTTTTTAGCTTCTTTGTTTTCCAAAGCTTTTTAACTTTTTGTCAGATAAAATCCCTGTTGTCATGGTGGCCAAGACACCAGCAAAATTAGGGTGGAGGAAGGGTGAGAGTTATAATGGAATGGAAGGCCTCCTGGGTTGAAGTCTATTAAAAAAAATATTTCCCCAGAATGAAATGAATGTGTAGAATAAGAACAGTTCATCTGTAGGTAAAATACTGACTCCAGAATACATTACTTGGAATTGTAAATACTGGTTATTGTTGTGATCTCAAATCACATTGATAGCTGCTTGCCTAAAAAGTAGTATAAAAAATATCACACAAACTTGACATCATAAAACTCCTAACTTCCTTATTTTGCTAACAACTTATAACTTCCTTAGGAAAGTGTTTGGATTTATTTTAATAGAGCAGTTGGGGAAGAATGAACACTGGAAGAATTCCAGCTGCAGTACATGCAGTTCTTAAATATTAAAAATAATAAAATAATTTCATGACTTTGTAGCACTTTATTGCCTCTTTTGAGATTTACTTCAAAATTTAATAAGTTTTTTGCACTATAAAAACCTGAGTAGAATTTCAGTAGGGTCAAAAACTCTAAATCTAGCTGGCACTGCAAATTAAAATGAGTTTGGTATTCCGAGTTCAGACCTCCTAGGACAGAAGTTAATGTCACAGAACTACTGTATACTGAGTATAAATCTGTGCTCCATATTCCAAGTTCTTCATGCATTGGGCTTTCATGCTGCCTTGATCACGCCTGTATTTTAGTGTTATGGGAAGCTTTGATTAGGAAAGTCCCAAAAATAATTAAAAGACTCAGCAGCAGCCTAAAAAAATGAATACATCATTGTAGGCAATGGCCAGAAGTCTGAGCAGAGAGGGACAGAAGACACAGGACAGTGAATTCATCTGTGCTTTCAATCTCTTCAAAAAACAGCCACTTCAGAGACCATGGAGAACATCCAAAAGAAAACCCTAGCATTTAAATTCAGTAGGCCAAATTCAAAGACTTGCTCAGAACTCTCTGACCTCCAGATGCAGCCCTCTCCTGGCAAACACAGAAAGCAGTTAAATTAACCTTTTAAATCTTTTCTCCCTGATATGGCCCAAGTTGACCCTCAAATTCCATGGGATGTTTGCTAGAAACTAATCAGAAATGCAAAATGTACTTCTTAAAAATTGTTTATGTTCTATGTAAAATTGATTTTTTTCCCTTTAATACTAAAATTTGGTCCATCTGTTGAGAAAACAAAATATTCTAAATATATACAGAGAGTAGAACTGGTTCATTCCACTAGCTATATCCTGTGGTGGATGCATTTTCATCAGTATGTTTGTCTTGCAGACAAAATGAATATCAGATGGTGGTTCTGAAAAAGGGCAGACCTAACATGAGGTGATTAGTTTCAAAACCAGATTTTTATTCTTGATAAATTATTACCAAATACAATCATCTGTTGATTGAGGATATAAAACAGATTGGTCATACCATAACCCACAGGTTAAATGAAAAACGGAAATAATAAGTTTATTTAACATAGTCTTGCATTAAGTTCCTGAGCAGTGCAAATCTAAGGCAAATAATTAGATTTCCAATTTAAAGATATACATTTGTTAAATTAGACATTTCTTGAGGTCATTGAGGCCTTTATTCGCTATTCTATCCACACTGTGAGCTATATATGCACACAGGCTTTTAAAAATGTGCATAAATATACAGGTTTAATTTGTAACCAATGATTCATATACTTTGTACAAGACTTATCAAATAGAAATGCCATTAAAATTGAAATTTTATTCAATTAAAATTGATAATTTATTACATTTGTAGATTATTTGTGAAGAAAATATAACAAAACTGCTATCTACAAAAATAAATTCTAGTTGAATACAGAGTAAATTAAAGGGTTTCTTACACCAGCAGTCCTAGAAGCAAATAATTTTGACTTACTAAAAGCAACTCATAACAATACCTGCCTAGTAGATAGTATTGAAATCATGGCATAATTAAATATGGACATTTGAGGAAGAAAATAAACTCCTCCAAAACTATCTTTCTTTATCATAAATCAATTAATGCACTGCATTTAACATGAAGATGAAAAAAAGAGACCCTAAGTTTTCCCAACATACACTTACACCTAAGTAAAAATTCTGACATGTTGTATTTTCACTGGATTCTATGACAGGTAGTTATCTAGGAAACATTCCCTACATAAATGTTCTCATGACAATGATAAAGTTACAGCTATGAATATAAGCCTTCCAAGTTCAGTAGTACAAACTTACAAAAATAATTCACAGAAATTTCCCACTTTTAGAGACAGTTCTGTGTCAAGATTTTAAAAACAAAGCTGCCTGCTGACTAGAAATGTTTACCTTCTTTAGGTTCCATTACTGGGAATTCTCTTACCAACCATAAAATTTATTTTGTTCTTCTGTTAAAACACCTAAAACATATGCTAAGTCAATAAAAAGCTATTACTTCACTTCTGTTTTAGTTATTGTTCAAAATTTTCACATATAAGAAAAGCTTCACCCTCACTTATGCTCCAGCTCTCAGTAGCAGGTTTATTGTTAAAACATTCAAAATTCATGCACATTTTTGTCATACTGGAGGGAAAATTAGAGAATTTTGCATTCATGTGTAGACAGAACTATTTAAAGTGAAGAAAAATCAACATCACTAATTTTACTTTAAAATAATTCTGAGATTTTTAAAGCTTTCATAAACAGGTAATTGTTTTAGGAGATTGTTTCTGAATAGGGTCAATTGAATTTTACACTTCCTGTAAAACACTTGAAAGTACCCAAGCACATAAAGTTCCACTGATGTGTAGATTACAATTTTAGGTTTGTCTTTTATTTTCCCCCAATAGCATGTAATTCTGCAGAAGGTATCAGAATTTTCCAAAAAATGGCTGTATATTTTAATTAGTTGTATATATATTTCATTAGTTGCATTTAATTATTGTATTTCAAATAGTTAATGAAACTCTTACTGTTTAGAAAATAATTTTGTTGCCTTTTTTTTCTTCATTTGTGCTATTCAAATTACCATAATGGTAACTTATTTATTTTATTCATTGGTTTTGCATCTTCACTGCACTTTTTCCAGATGGGAATTAATGGGGATCCCTAAGAAGTTTATTGTGGTTTCTAGCCAGTGGAATCTAAATATTTCTTGTACTGCCTTTTGAGTATCATTTTTTTCATTCCAAGTGCTATTACTCTGGATTTGATATAATTGACTCTTAAGCCTGAAACCCCTCGGAATACTATCATTTAGTTCATAAGGCATGAGGCACACTGAAGTAAAGGGATCAGCAATCATCATTAGAACATCATTCATGTGAAGTTTAATTCTTCCCTCCTTATCAGACATCTGTATTTATTCTCCTGTTGTAGCCTTCTCCACACCCCATTCCTGATCTTTTGCATGAAAGAGTGTCTTGGTTTGAAAGACAGGTGTCTGCTAAGAAAGGCAGAAGCCTGTCTTTGAAATGGGGAATGTAACCCCCCCGCCCCCCACCAAATTATTATAATTTTGAAATTAAGGGGCTCTCAGGCAAAGATAAAGAATAGGAATAATAGCTCTTTACTAGGAAAATTAAAAATACAAATACAATATTACAAAGAGCAAACCCCAAATACTGACAGTCAGAATACCACCTAACACCCCATCAGTCAGGGTGTGGGAGTGACAGATGTGGTACAGTTGGAGCAGTGGTCCTCTAGAAGGGTGCAGTTTTACTCCAAAGGCCCAGTGATGATGTGGAAAGGTCCAGTTTTACTCTGGAATCCAGTGGAAAGGAAGCTGCTTTTGGTGTTCCAAATCTCAGTTTTTATCTAGGCAGGAAAGGCTTGGCTCATCCCGCTGGCTAGGGCATCTCCCAGTGGGATGATATAATTTTATCAGTCATGCAGTGGGGCTCAATGGCCCATTAACAGCCAATATCTTCCTGGAGGAAGGATGGGTTATGGAAAAGATGAAGATGACTTATGATCTTAAAGATGACAAGGTGAGCCCCGCCTGGTTTTAATAGATGGCCCAT
Organism: Cinclus cinclus; assembly: GCF_963662255.1. Classification (NCBI taxonomy): domain Eukaryota; kingdom Metazoa; phylum Chordata; class Aves; order Passeriformes; family Cinclidae; genus Cinclus; species Cinclus cinclus. Next base: position 38,558,479 of record NC_085051.1, read on the forward strand.
TAGCAGAGAATATCTCCCACAGAGATAAGGATCACTGCCCCAACTGGTTTCAACAGATGGTGATATAATACATACTTTTGGTCACATCCTGTATTGCAACCTGCAACCCAAGACAAAAAGGCTCCATGGCTCCTGTCAAATGCACAGGTTATTGACTGGTTCTGTCTCTTTGGTGAAGTGTACTTTTTTGTATTCTGCAGGAGAGCACATACGTCTTACTATTATTGCATTCGCCATCTGTGCATTATGAAATAAATACAAAGAAGGCAAGTACAATGACACAAATAAATTTTTATCAGATTGGAAACAGCATGAATGGGAAAATTCAAAAAAAGCATCCAAAGTCTTTCTCTCTTTCTCTCCCCATATTCATAACAGCAAATAAAACAAAATTCTACAATATCAGTGACTGACAATTCATATCAGTCAAGTAAGTAGTAGCTCAGGGAGTATTTCTCAGCATTAATAATTCAGAAGAACAGAGTTCCTTCACTGAAATGGAGTTTTTATCTTAGTTCAGTACCTTTCTAGGGGACCTGGAAATTAATACATGGACTAATTCTGTAGTTTTTCCTGTATATTCCCTAATGACTTAACAATGTACCAAGGAATTCCCATCTTCACATGGGCAGCATTAATAAGTTTAAATAATGATTCTCTGGTGTTTTCTACTCTTCCTCTCCACTCTCCCTCAAAAGCTTCCTAAGTTTAGTTTTGAGTATGGCCTTATCTTAGCCAGTAATTTTCACAAAGTATCATTGCTGCAGAGACAAATTTAGCCATGCTTAACTTAGCAAATAAATCAATTGAACACAACATTGCACAGCTCCTGAGTATCATAAAGTAGGTCTAGCATGGAGCTGTCACTAAGAAACAAAGACAAATTACACTTCCACTAACCAAATAAGTTCCTATCAGTGGGCTCAGCTGTGACAACAGAAATGTTTGTCTTCCCTTTTTCTGCTCTAGGACTAAGAGCCAAAAGAATGTTCAGTCACCACTGTGGATGGTTCCACAAAGAAGCTCACTCTGACTTTTCCACATGGAATTCTTGGTTTTGTTTTTATTTAGTATGCTGCAGACAGCATTTGTTTTATCTGTCACCTTAAGTAAGGTGAAAAACTGGCAAAGTCTGCACCTGCCCTCACATCTCATAAAGTGAGATTATGCAGTGTGTTGGCTAAATATGTATAGGTTTTCCTGCCAGGAATGAAAGTATGCAAGAATACCATTTCTCTATGATTGAAAAAATACAAAAATAATGTGCAGCTCTTTCTTCCTGTAGGCAATGTCTGTGAAACTCAGAACAATTTTTTATTCTCTTGCATCAGCAGTGCGTTCACGTGTCTCTGAAAAGGAGACTTCTGTGAGTCTTCTAGTATCTGACCAAAGGTTTTCTACAACTTTTAATGAAAAAACAATTACCGAAAGCACAGTCCATTAAAACAGGACAAGATTTTCTTGTTTGCTTGTTCTGGGGGCTGTTCGCACAACAAAAGACCCCATACAGGAAAATAAGAAAGAACCCTCAGATCCTGGCTGAGACAACTGCAAAGTGATAAACTGCAGGCAGAAAGAATGGAAAAGGATTTCAGAGGACAAGATTTAAAAACTCACCAAGTTTAAGCTTCCTCTTGGTATGCAGAAGTTAGCTGAGGGATATGAAATAGTCTAGGGCTTCCGGGGAGCCTAAGAATAACCATCAGGGGAAGATCACACTCTCTTTTCACCTAAGGTCCTTTTACAGATGTAAGGAATTAGAGTTAGGGACTTGGTTCAAAATCAGAGCTATTTTCTGCAGTTCATCATGTAATTGAAGAAAGCAAAAACACTCCAAAAATCTCCCAACTTTGCCTCATACACAATTGTAAAAATGTAGTAGAAAGAATGGTGTCCCTTTATCACACCGTTCCATTGGCATGCAAATAAAGTTCCAGAGTGTCAGAGAAGAGCCGCTGCTCTTTTCACTAATCAGCTCAGGACTTTTTCTGTTGAAAGGTATTTTACATTCAGAAGGATGATGGGTTTTCAGAGCCAATAGATCAATAGCCTATTTCCTTTGAAAGTGAAAGGCAAATTTTATCAGGGTTGAATGCATAAATAAATATAGGAAATAGCCATTTACAGTAGCTTATCTTTATTCTACTGCTTGAACATCAGCATATAATTTTTGCTTTAGTTATGTTTGAAAGAACTCGTCTTCACAACAACAAATTAACAGGAAGATGTCTTGGACAGCATTGTCAGGATATCTATAAATACACTGTGCAACTTCAATCAATATATATTGTTTCTATCATTTGATATATATATATATATATATGGATTTATCACAACAGTGATATTGGGTGCCATAAAGTTGTAACTACACAGGTAATTTGTCTTTTGAGTATTCATTTGTAACTTATGAGCAACAGCATCAACAACATACAACAGTATAACACAGGATGAAGACTTTGCACAAAAGCATTTCTAACAAAAGAACACCCAGTAGAGATGCTTTTCTAGAAAATTAATCCTTCAGAAAGAATAATTTCCAGGCTCTAGAGATCATTTACCTTCCTCAAAACCAAAAAAGATACCGTGGTAAATCCATTCCTAATATTTTTAGAGCAAGCCTTTCAGCCTTTTGCTGTCAGCCTTTCCATGGCTACACAGGAAAAGCAGGGCACAACATATGCAGTGGCTATGGGAAATGAAACAGGATCACCCATAGCCCAACAGCCAGTCAGTTCAATAGAAGTGAGCATGTGTTTGGTGAAATCCTGGCTCCAAGACAGTTACACTGTAGATCTCTCTTTGCTGAGATCAGCTACCTGCCTGCTTTTACCCATTCCAGACTGTTCAGTTCTGCTCCAAACTGTTCTTCCTCTTGTTGGGATAGCAGAGCGCTGCTTTTTCTATCAAGTAAAAACCCAGAGACACTTGCTGACACTGAAGATTAAATGAACTGGCTGTTGTGCAAACAGAACACATTCACATTTCATATACAACTAATTTATGTTGATTGAAGTTATGAAGCAGCTACCTTGATAACCTTGAACTCCCCAGTTAATATTTTCATTTGATGTGTAGGAGATGAGACTGAAATTCTGCTTGCTAAGAGCAGGCTAATATGTAATTATTTATTGCAAAGTGATCTCAAGACGAAAAAGGCCATGCAAAAATCTACAGGATTATTTTTTTGCTCCACAACTGATAAGCATTTGCCACAAAAAGTGCAGTTTTTGTAGTCCCCATTTTTCAGAGGTGTTGACTTGCAGGACAGTAAGAGACAAATACAAAATGCTGAGTGCGCTTTATGAGGAACATGAGTAATGAGGTATAGCACTATTTTTTCTAAATGGAAAAACATAAAGGGTAGGAAATGCTATTAGTGAAATTTTTTTAAAAATCAACAATTTAATACAAAGACAAGTTTTAAACTACTTCTAAAGATATGAGATACATTTAACAGTTTCCTTCTCCCATGCCTGTTTCTTTAACTACCATGGACAAAAGCACACTGCAATAACAGAACTGGCGTTGCGAATAAATATATCAGAAATGTCTTTATTTTACCAGCTGTTTCACTTTCATGAACAAATTCAGTCATTTTTCAAAATTTGCAAACATGTTCATCACGTGTAACAGAAAAAAAAATCCAGAGTCAGCAATACTATAATAATTATAAGAAAATTTCTGCAATATAGTAAAAAAACCCCAACATTTTATGCCTGCATGAAATTTGCATAAAATCCTTCAAGTAACCTCTAATGCCATTAAGATAACTTGTGACAATCACTATATTATCACTGGTGTTGCTGTTATAGAAGCCCTGTAAAACACAACGACAGCTGTTGAAATAGTGAAATGGTTAAGACCAGTTGATTTCATGGCTAGATAGGGGCAAACATTAGGTCTCAAACTTCACAGCAACAACCTGGGAAATACAAGAAACTTCAGGGTGAGATAGCAGAGATGTGCTAACCTTGTAAAATATACTAGACCAGTATTTGTGTAACAAACAATATGTCTGCCAAATATTCACAATTATGTGTTCCACCAAGTTAGCTGACAAACCAACAAAGTGCAGGACACTGGCCTTACACAGTACCTTTCCCCCTGTTTTCCCGCAGAACAGAAAGGTCATCTGGAAATATTTTTGGGGCTAAATTCTACTTGCACCCTTTAGTATTTGAAACCACTTGTCAAGAAAACTGGGATCAACGTAAAGCACAACAGTAGCTCCCCCACATGTTGAGTAGCCATGACATTTAAACTATGCAATTTTACAGCAGGCAAGAAACAAGAATGGGAATTCAGGGTTAAAATCTCCAGTGAAATTTTGTCTTATAAAGTAATGAACGTTGACCAAGAGAGTAAATCAAATGGATCTCCTGACAAACTGAAAACAGCTGTTTGGCTGAGTGTGTCTCTGATTTAAGTTTGGTAATTATTGCCCTACTGTGGCTCAAGGTTATTCTGTATTAGTGAAATAGGATATCATAGGAAAACCATCCAACTTCTTAATTTACTGTAGCATCAAAAATTCCACTGTATAAAAATAAGCCGGAAATGTAACCACCTAAAAACTTACCTATAAACCTTTTAAACACCCATTTCATTCTCCTCATGCACATTTGCAAAAAACTTTATTACAATAAACTAGAATATCTAATGCCAAACAAATTATATTTCACCTTTAATCACTCAAACTACGTTTTCACATAAATACACTGAAAAACAACTTTATAAACTTGGAGTCAGTGATGAAGCATCTCGTCTTAATAGCCAAGTCCTGGACTTCTATGGTCTATGTTAGCACACAGAAAACTTGTTTATGTCCTTGTAAGAAGAAATTTTCTTTTAAAGTCTCCTCATACCAATAGCAGCACAAGATATGAAGACACTAAATTTAATTTTTCAAAGGTTAAAAAACTTGTTTAAGAAGCCATAGTAGACATTTGATTAATGAAAACTGAGTTCACTCGATTAGTGCTTGATCCACTCTCAAATCCAAACTACTCTATGGTTTTATTAGTTCATTTTAGCTGGGTTATTAGATACCTTTATTACCTAAAAAACATGAATCAAGTATCTATGTTGATAACATAATTACCATGGTATTATTGATCTGCCTGTTGGACATCAAACAATGTACAAGTCCATGGAAGTACAAAAGTGAGTCTCCAGCCAATCAAAATGTCTAAGAAATGAAGGAAAACCCTGTGTTTTCTGTGAACAGCTTAGTAGGATTTCTGCTCTGGAAATTCAAGAACAACAAAACTGGCTCTCCCTCAAGCACAAACTGCAATTTTTTAGTCAGTAGCAATTACTGGACATTGCTAGACTGAATCTTCAATTCTAACACAAAAAATATGCTAATACACAACAACACAATCTTTGAAAATTATTATAAATTCAAGTGCTTATTCTTTCTGAATATTTCTTTCAAGAGAACTAGGAGTCTTAAAATAAGATGATTCTGGTAATTTAAGGTCAGCTCCAAGTAAACTCTGAACTTAGTTCAGTGTGTTATTAGAGAAATAATTTCACTTAGAGAGTGAATTATCATAGATTAATTACAAGCAGGCACTTCAAGATCAACCTTACTTTACCCAGCACACCATACTTTTCTTTTGGTTTCCTATTTTCTCAGTTGAGATATTATGAATTAAACCTTTGCCAAGACAAAATGTGCACATATATAATCTAAAATTGTGAAAACTGCTGAGTATATGTCACAGAAACAACCTTTTTAAAATACCACTGTGTTAATTTTTTTTTTTCAAAAAGATTTAACAGACTCAAGAATAGTAGTAAAGTGAGTGTTCATTCACTTTAAAAAAAGAGTGGGTTCTATGCAAGTCTCCCTGCATACATAACACAAAACAGGCAGACTTCAATCTGAAATCCCTTCTTGCATATTCTTTGCCAAGGAGCAATTTCCATACTGACATTGTTTAAATAATCATACAATAGAAACCAAAAAAGGCACTTTGGCTAAGAGAAGGATCAAGACTTACATCCAGTCCAAGAACCCCCCCAGCAGCAGTTTCTTGCTGAAGAAACCAACTGCAAGCAAGCAAAGTTCCCATTGTTTTGAAGTAGGAGAAGAACTGAAAGGGAAAGAAATGGAAGAACACAGTAATTCCAATTTATCTGCTGATCTCAAGATCCTTTTACTTACGGTAACATCAGAAGTAACTTCACATACTAATTTACCAGCTGAAATACAGCAAGCTCCAGCCTTGCCCCTTAGAGAAGCATGGGAATCAAATCACCTAAAAACAAAGTCTATTGACTTGGGCAGCTTGAGAGTTTCTCCCCACATGCTTTCAGGCACCCCTTAGAATTTTTCTACCTGCTTCTCAGTGTGAATGCAGTTCAAACCCATCCAACTTTAGCAGTTTAACTTTACTAGAAAATAAAGGGTGGGCACAAAGAAATCTTTGAGCACCTAAAAGTCATTCTTCAGCAGCAGCATTTGATGCAAACTTTCACATTAACTACCATTTTATGTATCATCTTATGCTTAAACACACTCTGGATCCTTTAATGAAACCAAGTGCTGTCATAACTAAAGACAATTACCAATTACGTGCTAATACAGTTTCCCTCTGGCACTTCACTTCATAGAAATGTATCACAAATATTCCATTAAAATGAGGGTGCTGAGGGAAGAGGTTAAAAATAGGTGACCTTGTCATTAAGCAGACTGAATTTGGCTTATTCTGAATATAAGTGACTGAAGTCTTTCACTGGCATTTAAATACAATAACGTCAAATTAATTTAACATATTGATTCCCATGAAAAATATAAAACTACTAGCAGAGGATTACAAGCTTCTAAAATAAGACATGGGACAACTTGTTGCACACATTTCCAAGGAGCTCTGTTCAGAAGACAGCTAACCCTGAAGGCAAATCTTTTAATGTTCCAAAAGCTCCTTCTGTGCCATCAGTATCTGCCTTTCACAGCTAAATCAATTCCTGTTTCAGCCTTTCCAGGTTTCAGAACTTAAGCAGAGGAACACACAGGCCACATGAAGGCTTCAATCCAATATGCAAATCTACAGTATATTTGATGCATGCAGACAAGTATCTTGTGATCCACAAGACAAGGAACTTGTGAAAACTTATCTGTGGATGCTTATTAGATGCCAGTAAAAAAGTAGGTATTTGTAGTGCTTAGCCTCAGGCACTTTTTTTTTTTTAATGGAAAACCCAAGAAACCTGGTTCTCCATTTTTTAAAAATTTTTTAAATTTCTTTTTTTTAATGGAAAAATTTAGAAATCTACTTCAAAGGATTTAAATTTTTCTTCAATCCAGAACTGGTTCAATATCTTCCGCCTGACAGAAGCAGGTGGAAGCTAGCTTCAGTTTGAAATTGCCTTTCAGAAGTAGTACTGAACAGCATCACTGTGCAGAAAGAAAAAAATGCACAGCATCAGATATAGTCTATAAAAGATAAAGCATGCCTATATCATTGAAAATTTCAGACTGACCTAAAAGCACAGCGTGCTATGTTCTGGTATGGAAGGCATCAATCCAGGATGTTTCACTTCCTGATATGCAGTCTAGCCAGTTTTGGATCTGATCTCCACACAGAAATACAGAGAAGTATTCAGCATGATTATTCTACATTATAAATAATATACAATATAAAATTCCACTGTGTTAATTCAGTATCTTCCAAGGGAGTACAGAGTCTTAAATAGTCACTGAGACTGTTCTATAATGTAACCATAAGGACCACTTCTGAAACATGACAAAATTGACCATTTCTCTGCAACGGCTATCTCAGGGCAGAGAATCCAATGCAGATTCATCATTTACAGACAGTGGCTAGATCCTTCATATTTTAACTCTGGCTTACGTGATTTATGTAACAAGAACATCCTTACTAAACCCCAAAACATTTAAAAATGCTTAAGCTATTGTTTCTTCTCAAAACATGTAATAAAGTAAAATGTTAGATCTTTAAAACCTGCACTACATATTTTTCCTCAAGAAAAACTAACTCCTATTTCCCTATTTCATGTAGGAGCCATTACTTAATTCCACAGAATGCTTCTGTTTCCTCTGTCTCTAAAATATTCAAATGCCTAACAGAGAAAACAAGTTAGAGATTCAGGAACCGTTATTTTAATCCTTGACAACATTCAGTTGACATTTTGTTTTGTTCTGTTTGCATGGTGTTTTTCATTTCAAGATCAATGATATTTTCCTCTTAATTAAATTATGCTTTCACATAGTAACACAGAAAATTAAAGATGAGCTCACCACCACCAAAATACCCCTGCAGTCAGAATGCAATTAGTCTTACAATATGTCCTCTGAAATTTCAAATGACAAATTCTTAAACAGTGACTCCAAGATCCAGCAATATATGGCTTCTATTGGTTACTATTTTGTATGCATTGCAAACGTCTTTCTTGTGCTCTACTAAAGAAAGACATGATAAAAATAGAGGACAATCTATAACAATTAACAGAATCAAATATTTGATTTCTCTGCCATTTTTTTATTCACACGATGGAGTTCCTCCCTCTTCACAACACATCCAGAACACCGTCCAGTACTACAATGTTTCCGAAGCTTATTTTTGTAATATGACCCAGAGAAGAGGTGAGCTCTTTAAAACTCCTTACCAGTCAGATTTAGAAAGACCTGTTCTAGATCTCTGACATCTACAGAAAACAATTCAGAAAGGGGTATAATCTTGGGCTAATTTACTAAAAATCTTAACACTGCTGTCAGTATCTCAGTACTTGGCTATCAGCAGTGACAGCATGCAAGTGTCCTGACACACACTCCGTGCCACTGCCCAGCTGTACAGCAGCTGGCTCCAACTAAGCCCAGAACAGGTCAAGGGTGATGTGAATCCTTAAAGTATTGCTGGCTTGTTGTGTTTGTCTTTGATGGCCAAAGAGTGCAAATGCCAAAAAAAGAAAACAACTGCTTTCCCTAGCCTTGGATTTCCTGAATGATTTAATGTCTTTGTATCCTCTGAGAACCAGTTCAAAATGTGACATTTGTATCTGTAGACTGGCCACTGGATACTACAATGCATGTAACAGAGAGAGCGGAAGCCATTAACAAGGCAGATGTCAGCAGCCTACCTTGACAAGGACTTGCTTGTTCTGTTCTAAAGGTGTCTAGCAATGTAACGCTAGAGCAAAAATGACCAAAGGAACTAGTACAGTGATTCAGCTGTGGAATTAGCTAGACTGCACCACAGCTCACAGTATTACATAAGACCAAAGAATTTCTTTAGGAAGATTTGTATTGATTACAATTTTGTTCTTAGTGTTCTCCAAGCAGATAAAACTGAAAACATGCACTGTACAAAAGCACACTACACACTCTTCTACAGAAATCTAATGGTACAAATAAAGAGCCACACGTGCCCACAAACCTTGCTACCATTATAAGTCAAAATAAGTACTTGTCACTGTACTTTGAATTCTCTACTCTCCAAAGTGATGTCATAAAATTCTGATAGTCTTGCCATTTGAAAGTTGACCCTCTTTTGACATAGTACTTGGAATATAAACGTGGCATATGGGGACAGAATTAAACAGCCTGATAATTAATGAAAATATATAGAGTTCAGCCAGGAAAATAGAGCTACTGGTGAGCTACAAAAGCAGGAACTTCAGCCAGTTCTACTAGAAAGAACTTTACACTTGGTTACTGCACTTGATTAATAGCATGGCTGTGCCACAAGATGAGGCTAGTCTCATCTTATTGGACTTTCCACTCCGCTCTTACTGTACACTCCCTTTTCCGTCCACCCATGTTCCCTCCAGCGCATGCATTTCAGTTCAATTTTCATTTTTAAGTACTAATTCACCTATTTTTTTGAAAAGTCAGCAAGGCTACTTTCTGTTTTGAGAATAACTTTGGTAGCAAGAGAGAAAAAAGCCACCAAAAATTACATTTCCCATTGCATATGATGGTCGTAAAAACTCAGCAGCAACCGCCTTCTTGCTGTGGCCTCAGAAATTCTGCATTCTTTGCTGCATAAGAAGCTTTACCAGGGGGACAGGTGGGTTCTCATCCCATCTAGCCCACAGCCTCATATTTTGGAGAACAGGCTGTGGCTAATTTGGGTCTGAACCTTCTAAAACTGATCTCCAAAAGACATTAGGCACACAGCTAGTCCTCATGCCTTCATCTGGACTACTCATACCAGTTTCTCACCAGAAGCACAGTATTTCCACTGTTCGGCTTTAAAAAAAAAAAAACATAAGCAGGAAATAAATAAATTGCCACCAGCATTTCCTCAGACACATGGATCCAGCTGATCTCTGGTAAAGATTTTGTGCTTTGCATCTAGAATAATGAATCCTAGTTTAATGTTACTCTACTTACTAGTGGGGCTAGACACCTACATTTATTATGGATGTAGGTGGTTTGATTTAATTGCAATGGAAAATTTAAGCCTACCTTGCATATAAAACTATTCACATTTCAGAAATTCCCCCATGGGCATTTAAAATCCTTGGATTTAAAGCTCAGAAAATCAAAATATTCTTAATGCCAGGTAAGTACAGTTAGTACAGCTGATAAAAAGTACCTTAGAGTTCTGTGATGTTCTTCAACCTCAAGAAAAAAATCAGATCAATTTGTTTTACACTGGTAGATGACTATATAAAATACGTACACCTATGAAAACAAGGATATGGCACATATATATTCACAAACAGTTCAGGAATGTTCATGCTATTTTGTTTTGGACTCAGTTCTATTCAAAGACATATATATACAATAAAGCACTCTGATTTTTTTTTTAATCAACATTTTTCACAATATAAGTTTTTACATGACCACTGAACATCTATTTCAACAGAGTCATTCACATTACTGTAAACTGTAATGACACTGAATAATGCTCATTCAAATAGTCTCACTGAAATCAGCTAGGGGCAGACTGACAAACAATTGCTTCTAGATGAGAGCTACTGATATAAACAGTCCCAGAAAACTCAGGATTAAGCAAGTCAACAATTTTGATATTCTGGATCTATATGAATAACTACCAACACACTAACTTTAATTTAAGAGCAGCTCTACTCTTACCGTGCCTTTTCTTATTTTAAGTTTGATGTGGTAACTGTTTTTTCTTAAATCAACATCCCAAGACTATCTATAGCTGAAGACAGTTGTGAATCCCAACCTATTTAAAAAAAAATTGAATGTTTTATTTTACCTTTTTTTACTTTATTTTATTTTTATTTTACCTTTTAGGCAAAGAGAGCTCGTAATTGCTACTTCCTCTAGTAATCTTTTCCTCTTTCAATATTCTATTTAAAGTACTTTAAGTAATTGACAGCAAAAGAAATTAGAAAATATTTTCCACATAATAATACTAGAATACCTGAATGTAATCAAGTGTAGCCTTAATGGATATGAATTGTCACGAATTGCTGTCTTCTAAATAACATTTTAAACCATCCTGCTACTTATATTTTAACATCTAGATTTTTGAGGTCCAGTTACAAGTGTTTACCATAGAAAACTCGGTCAAGCTGGTGTTTGACCTTTGACAGGAAGCTGCCCTCACTCCAGCTAGTCCCAACAAACTAGGCCCAAGACAATAAGCTGCTTTATAGCTATTAGGTAGGCCAGTGTGTTTCTCCAGGAAGACCTCAAGCTGAAAAGCCAACATGCTTGACAACCACAGCCAAGGTACCAAGGGCCCAAGCACTAGACATTGGAAAACAAATGGAAAAGCACACATGGCTACATCTGGAATCCTAATGGGCCACCAATGGTTCCCAGCTAAAGGAAGAATTACCAGTGTTATTTTATCATCCCTTGTGCTAACTTAGCTGTTTATGTACAGCAATAAATGATTTTTTAAAAACATATTTGGGTCATTATGTCATATACCACCAGCAAGTACGATTGTTTTATTGTGCTTGGAGTCAAAATACACTGCTATACCCAGATGTGAGGGAAGTTCAAAACCTCTAGTCCTTCTGTATTCATTCCTTTTGGACAAATGGATTAAGTTTTTAAAAGGGAAACTGAGAATTTTTATGGTCTGTACTCCCATCTCACTAGTAAAATTCGCACTGATATTTTCCTATAGAAGTTTGCCTTGCCAATGATAACATTAAATATTACCTTACTAAGCAACCCAAAATTTCAACCAACAGGAAATGCCACACATTTTATTGTCAAAACATCCCCATTCTCTTCTTCCAAAGTCACAGGATGTTATATAAAAGAAATAATTTTGATTTTTATTTTTTTATCCTGAGCCCCTATTGAAATTCAAGGCAAACTAATCATCGGGCTGTGGAATGAAGCTAAAATACATAAATATTTATTAACAGACTTAATAAAGAAGGACTCTGCAGTTATGGCCCTGAATTTGTATGTGCAAACGCAAGCTTTTCCAAAACCTACAATCAGAATATTGTGTTTCCATATAATGAAACACGGGATTTGTGTAAAGACTTTTGCACAGTAATTCTAACCCTAGCACTGTGGCATTTAAACTTTAAGATCAAAGCAGAAAAAAAAGTCAGATCCTCCAGAATTTGCTGCTTGAGAAAGGTAGCAAAGTAAGCAAACAGCAAAAAGTATATCATTTTTACAAGACATTATAAGAGATTACATAAAGGGTTAAACAGGTTTTCTTCCCCTTCCATTTGCATTCCCTTTTCTCCTACTTCATGCTACCCTGTTACACTTTCACTCAATTTTTTCCACTTTTTTGGGGGGGGCAGGGGGATGACAGAGGTTGTGTTTCTCACAGAAGAAACAGAAAACTGAATAGAAATACACCAAAAGCTACAACTAAATCCACAGTGGAGTACAGTTGCCCACGATCTACATTTTTTGGTGTCATTTAACATCAAGGTGCAGCTGAATAGAGCTGTAGTTTCTTTAATCTCGCTAGGAAGGTTGCTAAGAGTGTGCACACACTTACCACACAGGTTAAGCTACAACTGTGCCAACACTTTCACAGTGAGAGCAGGGCAAACCCTGTGGGGAAGACTGCTGACAGCCAAATGATCCAAATTAGACAGATCACACTGTGATAAACCTGTGCATGTCCCAGACGTGCAGTGCTTATGATGATGATGCACTGAGTAACATTCTCAAATACATTATATATTGAATCAAGATGGACAAACTGGTCCATAATCTCTAGATGACTTCCATTAAATTAGCTGGGGAAAGATAGCTCAGAAGATTTTAGGGATTCTTTTTTCAAATGACAGAAATTACTTCAACACACAATGACTAAAAAAATAGCAAATAGGAAATCTATTTGCATCAACATCAATATTAAAAGTTACTTCTTTTCAAAATAGTTTTGATGGCACTGTTTTTCTTTTAACATGACACTACTGGTAACCCTTATTTGCCATAGAAACACAGACGTGAATTTGATACCCTATAGTAGTGTTTCTAAAGCTGACAGCAGAGAGCAGAATGTGAAATCTCCTTGCTTCTGCTGGTTAAAAGCACGATTAAGTAAACAGCTAAGTGTTTCCCCTGATTTCCAGGAACAGCAGAAATACATTAAGTCTAAAGGAAAAAAACACATCCCAGCAACTGATCCCTAAAAAGTTGCTTCAGAAGTTGCTGTTCTGTTTCCAAAAGCTACACTAAATAGAGAAACAAAACACAAAAATTCCCTTCTTGCACTGCTATAAAGTGCCACATCTCTGTATGATATAGTGTGCTGTTTTTATGTTTATCCTTGAGATGACAGTATATATGTGTATGTATGTCTATAGTTTATATATGCTAGCATATATATATATAGCATACCTAACAATTTAGAATTATTCAGAACACCTTTTCTCTGCTGCCTTTCCAGATGTTTTTTAACTTAATGAAAGAAACAGAGCAAGGATTAGAGAACTGTTTCAGAGAAACACAGAACACAGACAAATACTGAAAAGATAAATATGTGTTTTCATACTCACAGAATGAAATGTAAAATACCTGACATATGCCAATTACTCCCTCATGTTACCACAAGGAAAACTTGATCCTTGACAAAAATAGATTTAAATATATTTAAATCCCACGTGACCTTATATCAGCAGAAGTGAAAGGAAAGTAAAACAAAAAAAGATCCCCATTTTGTGCTTCCTGTGCATGTTAGTTCATTTTTTTTCCTCCCTTTTTTCCAATCCCTGCCTCCACATTTGCCTCCTCTTCTTTCTAAGGGAAGAGATAGTAAATGATTTATTAATCACAGAGTTTGTCACATTCACCTGTGCAAGACTATTAATCTTAAGAAAAATCTGTTACATTGAAACAAGTTTTAAACAACACAGAAGATTTGTACAACTATATCACAAACAATTTAAAAATCTGATTTACAAAACTGTTATTGTGACTTGTTGTCTTTTCACAACAGTGTTTATATTTTCATATATGGAAATTAATTCTAAAACTATAATTTAAATACCCTTCAAAAAAACACTGCTGGTATTTATTGGCAGTCTCTGTTATGAATTTTAAATGTATTTAGCAGCAATGATGAGTAATTTCTACAGTTTCTCACTGTACTCTCACAAATCAATTAGAACACATCAGCTTTTAATTTTATTGGTCTGGCATTTTTTACAATAACTACATTTTATTGTGCAAAAATGTGTTTTCCCTCTAGTGACTGTTTGGCAAATATGTGTTGAGCATTTCTACCATTAATTAAAGTGGCTAATTTCTGTTTACATCTCTATGTCCCAGTATCTGCAACAGTTTTAAAAAGAACGTACTCAGCTGGCAAGGGCCTGTTAAACAGATTTATACAAGACACCAAGGTATTTTGCTCATTTTGGGTACATCACAAAAATGGTGACCTCTTCAAAGGGTCTCTTTGAAGAGGTAGGGTCAACAGTTTTGAGAAGGTAATTATTTAAAAGTACACTCCCTATTAGACAATAAGAAATACCATAAACCAGTGCATAAGTACACTTTTAAAAGCAAAGAGATGTTTGCAAATGGTTATGAAATACTTCCACATGTGATCACATTTTCACAATAATGTTGACTATCAAATGTTATAGTGCACATTATTTATTTTTTATTGTTGAATAAGATAATGGAGCCAAGAATACTGTAGACTGTAAAGCACAGCCTGTTGCAGCTTATTTCCTGGCCAACTCCTCATACCACAGATGTCGGGCAGCTATCCCAAACCATTCCACATATTTACTGGTGCTCTAATTTTTCCATATTAGAAGTCTTGTGTTTAGCTGTTCCCCTCAGTAGCATTAACCAAGCAGTTCGTAAAATCTGTTTTTAAATGCAGTTGCAAATATCAAACTGCTTTGTGAAGCCACTTGTTTCATGCTCCCCTTAAGACCACAATCTGCCATTAACAGGGACTAAACCGCCTGTGACTTAGGCAGAGAAAGTTGTTCAAAAACCAGCTAACATCTTGTTTCAGAGGATACTTTTTAAACAAATGTCTAAGGTCAAGTTTAAATACAGGCCTATCATCAAGAAGGTAGAGCCATCAGAGCTTAAATACAAGCACTGCCAATACAGTGTCCTGCTAAAATTAAGTTTTAGTCTTTCACAGGCTGAATAAACTGTTTAGGCAAAATGAATAATGGAAACCAATATAATTTCAACGCAAAGTAACCACAGGCGAGACCATCCAGCAAAAGTATATGCAACTGAAAACTTCTCAAGTTCACAGCAGCCCAACACTATTCCTGTTAACATCAGCAGGCACACGGTCTAAATTTCCATATCTGAACTTAAATTCACTGTTTTCCAACAGAATTTTGTAAGTAAAATCATCCAGATCCAAAGCTGACTATCTCAGGGTGGCTCCAGACTGTGTATCTTACTGAAGGCAAAAGTGTCCAAAATATGAAGGTTTCTAGAGTACTAAGTTTTGCCAGGGGTACAGCTGACTGTTGTCCATGGGTTTTTTAACATAGACCATGGTATTTTTTAGGGCAGAGAATAATTCATTGGCTAGGAGAAAGGCAGGAAATTTTTCTTCGGCAGGTTTATTTCTTTTTTGTTTTGTTTTGCTTCTTCTTTTTTTTTTTTTTTTTTTTTCCAGTTTTAAATTAGCAGATGTTTGAAGCTGCTCCACGGTTTGGAATGTGGAAGAAATCCCAGTGGAGATAGATTAGTGGCAGAAAGCAGGTGAGGTGGTCAAAGGTGGATGTAAATACAATTTATCAGATGAATCTGCAGTTTGTCATATTGGTATCACCATTGCTCATGTGGCATATATAAAAGCTTTGGCAACTGAGAATGAACATTGTTCCTCTAGCCAGTGTAGTTAGAGAGAAAATGCATACCAACACAGGAATGTGGTAAAGTAAAATGGATCAAGAAATCCTAGATTTTACAAAATTTCTACAGCATGTGTAGAAAAGATATAGGCAGGAATTCTACTAAATAAAACCCCGAAAACCACAAATCACAAAAAAACCCGCAAACGAACACAAACTCATGCACACCTTACCACTCATCCTCCCTTTCCCCCTTTATCTCCCCCCCCCCCCCCAAAAAAAAAATTTCTTCAATAACTGGTAAACTAAGCTAGGCAAATGTCAGCTCTCAGACTAAGTATGAGTCATAATATGACCCATTTGTCTGGTCAAATAGTTCAGACATGGCTCTACAACTCCTCCCAGGTTCTCAGTTCTTACATCAGTTTTTTTAGGTAAAGATTTTGGTAGGTGGACTTCTGATTGGAAAAAACCATCTTACTCTGGTGAATAATTTGTCATTATCTCAGTTATATTGTCCTTTGTGATCCCCAATACTGCAGCAAAGAAATATCTTCATTCAAAAAGTCATCTCATATCTTTAGTATAAAATACTGCATGCCTACCCAGCAAACAGCCAGAAATTTATCTTTTGGCCTCACAAGACTACCAGAACAACTTCAGTGGAATTGCCTGTATCTTCAATATGTTGAATGTCCCCAGACAAAAAGTTGGAAAGCTGAATAAAATCAGGGGACTCAATGGTTAGTCATTAAATTAGCTATGTGAGAACACTGGGTTCATTTGTGCATCAGTGTCATTTCACTGTAGCAACAAAACCAAATGTACGTAAGATTGCTATCTTCTATACGACAGGCATAGTTCTTTGGTCCTCTTTTCTATATCATATATAGTTAGCAAAACATACATAAATATATATATATATATATATATATTGTGTGTGTGTGTGTGTGTGTGTGTGTGTGTGTGTATGGATTACAGTATCAGTACCCTCACACAATTCATAGCCAGATGTATGTGCCCCCATATAAAATGGCTTGCTGGAAAATGTAACAAATTAAGTTAAATTTATTAGAACTGTCTAAGAAGTGCTGAAGTCTGTCTCTTTCTCAAAAACCCTAATTAGTCTACAATGTTACAGCCCTAACAGCATTTGATGCCCACACAGAAACAAACCCATATGGTGCTCTTTTAGTTATGATGAAATGCTATGGCATCTATATGCCAATGTAGTCAGGACTAGAAGTTTCCCTTCCAGGGATGAAGAGCCTGTCAGCACCATGCTGCACACATGCACATTTCGGAGGAGCCCTGGTAAAGTGGTGTGCCCCCTGAAACTCCCCTCCACCCCTCTTTCTAGCCCAATTCAGCAGAAGACTCTGGTTGGAGTCCAGCTAACATGAACAGCTGGGAAGTACCAGAAGTGCATCCTTAACTGAGGGTTTTTTGGGTTTGGAAGCAATTACCCCCAGTTGCCAGAAGTGTCTCACATTTAATGACTGATTTCACCTGCTTGTACAGATTATTTTTTGTCACATTGAATTTTAAAGGAGGAAAGCTGGAATTTAAAGTTTTTTATTACAGTAAAGCCAGGTTTTCTTAAGTAGTATTATAAACGGATTAGGTTAATTGCAGGATGTTCATAATAGTTTTGCTAGACTACATATAGTATCCAACAGATTTAGCAGATGAAGAAGATAAATAAGTAGACAAAAATATTAAAAGCAAGAGTTTTTTCACACCATCAGCAGTGGTGGTAGCAGCTATTACCACCAGGGCCAGGATTTAAAGTAGATACTTTACTTGACAGGGTGTTCCTGGCTCCATTTTATTCTGCAGCTGCGCATTCATCAATTTCAAAAAACTAATTTGAAGAACAGTGATAAATTTAACTGTTGTGAGGAAACAGAAGTTTGGAGTTGAGTAAAAAATAGCCTTAAATTGCAGCAAGGGAGACTTAGATTAAATACTAGGATTTTTTTTTTCACTGGAAGGGGTCATCAAAGGTGGAGCGGGTTGCCCAGGAAAGTGGTTGTCACTATCCAAGGAAGTGTTCAAAAAACACGTTCTCTTCAATAAACAAACTAAAAGCCCTGTTAACAGTCCAGCTGTGAATTATGTCCACTTCCTTCACTGATCACTGGAATATATCCAAATTTAATTATCTTTGCCCTTTTGAGAAAAAGTAACCCCCAGACTTCAAAACAAACTCTTACTTTTATTTTTGACACATCTTCCTCCTCAAATATCCATCACTTTGCTTGTCCTGTTGTCCATTAAGACTTGCAAGTCTTAAAAATTTCCATTTTCCATCTTCCTTAAATAATACGGTCCTACCAGTCTAAACAATGTGTGCCAAAACAGCATACTGTTGCTACAACAAACAAAACCTCTTTCACATCAAAAAACAGTTTGTAAACTTATGGCAAGACAGGACACACCAATATAATAATGAAGAAGATAAAATACATCCTGAATAAATAAAGGAAACATAGATTTTAAAAATACAGATAGCAGTGATGTTCTAAGCCAGGAGCAGTAATTCATCTTTGCCTGTTAAGAGTCAAAGAAAGAACATAGTTAGTTATTACATATTCTTAATTAATTTACCCTATCATTAAGTGAAGACCAGTTTTTGGTAATGAAAAACACATCACAGTGTCTAGATGCAGGTCATACTTCTAGCAGAGCCCTGTGCATTTCAAAAGTCATAGCAGAGCCTTCTGTAAGGGAAGCTTTTCAGAGACATGCTTCAAGGCAAGAGCTGAAAGTAATATAATACATGGAAAGGTAATGCCAGAACAGTCCAGAATGACAGGTAAATGCTTTCAGGGAAAGTAGTGAGCAGCAGGTCTAATTGCAGAGAAAAATGAATGTATCACATTGTTTTATGTTGTGGCCTGCTGAAGGATGTGGTGCAGTGTGAAGAAACATTGCATCAAAAAGAAATTCTATACATCCTCTATGAACCTGTATAAATTATATGTGACATCTTTGGTTATTGCATCTTCTGTGAAAACATTCATTTAATGTGATACATACATGACACTGTAGACATCTACTACAGTGTACTAAAAAAAGTAATATTTTCTACTGTGCCCTGCTTCTGCAAGCAAATACAGAATCTGCATTGATTACGGTCACCCCTGTGCTTTAGGAAGCCTATCTCCTGAATGCAGAAACAATGCTCTCAGAACCAAATACTTTAGCAACTTTATTAAAATGAGCTATTGTGCAATAACTATATAACTATATCTATACTACATCCTGTAAAACCATTGATAACCATGGATTCAGATTTATTTTAGCAGATTAAAGGTGAGAAATGGACCCTTTAACAAATGAGAAAAATATGTGGTTCACATGTAAGTGAATTCTGAGCTTCTTTTCTGAAAATACAAGAAAATAATGCAATGAACTAATTCATGCAAGAAGAGGCAAAGAATGCTAATAGAATTTATTCATTAAAAAATTGTAACAAAATGCCTTTAGAACTTTTCCACTTTCAAAAAGTAATTTTAAATACAATGATGGAGATTTTCCTAGCAGTATGTGGTTTTCATAAATATTTTGAACACTCTTCCTCTCAAACTTTTTTAATCATTATGAATATAAAGCCAAAATTTAGTTTCTCAGAAGGCCAAATTAAAACCTTTTGACATATGTGATACTAGCTGTGCTTCATTCAAGTCCTCAGCCAGCTTGGGAACTTTTCATTATTCATCTACAGACTATAGTAAAAAATCCAAACAAACAAAGAAACAGTCACAACCTCATCTGACTTCCCCCTCCCTGCCCAAAATCCCCAATCAAACCAGTACCACCAAAAACCAACCCCCCAAAAAACAAACAAACAAAACAAAAAACCCAAACAACAACAACAACAAAACAAACAAACAAAAAAAATCCAAACAAAAAAAAATCAGGGTTCCTATTGTCAAATAGTCTACAGACATAATGAAAAGATGGAACAAAGGAATTTACAATTCTAGTAAATGAAAGTGACTTCCCATGGTTTGCCCTACCTGAAATGCCAGTAAGGCTGTTTTAACACAGAGGTCAACAAAAATAGAAATATGTCAGTAATGGAGTACAGGAGTTGCTTTGATTGAAATGTCCTGCTCCTGCATGCAGGTTGGTGAATAGCTGGCTTCAGAATATGTAATTGAATTAACAAATATTAAAGGAAGTAAAATGCAGTTTGCACACAGAACACAATTCCCCTGAGATGCAGATTTCAGAGACATACAAGCTCTAAGAATACTGATGGGACAATTACATGAATGGAAAGAAAATAAAATACAAAATTTTCCCTTTCTTGGTGTTCCCTGCACTGCATTCTCACTGATGCAGCAATACACAGCCCCATGCATGAAGTAATACTGATAGCACTCAATAAACCCTCATCTGTGAGCAGTTTAATAGAACCAGGACTGCATAAACTCCAAACCAATTTAAGGCTGAGACAGCTTTGCTCCAGACAGAGGCTCAATCCAGACAAGATGCACCACTGCAGACCTCTGTCTCAACTTCAGGCCAAGTGGCTTTACTTCCACTGTCATGGTCACCAAAATTTTCTTCCATTACTCCGTTGACCTCTCAGAGTACATTCTTATGGCTTCATTTACCTGTTTTCTGTGATAAAAATGTAGTATTGACCGCAAAAAAACAGGGGAATTTTAAAAAACAGTCAATGCATAAAGGAAACATTATTCATACTGTGGGTTCATGTAAGGAAGTTCCTCTGAACTAACACAGATGTCCATGAACCAACTGAGCATTCACTTTGCAGTCATAGAAACAAGCACTCTTTTGCATTGTTTGACTTACCCTAAGAAAGGCTGCTAAAGCAGGTCAGATGACAAGACTATAAGGGCTATTGAGAGAGTCCAGAACAAATCTATATCTAAAATAACCTGAGAGGTATTTGCTTGTGTGTTGCACATGCTCTTTTGCACCTGGTGCAATGATCTTGGAATACCACATGGATGCTTCCTCCTCTGTCATCTAGGAATGCAAAGGAATCAACATGCATGAAAACTTTGCAAAGGGTAAAACTGTTTCATTTCATTCAGTATCGCCAAAATCAGATCCAAAAATCTGTAAGGGAATATGACTACAGTTTCTGGCACTGTAGCCTAATCAAGCAGATAAATAAAGATGTTGAAGTAAATGTATTTCTCACATAATCAACCAGTCAAAAACCGTACGTGCTGCAATTTCTTTACCTGCCTGCTTACCACAAAACTTGCACTGGAATTGTGAAAATTATCTAAAATTTCTTCTTCTTCCCCTCTCAGGCTTAGGAACTTAGAAGTGTAAAATGGGAATTCACTTGATATCAAGTGTGATAATATAGGGTAACAAATATCAAGATTGCGTAATTATTTTGTCATCTCAACATCCAGTCTTCTTAGGACTCACTAACTGAGGAATGATAATATTATTGTCATTGACAACTACAACAGTTTAGGACTGTTTTAAAAATTAAGACTGGCTACTAATTGCATGTAATTCAATTAAGTCTCCCTTTAATCTCCATGTTGTTTTGATACACATATCCCCAAACACAAGATTTCTACTTTGAAATACTTTGTTTTATCTACCTAGCAAATCTTCCACAAGTCCATTGTTCTATTCTTAATAGAATCAAATAAAAGATTTAATGCACGATATCTTCAATGAGCACCTTTACAATCACAAATATAGATTGATTTATCTGCTTAATAATGCCTATGAACATTTACTGTAAGCAATCATTGAGTCAGACACTCAAAACAACTGTTTCCTTGACTTACTTAAGTGTTTTAGAGCAATTTCTTGATTTAAAACTACTTTTTACAGCAACAAAAGAAAATCATATTCTTTTGAAGAACTTGCAAAAGACTACTCTAATTTTTGCATTCTGAAAACAGGCAATATTTAATCTGTTTAAAATTAAACTCTGAAGATCAATCAGATAGGCTTTTGAAGGGCTCAGACACAGCAAGTAGTTTAGTGTTGTATTTGCAAGAGATACAGCCAGTTGTTTAGCCACACAGATATCATTTAGTCCATAACTTAAACAAGCACTGATAAAATTTTTCTTATGAAAAGATGCTATCAGCAAAACAAACACAGTATTTCATACTACTTCAAAGCTTATTTATAATGTGTTTAGAAATATTCAGTGGAAACAGGAAAATAATGTCTTGATTTTCTAAACTTTACAACATCTGCTTTTACTTACTTGAAGCATTGTAAAGTTCTCCAGATTTCAAATGGGTAGCCTTTCTTTTGTCTGGTCTTGAATTTGAAAGTTTTCACATTATGTTTTTTACCTCACACAATTTTCCATTTTTCACTTAAGAAAATTCAGTTGTATGAACATCTCTGCAGGCTTCTAACAGTGGCAAATAAGAGTTAGAATAACTTAACATTTTGAATATGCACATTAGAAACCTAATAGAAATTACCCTTCCTCAGAAAGTCTTCTTTCTAAAGATTTAATTCCTACATTGAGAATTCTAAAGAATTCCTGCATCTTTATTTCTCAATATACATATCTACCTAACTCTTTTTAACCATATATCATGCTGTTTATCTATACTATGGTCTCCCAGCCAGGAATAAATTGCAGAAAGCACTATTTGCAATATATACAGTTCTTTTCAATGGATTAGCTTCTAGGAGTGACTAGACCCTTCAACAAGCAAAGGGCTTCTGCCCCGTGAATCCTTTTTATAGACAGGAAAAGTGTTCATCTCGTCAATAAGATGTGACAAATGCATCTTAATCACTTTTAATGGCTTACCATGACCTGTTTGAAGATGCATTGTTATATACACCTTTATTTTTTTCTCCTTCACTATGTAAATTTAAAGCTGTTGGGGATTTAATGGGCAGTGATATCCAAAGCTTTCAAGCATGCTAACATATACTATTTGATTAATACACAGCAACGTCATAAGCAACTTCCTCTACCTGCTGAGAGGTAGACAAGCTACTCCTGCTCATGAGTCACTTTTTGGCTGCACTTAGCTTAACAAGCTGGGCACCTAATGCAGAGCATTTTATGTGACTGTGTAACTTGGCCTCCTGATCACCAGGATCAGGCTGATCAACTATTGTACAGTCTGGCTCCCATCTGGCCTCATAATCGGGCTTCCTTCCCATCAATCAGTAGCACCGGGGGGACAGGAGAAAGGATCTGGTGGAAATCTGGGTCCCAGCCCACTGCTGGGATACGTGGGTGCAGGGTGAGGCAGAAGGCTTAGGTTGTTGCTTGAGTTTTGCTGCAACATGAGATGAGGTCGGCCTTGGACATACCCAAACCCTTGAGGCTGGAAATGCTTCCAGGTCTACTACCTTAAACATAGCTTCTGTTCGCCTGACATGCAAAGCCAGTGAAGAGAGAAAGATTTCCTGCAGAGTCCTTGGGGAAAAAAACAACAAAAGCATGTTTGCTCTGACTGTAAACAGCTAAACAGCACTGATGCTCCTTTTGTCTTTCCATGATGACAGAGACTCAGTTTTAATAAAAATTTTCCTCTTAAAACCATTATTATTCATACCTACATCTGAAACAGCCATGGGTTTGCCAGTGGCAGCATGATATATGCAGAAATATAGACTGTAGCATATTTCCTTACAGTGAAGGTGGATTAGACATCTCAGATCTTGCTATCTCAGGCTGAATACTAAGTGATTTTATATCTAATTCAAATCCGCACCCCAAATTCTATTTTTCATATGGTATGTAAAGGTTTACTTACACTGGATTCCTTTAATCTGAACCAAATCTATTACATATTTGGACCATATTTAAATACGCTTTTGGCAAAAAATGTGGTCCAGTTTTATTTTACAAGTACTTGCTTAATTAATGCCAAACAGTAGTAGATTTAGCAACATTTGTGCAAAGTTCTAGGTAGAATTTTCACACATGAATGTTCTGCTGGGTAGGTTTAATATTTTTGGTGCACAGTTCACCAAATTACTATGGTATCAATTTACCTGAATGAGAAAAATTTTAAAGGGAAAATCACTGACAATGGGATCACATGTGATCACAATGATCACAACAATTTACAGTCAGATCCTCAAGAAGCATTTTAGAGGGCTGCTGCCATTTGGGTGCTGTTACCTTAAGTGACTGCCAGGCGAAAATCTGACCTCTGTAAACGAAGATACAGAAAAGGAAATTTAAAACTTAAGATTCTAGGAAATGTTTCATACTTTCTGCCCAAGACATCTAAACAACACACTCTAGAATCTAAGAGTTTGGATTCTTACAGGCTACATAAGAAGATGAATGTTTCTCTACATCCTCTATATGGGATGTTTTAAGATTTTCTATTGTCTACCTATCCATGGACTTTGGTTCTCTAAGCTGTGGTACCACAGGGGATTTTTATCCTCATGTAAATTAAAAAACGTCCTTTGCTATCTTTTCCAGGGTGTCAAAATACTCAACAAAAACTTCTTAAAGCAGATAAATCAGCTCATTAACTGAAACAGCCATTTTAGGCATCTTCCACTTCCTATACCACAGGTGTTGCCAGGAACAGCAGTGATTCTCCAGGTTTAACTGACAACACTACTTACCCAAGACAGTACCTTTAAAAACTCACCCCCCTTTGACAGTATTAGTCAGCCTTCTTGTTCCTCAAATAAATTACAGTTGTGGACTTTCACAGGCAGGAATATAATCAAAAGGCTTAAGGAATGGAGATAACTTGGGGTTTCATGAACATAAATTATCGAGTTCTAAGCTTAAGTGAGACTAATGGGCACAGCTCAAAACTGTTAATGTTTCAATGTATGATGAGGCCTCCTTGTGCCATGCATTTCTGGGGGGCATGGAACCTGGAGACGCCATTAAATATTACTGGATCACCACCTCAGCTGCTCACTGCCAAAAGAACAGCTCCATGTTTTGTCACCTGCCCACATGAATCAACTCTCTGCACTAGTCCATGCAGAGAAGAGTGAAAAAGTGGGAGCTGAAGAAAATTCTGCATCCAGCAGAACAGTGTAGACAGAAATAGAAACTAAGAGATGGTGAGTAAAGAGTAAGATGTAGAGCACAGTTTAACTCAGCTTTGAAGAAACTTTGACTTCATTAAAGGTGGAATGATCAACCATAAGAAACTTCTCTACCAGACAGTTTGTGGAAGATACTGTTTCAAAACCTGATCTTTGTGATAGACCTTGAAAAATGATTTACAGTAAAAACAAATCAGTTTTTTTATGGTATGGCCCTCCTAAAACTTTCTCTCCCACCTGTACCCAATGTCCCATTCTAACTGGCTGCACATATGCTAAAAGAGACAGAGCAGAAGAGCACCTTAACTAGCAAGAGACGACAAAGTCCAACTTCCAGTCTTCATTATTAGACAAGCCTCTGTAGGCAAATAAGCCATGTAAATGTATGTTAACGAACTACCTAGTCTCCATCATTTGTTTGTTCGTTGTGTTTAAGAAAGAGGATGCCCGATGACTACTGTTACCAATTAGTTGTGGCTGGTTGAATTCAAGAATTAATCACCTGATTATCCTTTCAGTGAAAACAAAATTCCCTGGATAGCAACAACTTTTTGATTTTGTGTTTCTCAAATTCTTTGTTGGGAAAAATCAAAGCTAAGTTTTTACTCAGAACAAGCATGGAATAAGCGACTGATTGTTTTCCATGCTTCCCTTTGATGTTTCTATAAACCCTGCTTCTCTTATACTGGTATCACAACCACAGAATCATTAATAATTCACACTCAGGTCTGTATTTGGGGCTTTTCTCAGGCTGAACTCAAAAGCTTGAATCACAAGTAAATATCCTTCTGCCAAATCTGTTGCTCCCTATTCCCTAACCCCTGCTAATGGCAAAAGACAGAATTAATTTTTTAAATTAAATAAACAAAATATTTGGTCAGTTAGTTTCATTTTTTCTGGCTTTGATATCTTGTGGGTACTGTATCAAGCCATGAAAAATAAATAAGAGAGCTGAACTTCTCAAATGCTGCCAGTGAACTTTTTCCAGTTCAGTGAGGTTAATAGGCCTTTTAATTTACAAATTCATAAGAATAGGATTATATTTGGTCAATAGATTCTTCATTATACTTGTTGAAGTCTTACTGCCAGAAATAGAAATTAGTTCCTCATGACATAAAAGGTCAAGATTAGGTGTAATTAACAGAAAAGTCTCAGACTTCTGACAGCTACAGCTAATTACAGCAACTACAATGTACAAACCAAAGAGCTGTGAGTTTGCAAAACCCTGAACAAATGTTTGGACTTCAGCATGTCAGATGGTTCAGAGAATACATTCATGCAAAGCCATGCACAAATAATATACAGGACTGGGAATGAGTAAATCCATCATTTCATTTTGGGATCAATGCAAATAAATTTCAGATCCTTCACAAATATCTTGCACTGCAGAAAAGTTGGATTCATGTCCTGTTGCTCTGTCAATTGTCTGCTTCAAATCTTCAGATCCAAACTATATAGAATTACACTCAATATTCTTTTTATTCTACATTTACTATGCCTTTTAAGAAATGTGTTACACATGCATCAACTGAAAACAGGAAAATAAGTCAGGAATTTGCAAAAAAAATTAGCCTTTTCTTTTTGGGTGGCAAGCACAAGATTTGCAACGCCTTATTAAAACATCAAGGCAGTAAACAATGAAAACATAAAAAAGTAGGAAGTTTTCCACCAATTTTTCTTCTTGTGATGTGAACCCAGAGGAAGAATTTAACCTGCTGAACATTCCAATTATTTCCTTGCACTCAGAGAAGCATTGCTTAGTGCAGCAAGCTGTAGCTCTCCTTTGCACATCTACTTGTAGAGAAAATGTTTTTTTAAAGGAATGTTCAAAGTGACAGGGTCAGTATGGACAACTTTCATTCCTTTTTTTATACTTTTCTAAACATCAAATCGAAACATGGCAATGCGATTGAATACGTTGGTAACCATAGTTTTATTATAACTGCTTTATAAATCACGTTATAGCTAATTAATCGAATTAACAGTCCTATGTCCCAGATAGATTACAGGAACAGACCAAATCAATCCAGCCTTGAAGAAACCACTAATATGTCTCAGACACCAATCCTGGATTTGTTGAACATTCATTGAATATCGACCTGCTGTGAAAATATTACAATACCTGCTGCTTTTATGGGACTGGATTTTGCTTGCCTTTTTTCCCCTAAATTTTTTTTTTTAGGAACACAGAAGTCAATGCTATAAACCAAAGATATTTTGCTAGCAGCTTTGCATTTCAAAGACAAGTAATTAAGCTGAAACTTGTAAGAGTTTAAGATTCACAGGTTGAAAATTCAGTATTTTTCTGCTATGTTTCTTTTTCATCTGTCCAAATTAAAACACTGGTACACAAATAAAACCACACTAAGTCCCTAGAAAGTCGGGCTGAAAAGTATCACATTTTCAGAAGGTAAATAAAGAGAATGTTGAAGCAGAGCAGAGTTTCTAATGAGTTAATGTAAAAAAAACCTCATGCAAAAGCAATCCGCATCAAAGCTAGCAGGCAATACCCTGACAGTCATCCATCAAACCTAAGGTCCCCTTAATAAATGCCAATTACAGGGCAAATATGCACAAACGCGGATAGCATAAGCCATGGGATCATTTCCTTCCAAGAAAATTAGTGACCAACAAAACACCCATGCAGCCTGCCCTACAGCAACACTCACTCCTGACCGGAATACTAACTACTATTATTATTGCACTCCTTTTTACTTTATTTTGTATTTTTGCAAGAATTCAGAGCCACACAGAATTTTGTTTGGGGTTATACAAATTCCTTCTCAATTTGTATAGAAGTCTAACATAACTTTTTAAAAGCCATGACATGCCTATAATGTATACAGAGTCCCTGACTTCCGCCGTAAGCGAGCCTTTTTCCTAACTTAATCATACTCAAATTTCACCCCTTTTAAAGATCCTGATTCAAAAATGTTCACTCATTCTCCACAGTCCACAAATTTATACCATCTCTTCCTGTGGTATTATATGTGCATAAATTAAAAAAGAATGGTCTTGTATAAGGACTGAAAACAGAACATTCCAAATCCCCATCCTGCAAATCTAACTTCAATTTATCAAGGAAATGTTTGATACAAAAAACACAATCTTATAAAATTATTTTTTTTTGTGTATGAATAGGATGTTTCAAATTTGAGCAGAATTACGTTACCCAAACCTAAAAACAATGAGTTGTACAGAATGTTGTTGAAGTCAAACAATAATAACAGATTCTCTGCCGTTACATTTGTATCACCTCTGTTTCATTTTATCCCCTTTTTCTAACACCTTTTGCATATCACACCTGTCCAATATTTTTGGTCACCCTAAGGAAGATTTTTTTAGATTTATTGTATTTGATATACAGTAAACAGAAAAGTAGCATGTTTTGTCATATAGACTGTCAGAGGTAACAGCTGAGAGTTAAGATAAAAACATTATGGTAATGAGACAAAGAAGCTTTGAAAGAAATATTTAATACTACTATCATGTCAGAGAGAATTATTTTTTTCATCTAAAATTACTCACATTGCTATATTCATAGAAACAGACTAGAAAATACTACATTAATCCTAGTCTGATATCTTACCTAATTCACCTCTAAAGTGACATCTTCCATCACACAGACTAACCTGTGCTATATTCATTTATTTCCATCTTACCTAAAATTATGATGAATGGTTTGAGCTCTATTCAATTATTGAAAATGTGCAAAGAAACAGAAACAATGAAACTGGCAAAGTGCTCTGCATTCTTAGGAACAATTTAGGCTAATTAGCATCAACTTCTCCCCCATTCATCATACCCCTTTAGAAATATAAACAAACTGTCAGCTCTAACCTAACAAACAGATCACTGAGCTACTTAACACAAATTATTCTTACATGAAAAGCTCCTTCTCAGGCAATATTCTCCTCTAGGGCATCTGGGAAGTTGAGCTATTAAAATTGAAGACATATGTTTCAGTCAAATTTAACTCCCAGATTGTACTGATCGCTGTTGTGACAGTTTTCCATCAGCATGCTGCTGCTGGCAAAGTACTACATATTTTAAACAAAGCAATGCAACAATAGACTTCAACGATGCATGTTCATTTAGTATAAGATCAATACCACCCAATTAGCACCCTACACCTAGAAATGGAGCCACTTAAAATTATTGCTTAGGTGGAACTTGAATCTCAGATTTCATTTGGAGTTTCTTTAAGAATTACATATTCTGTATGTTCCTGTGAGCTTGCAGAAGGCAACAGCTAAGCCACTTTCAGCTATGACAATAGTTTAAATCAAGCTGCAAAGGTGATGCTCTGAAAAGGCCATAAAGGGCAGTGCTGCTGTCACTCCTGGGTTTTAACTCGAACTCCTCCACAGATGCCACAAACAAAAGGACAGCTCTAAGCTAAAGAAGAACAGGAAGATTTCCAGAGCTTAATACTTCCTGAACACAGCAAGCCATGTGTTACTTTGGAAGCCAGAATGATAATGAAATATACTTCCTTTCCTTACTCCAAAATGCAAAAGAAAATAAATTTGTCCCCAACTCCCTACCTGACTAAAAGGCTTTTGCACTAAAGCAAAGACTTTTTCATCAGTTCATTAAAATACTCATTATCTGCTAAAAGGAAGAGGTAAACACTTGTCTGGACTTTCTTGTCTCACAGGCATTTGAGATTTTACACATATATGAGAATATGCCTTTTCCAGTAAGAACTTCAAAACTGGGGAATATCCTACACTATTTTATACAACAAATATAATTTTGAAATTTTCCAGAAATATCAGAAATAATCAGTGTTGAGAAATTATTTCCTGAGTTGGTTTTTTTTCAGTCTGTAAGAAAATTCCTACTTATTGCCTTGGTTCCTTTGAACAGCAAAATATACAATAAGAATTCCATGAATTAAAGATAAGAATTTCCTATTCATTCTTCTTTGATTTTCTCTCAGTTCTCTGCTTTGTTATTTCGTTTGGGCTCTAAATATGTCTTGCAACAAACACTTGGTAGTATGTGTCATGGCTTGCCTTCCCCCTCCCTGCCTCCTTTCTTCCAAGGAAAGGTAATGAAACCAAGCAGTATCAGCATCGTTCCCTATTTGCACAGAAAAACGTAGTCTGAATTTAATTTTGTTTCCTCCTTAGGTGACAGGAGGAAGAAGGATCATCTAACTTCCTGATTTCCTCACTGCTGGTTGCACATATATCTCCCCCTTGGATACAGAACTCCCAAGGCCTGGAGTATATCATATGGCTGGAGCCAGAAGGTCTCCAAACACATCTATGGCGATGCATTTCTTACCAGCAACAGAGATACACTTTCTTAGTGAACACAGTGCAAGCATGCGTGTCTTCCTGCTTCTGAAGAAAAGGATCTTGCCTTATGACATAACAGCCACATCAAAAAGCTTTTTAAACATTAGTGCTGACCAGAAAGTCTGATCCTACAAGTGTTATGCAAACAGATTGCTAAGACTTGAAAGTGAACACCTAATCAATGGCTCTTGCCCATCTTCTCTGAAATTATCTCAGTTTGGGGCTTTATTGACACAGAGAAGTGGTGGTGTAGCTCATGTTTATCCAGAGAGAATGAAGAGAGGTTTTACAGCGGACAGACTAAAAATCTATTTCAGCCACCATGAACATGAATTGATATTTCACAGTAAAAAATAGTATTTTAAGCAAGACAGAAACACTTGAGATGTGAAGAGATTGAAGTCACACAGCATAGAAACAATACTTAAACCCAGGTTTGTAGATTAGACTGCTTGAAAGCTAGCTTCAGATGTAAGAAGAAATCTGCATTTCTTCACACTAGAAGACAAAAAATGCCGGAGAAAAATCTGAGAGGTGACATTACACAAACTGGGAGGAATTAAAGATTCAGGACAAGGTAAATTCTGACAAGTCAAGAAAGATGGAGCACTGTTTCAGCAACTTCATTAGGAACAGGATATTAAACGGCTGGCTTAAAGCGAATGATTCTTATTAATTCTTCAGCTAACCAACAAAAGAAGTACCTCAATCTCATCAAATACACAAACCCAAAGAAAATGTGTATTAATGAAAACTGACCTCTAACTTCCAACACTGAAGGTACAGTATTTTAGGATTGTATTCAGTTCCTATACCTTCCTGGTGTTGTTTGCAAAAAATACTTCAAGAAAACATGAAGGACTGACTCTGCTCTAGAAACAGGGTCATGAAATTAGATTCAAAAGGACAGAGCAGCTCTGACTGAACACTTCTTGATTATTAGAGCAGGAACTGGAGGTACATTACAGACACAGCAAGCAGAATGTCCCTACAAAAGCCAGTAGTTTCCCCTCAGTTGTGAAAAATTATTTTCTTGGGTGGGTTTTCTGTTTGTTTTGATTTTTTGTACAGGACAGTCTCAGAGGGTATAAAACCACCAACTCTTTTTGCTACATTGTTGAAAGAACACATGGGATACAGGGATGCTACCTAAATATGGAGCTGCATGTTTCAGTTGGCCTGTTCTTTTCTTGGTTCAGCCATTAAAAAAGATATTTTTCATATA
The DNA here is from genome assembly GCF_963662255.1 of Cinclus cinclus. NCBI lineage: Eukaryota > Metazoa > Chordata > Aves > Passeriformes > Cinclidae > Cinclus > Cinclus cinclus. Next base: position 38,590,264 of record NC_085051.1, read on the forward strand.
TGCATCTAAAGAGCATCTAACACACATGAATACACAGATTTCATCTCAGTTTCAACTGTTCTCTCAACAGCTACAAATCTGTCCTAATTTTTAAAAAGCTGCATAACATGACTACCTTAGAGACAAATAAAATAAATACTAATCCACATCTGTGGAAATTACTTCCAAGCAGGCATCAGACTTTCACTTAGTTATGCTGAAGGCCAGAGAAAGCTGCACACTGTATTTTTACCATTATGTTATATAGATCAAATGTGCAACATTCAAGAACTAGTTTATTATTTACACGGCTTTCACATAGCTGTTATTCAGGGTTTTTTCCTTTCATTTCCGTTTTTCTATTGGTCCAGAAATGTTTTCTTCCTGGTTGCAGTCTCTTTTTAAGCACAGCGACAAGTAATAGAAGCAGACAGGAAGTAGGGATTGTTGCTCTCCAGAGGATGATTAAGCAAGTCAGCACAAATTCCCTGAAGTTCCCACAAACAGGCTCTTATGTAACAACATATGTTTTCAAAGATATTTTCTCTGCCCAGTGGAGAGTCTTCATGGGAAAAATACAAGCTAGCTTTATAATAAACACTGTGGAGCATGAAATAACTATAAAGTAAAGAACACTATAAATGAAGTAAATTATTAGATACTGAAAATCCCACAGCAACTGATTCTCATTCACATTTCTCAACGTTAATGTTGGTCAATAAAGTATCCAGGTCCTGCAGTCCCTTGCTTACACAAATAAAACGTATTATGTGTTCCTTGGAACATCACCTGTAATGCTCTGGGTTGAGCCCAGATAATGCTTTTAATGCAAGTAGTCCAGAAAACTTCAGTAGACTCTTTCTGTTAAGAAAGCAAGATCCATCATTTTCCTCTCACTCATGTACAAAGCAGAAATTCTTTATACGTGAGAAAACTTAAAAAAAAAATCCTTAACATTTACCTTGCATTGGACCATCCCAGTATATACTGTCTTTAGATTATTCAGTACAGCTGTGGACCGGTTAAACCCATTCAGCATTGCATGCTTCTTATTCTTTAAAAAATGCACACAAATGAAGATTCTTTTTTGTCCTTTAATTTTAAGGAAAACTGACGCATTTTATTACAAGAATTTTAAACATATAGGAGTGGCTATTTACCTTCATATGAGAAAAATATTTGACTACCTAGAATTAGAGATGAGGACAGACTACTATGTAGTCTGATTTTTCTACCAATAAATAAAAATTTGGGGATGCAAATATCAAAAAAGTTAACAAACAACATAGCATAACAGATTAAGTTTTCAAGTTAGTTATGATTTCATTTATTTCATAAATCACAAAGATTTAACATTGCAAAGGTAGAAAAGCCAGGTCAACCAAAAATAGCAGAAGTTAACTATGGTCTCTCAAAGCAGAACCTCAAGCTGTGCTGCAGCAGGACATCTTTGCTCTGAAAGTCTGCTACTACTACGTGTAATTCCTATGAACCATACCATGCATTTTATTTTCACACTATGTGGACAAAAGCTTAGCATTAAACACATTGCCCAGATGTACGAAATCACACATATCTTATCCTGCAATTCTTAAAATACATAAGTTAAATTTTGACATGAAAAGAACATCTAATCACAAAAGGACTGGATGCTCTTAAGATTCTAACACTGCTGTCATACATGGAATTTTTAAGCTTTTTTCCATCTGTTGACCCAAGACATGGCAGAGCCAGACAACACAGGGGCACGCCCAAAGAAAACAGTAATTTTCACCTCTGTAAAACCTATATGGCCCCAATGGAGTTCACCTTACCTCACATTTCTCACAATGGCACAGAAGTGAAAAAATAGTTAAAATCCAATGATCTTCCCACACCCATATGCTACATCTTCTCAATAGTCAAATATTTTGAAGAAATATACTTTTAATAATTTACTATTCCTATTTAGCTGGTGTTTCATGGTATTGGTGCACACCCACACCTGCATGGTAAAGAGTGGGAATCCACTTTGTGTGTTACCTAGAAACTGAACTAGAAGTGATGTAACAGATCATTTTTCTGGTCAAACAGGATCATTACTTCTATTCTATTCTATTCTATTCTATTCTATTCTATTCTATTCTATTCTATTCTATTCTATTCTATTCTGGCTTAGTACAGCCCCTAATACATAATTCAGAATAAAAATTCAAATTAAAAGAATTTTTTTTTCCTCTTAAGCCTAATGAGGCAATTCAGAGCTGAATTTCTATGCCTTTCAGGGTGCATGAGCCTCTGAGGACAACAGATGGAAACACCGCAGTTAACTGAAGCATCAGGAGAATCTTAAAAGCTGCCAAAGCATTCCTGCTCTTTGGTCAAGAACTGAAGACCTGCCAAAAACAGGGGTCAGGAACAGAGAACTGACACCTTGTGCAAATGCTTCCCAGGCTATGAGAATCCTGATTCTCAGGACATTTGAGCTCCCTAGTTGGACCCAAATTACTTGAAAAAGTGTCTCCCCCCCCCCCCGCAAATTTTGGAAAAGTCGTGCATGACAAAGGAGGCCTTAGGCCGGCTTCCAGACTAAAAATCACTTGGTTTTTCATTTTAAAAAGAAAATCTGCAGCTAAATGGGAGCAGGGAAGATGGCCTTAGGCCAGAATCTATTTACAAATCCAACCCAGCTGATAGATGTTCTTTGAACAAAAGAAATCTCTGCTTAAGTATTAAAGGGCTATCTAATGGACATGGAAGCAAAGGCGAGCCTTCCTGCCAACTTCACCTAAGTGCTGCATCAAACCAAACTGTCAAATTATTCAATAACTGTTCCTAAAATTTCACATCCTACATTGGCACCAATGGACTCTTGCAGCTTTGTGTATCCAAAGGGACAGTCTGAGTAAATCCACAGTTTTTGCTTCTAAGCCTGTAAACTGGCTATTAACAGATGGTGGTTCATTAAAAAGGTTATTGAAGCAGTTTGGGTGGCGAATGCTGGTTTAAAAATTTGTTAATAGAATAATATTAGTTTAGGTTTAGAATCACATAGCTACGTAGGAACTTTAGGTACTTCTGGCAGTAAACATCAACAAAAGGAAGATTCTGAAATTTGTGTTTTCAGATTAGGCTGACTGATGAATGAGGCAGTAGAGGGACTCTAACTAAATGCATCTTATTTTGCCTCAGACATCTTTCTCATTTAAATCCTGCTATATAAGCAGGGGACAAAGCTTAAAAAAAAAAGCCACTCAACAGCCCTGATATCCTTTATTTCCATGTGGTTAAATTAAGATAACAGGTCCCAAAGTCACTGGAATGCAAAATTACAGGCCACTGGCAGAAAAAGATAGTCTGGAAAAAATGGACAAGTGCATGACTTCCAGTAAACTGTCTTCACTACTTAAGGTTCTAGTAATATGAAGACTTGAGGCAGATTAAGTGGAAAACAACATTACTTAAACCTTAACTCTGAAATGGAAGTAATTATTAGCCTAAAAACACTCAAAAATGTCAGAGAACAGCTGGGTCTTCAGTTCTGCTCTTCTGTGGAGTGTGTACATCTCATCACCATGACTTAACATATTTTCTACTGGAATTGTCACCTTGGCTAATTTAGTGGGCAGAGATCCAATCCACAGCTCTTTTGGTTTACATTTTAGTCAAAGTGTAATTTTGAAAATGTCCATCAAAAGGAAAGATGCAATACACTTTACCGTATGCTGCTTTACAGCCTATTTTAGTGACTACAGCAAGTCACTTGTTTCAGGATATGCATCTGAGAACAGAAGGAAGTACCACTGAAATGCTGTATTAGACTCAGTTTGAGGTTACCGTTTTGTTTGAGCACTTTTCACTATTAGCAGAGGAATGGGCATTTTTCTTGGTCTTAGTATCACTTTACTCACAAGATCACCTATGACACTTTCAAGATCTTTGAGACTAAATCTATAAAGAACATGCTAAGAAATGCTGCATGCTATTGCATTTACACCAAATTCTCTGCTGCATTTGTGCAACCCACACAGGGTTAGGTAGGATTCAAATCCTGTTGCTCTTAGACTCTATTTGTTTCAAGACAGTTTATATTTAGTATTTCAGCCAAACAGTTGTGGTTTGTTTTTAAATGTATTTACAAGAATCACATCCAGGCAGGTAAGTGTTAAAAGCAATGAGAAAACAATAGGAGGTTAAAGTATGCAATGCAATAAGAATGTTTAGCATGTCCTGACACTCCAACTTCCCCCACCTCCACCGTTCAGGCATCTAATTGTTTGCTTTTCCTCCTACATACAATAATGAAGTGAACTACAATCAAAGTGTGATGACAAATGGTCCCAGGGTTTGCATTCTTTGGAATATTACTGGCACTTGTAAACCAAAGAAGAAAGATAGATGTAATCAACCACCCTCTTATAAGAGAATGATCTGGGAGAGTATGTTGGCAAAATCTTCAAACCACATTAAGCAGTAATTTGAAAGTATGTTTGAAAGGAAGAAAGCAATGCCTCTAATACCAGTTTATTTGTATAACAACAGCTAGAAACTGAACTTGCTAGACATATTTTGAAAGATGGAAGCAATTAAAATGCATTACTGATCTAAACAGGCACTGTATTTTAAAAAGAAAATAACTTCAAACAATCAACGTTACACACATCCACATTTTGTTGACTAATCCTCACCTTCCCTTTGATCTCCTAATATTTAGTACTTGTATTACATGGAAACATTGCAGCTCTGCTTACAGAAATTCACAAGAGTTGTCTGTACATACTTATGCCTGTGCAAAAAGAATGATACAGTATCATGAGAAAAACCCCATCTGCTGCAGGATGGCAATTTTTCTGCCTCCAACATTAAAAACTTGGACCCTTCTATTAAAGAAACCAAACAGAGTAGCCAGGTTGCACCATATCAAGGTAGTCACTAAATAGTCAGCTCACATCACTAGTAAACAGAAATCAACAAAGTACACTGGGAGGAGGACACATTATTCACATCTTCCTTTTTTCCCTTCTAGACAAGATGCTACTATAAGATTTAGTATGGGAGAAGGCTTAGCAAGGAAACGCATAATCAAATATTATTTTAAATGGTTTTAAATATCTCATATTTAGGATAAAATAAGCCTTAAATTAGGGATTAACATAACCTGCATTTTTTGCAGTTTTTCAAAATGCAGTATTTCAGATCTCTGGACACTGACAAGCCCTCCATAAAAACAAGATAAAGTCATTCCAAAATCCAAACATGAACTGTTAAAAACAGAGACATCTTCAGATATTCACTTTTCACCTGCTGCAGTCTTACTAGGCCATCACAGACACACTGAAACTTCAGAAAATACTGTCATAACTTCATAACATGAATCTCCTTCTCCTTCTTTTGCATGCTTTGATGAGCATCAAAATTGTTGGCATTTATAAGCATCATCATTAGCACATTAGCACACAATGAAACACACAGCTCACGCCCACAAGATACTATCTCTATCTTTTGAAAGCATTCTTGCTGTTGCTCTTTGTCTTGATGATTTTATGTGCAGCAGAAACATAGCCATAGAGAAGAATGATACAGAGTTGGAGATTTCCTGATTGATTTTTGATCTCTTTGTTTTCTATGAGGCATGATTCCAGTCATTACCTTTGATGGGAAATTACTTTTAATTAAATATATAAATGCTTTAAGAGGTTGATTAATACTTAAAAAAACCCAAGCAAACAAAACCAACAGTGTAATCAATGCATATCAATCACTACTTTATAGGCTCCAGAAATAAAGAATCTATAGAATTTTCAAACAAGGTACAATAGAGGTAGTGCTTTCCTAGTAGCAGAGTACTTGCATTTTAGGAACAAAATGGTGGCATTACCCCATGAAACAGTTTAATCATTCATTAATGGTTAAATGGTAAAACAGTGAAGATAAAGAACCATAAAAAATCATTTAAGGGACAAATGCCAGATAGCTCTGCAGTTGTGAATACAATCTCAGGCATTAGAGAAAAAAGAAGATAGCATACATAGAACACAAATGTATCATACTTGGCCCCTCTTCGAACTCTGTTTCACACATTTTTGTGACAGCTATTCAAGCACCATAATTATCAAAGATGTAAGATAAAATAGCTAAGGTCTGGCATTAACACATTTATATCTGTTCAGGATTTAATAGGTGCTCAAATTTACTCAGTTGCTGCTGAATTCTGCTAATAACTGTGTGAGCCACTAGGATGTATATTAACAGATGACAATTCTCGTTCACAGTTAAGAATAGAAGTGTAGAGGGAAACCATCCAAGTGTGAAAGTATTACTGGAGAGGGAAGGAAAACTTAAGGAGGAAAACTACAGGTTTAAAAGTAAAAAACATGTCACAATAACACAGCTATGTAATCTGCAAGGTTCTGCTAGTAAAAGATTTAAGCAGCATTTGCTTATATAGCTAACATTATAATGCAAAACCAAAAAGCTAAGCTGCAAGTAGTCAGTGGCAGTCAGACTCAAACTGCAGCGTGCGAGTAGACGCTGTGCAAGGTGATGGTATTGAGTGGGCACTGTGGCTACAGGTGCAGGACCACCAAAGCCAGCATCTGGCTGCTTTCCAAACATAAGGCTAAAGTTACAGGTGTTCAAAGTCACTGCTCTGGCTCCATCAAGAACACATTTACACTGCAAGTCTTTCAAACACAGAACTGGGGCTTTTTGAAGACAGAAAATTTGTGCTCTGACACCCATAATGTTAGTGTCAATGTTTGAAAGTAATAGTTTCTATGAGTGTTAATAATATTTTCATAATTACTATGAAAGCCTGTGAACTCTAGATGATAAATGGCTCAAAAGCCAATTTTCTTCCATTTTAATCTAGAGCTAACACAGGCAATATTCTATGTGAAAATATATTTTAATTTAAAAAATTTTTAAATCAAGTGTTAGATAACAGAACTTTCCAACTAATACCATACTTCCCTGCAGCAGTTACAGAATCATCTTTAACTACTTCCAGTAGCTTCTTAACTTCAGTATTTTCTATCATAAGACATAATTATCTTCCTGTTGAAAAGACTGTACATTGCACACCCCCTGCATGGTTAGGCTTCTGATTGAATACATGATCTCAGCAAAAACAGAACAGCTTGAGCATCCCAGTAAGAAATTTGCTTTTGTCTCCAAAAAAAGTCAGCAGAGAAGCACAACACTGCCATCTCCGCTTTAAATGCTGAAGTACATGTATCACATACATCATCTTGTGAAAAGATTTTAAAATACAGCGAACAAGAACACACATAAAGGATTATAAATCTTTTTGTGAGCAAATTAAGAGAACAACTGTCAGGCAGAAAAATTAATTTTCATTAATCAATGTAGTATACCAGTAAACCATCAAACTCAACAGTCCCAAAGCTTAAGGAAGACAGAGTAAGCAAGTTCTCAGCCTGTCCAGCCTCAGCCCGTGACATGAAGTGACTGACATCAGAAAGAAGACATATCTGAAAGTGTCTTACACCTTGTTTTATCTGTCAATGTTCTATATATGGTGGCTCTTCTAGCAATGGACTTACATGCTGGGACGCAGATGACAACTGACTCAACTGTCATAGATGCAACTTGCTGGGGTTCTTCACCTCATATATATTAAAATGGGAGCAAAAGGAGCAAAGCACAATAGAAGCCTGAAATACACTCCCCAGACCCTAACTCAGTTTAGTATACATTCAGTGGCAAACCAGTGTTACAAAGAATTTATTAAGGCTCCTTACAAAAAACAAAACAAAACAAAACAAAAAGCAAGGGGAAAAAAGATAAAAGAGTGAAGCCTTCCTTTCCTCTTAATCCTCACACAAAGCTAAGCAAAGTCTTTTTTTCCTGCTGTGGATTATTTGAATACCCATCTTCCTTTAATGGTATTTGTTAAAGCCTTAGGTTACCTGAGAAGCAGGTCCCACAAGGGAAAATACAGGAGGTGACAAACAGCTTCATTAGCTACCACAATAGAGCAAGCAAATTGAACTGCTGATGTGTGTTAAGCTTTGGCTGAAGTTCAGAAGCGGAAGTGCTCCTGGCACCCACTGCAGCCTGATCAAACAGGTAAGCAATCACAGAGCCTGCTGCTACCTGAGCCATTACCTTCTCTTCTGCCACCGACTGGGAATCCCTGGCAGCTCCTGCAGCTCAGGCAAATAAAACTGACAGAAAACTATCCTATCGAAAGCAATTAAGTTTCTGTCACTTAAGCTCCTTGGATCAGTTCCCTAAAAGGTCAGCCTCATTTCAAAGAGTTTGCTGACACAATAAGAACAGGCATAGATAAATAGCACAACCTCTCTTCTTCATAGGTCAATGAGGAACATTGCAACAGAAGAATATACTGTCAACTTAAGTGCACCCAGAATTTGGGCACCAGACAGCGATACAAAAGCTACTGAGATGACAGATATAAGATGAGAAAAGCATTCTAGCAGGTAGCTTTTGGCTGAGGAAAGAAACAGGGCTCATGAAATTTATGGCCGCCAATAACACAAGCTAATTGTAAAAGCAAACAAATAAAATACAATAAAAAAGAAATTTAAAAAACCCTAAATTAAAAAAAATAAAATAAAAAAACCCAAAAGCAATACTAAGTATCAAGACTGACAAGAATCTTATTGGGTACTCTAGTTTTGCAAATTGCCAGTATATAATCAGATAGCACACAAGAATAATCCAGCCAAGGAATGGTTTGGACAGGAAATTTCCAGAAAACAAGAAAGTTCAACATACAGGAAGTCCATGCTTAGTAAATACAGAACTTTCTTCAAGACACAGTCTAAAAAGCTAAGGAGTTTATTGCTTTAGGCATTAGAATGAGAAGAAGGAAATGAGTAAATATATTTACTGGCTACAAAAGTCATGGATAAAGCTCAGGGCCTTCAAGTATTTGCCTAGTTTGTAGATGTGAATGAAAGGAATATTTTAACTACATACACAAGGAGATAATTTGGAGAAGATCACTGATGACAAATATTTTCCCCCATCATCAGGTTAGATACCATCAAGGTTCTGGCAAGAACACAGAGGAAAACAAAGCACACAATTGTATGGTCAGTGCATCCTGCCACTTAGATCCTGCTTGGCACAGATCATGTTTTAGAAAAATATCTCAATCACCTGATGTTCTACATAAAAAATACGGTCATCAAAGTTCTAGAAAAAGCCAGATTTGCTGAACAGAAGCAAAGCAAAATAAACTTTACTTCAATTTAATGGAAACAGTCCTGGAAGGATATTAGGACTTCAGACCACTGCCAAGCTATATCCTTCAAAAAAGAGTGAAAAATCCCAAACATGTGCTGGACACCAAAAAATGGAAGGAAAATTGTTCTCAATCCATGTCCAGAAGACAGACTTCAGCCTCCAATTGGAAGCCAGCTGAAGATAACCAATATATAGCAGATTCAAATCCCAACAGAAAACATGAGAAATTGAACAAGTCACAGGTACTATAGAAAGAATAACTTCTAAGGCAACCACTGACAATTCCCTTACATTACAGTCTGAAAGTCTGAACTAGAAAGCAAAGACAAAGCAGCAATACTGTTAGTTAAGCATAAATAGGCTCAGACAGAAGACTGCTTAGGTTTTAGCTCACATCGTACAATAAAATCAGGAGAGGTGGAGTCCGTGAACTTGATGTCAGTGGAGACTACCTTTGCACACCAATTAGAAATGAAGTGTTTCTAGATACGCACTCCAGATCCTTTTGTAAAAGACCAGTGAAGCCTGGCCCAAAACACAATGGTGTCAATTGACTTAACATACCCAACTTGGGATAAGAGAAGTGAAACACTAAGAATTTTGTTTGAGAATGGAAGTTCTAGAACTGAACAGGAAACATACATTGAGAACACTGCAGTCATTAAAGGATGGGAAAAGATGCCCGTGGTACATCAGAACAGCTCTCCTCCTTTCCCACAGAAGTTTGAATTTGTTGGATGCAAAACTCTTGTACACAAGACTTAGGAGTTATGAATTTTCTAGGAGATTTATGGAGGTCTTCTGTGCATCATACAGCAGTTACTACCAAACATACTACATCTGAAGCAGGAGCACTTGACAGCAGGTTGCATATTCTAAAAGTACAAATTCAGTTTGCTAAATTTTTCAGCTACAATCTCTACATCCTGTTACAGAAATACTTTTTTCCCCAAAAGATATATACAGGGAATGTAGACTATAACAGAAATATAATTAATTAGCTATCACAAAAGCCATTTCCTCCAGAGGTATTTCTTTTAAATGACAGCAAGTTTTCCTACATTTTATCCTAATGTCCAAACACAAATGGGGATATTACTACAAGTCTTAAGCAAGATTTCATAGAGACATAACCTAATAGATTGTCTCAGATTTACAAGTAACTTTAAAAAATAGCATTTTTAATAAAGTTAGATTCAACAACTTGGGTGAGATGGATCTTTGGTAGTCAACTGGACATCAGCCAAGGCACTGCAATGCTTAGAAAGTTGTTACCTGACTTCTACTGGACACTTCAGAGAGTTCAAACCCACAGCCAGGAAAACAATTTGGCAACAAGCCCATTCCTTTATACATACAGGGAGTTGTCACCTGGAGTTAGTAGTGAGCATGTTCACATGCTGGACTTCACAGGATATCTGATACAGATCTAGGACAGTTCAGAAGAGATTCAGGGAGTGAAAAACTTCCACTGATTTCAGTGGAATTGGGATACTGATTAATCTCATGGTTCAGGTACCTACAGCTCCCCAAGAACTGACGGATAACAATTCCTCTGAAAGTACACATGAGAAGTTAATGTATTAAGAGTCCAGAAAGAAAAACAGTTAAAACTATTATTTTACTTTTCCTAAGACCACCAGAGCCACTTCATATACAGTTATACTCTCTCATGTTTGATCTGTACCACTAGGCAAAAAATAATTTCAAGATTCAAAGACCTGAGAAGATAGCAAGAATGAACAAAACAAGACAAAACAAGAAAAAAACAAAGAAAGAAAACACATATTGCCCCACCCCCCCCCACACACAAACAAACTAACAAAATACCACAACACCGAATGAAAAAAAAATCAAACTCTTGAAGAGGGAATTTGCTTGGTTCCTTGGTTTCTTGGGCTCAGCCACAGAAGATTAAAATTCTTTTCCTGGACTCAAATCACCTGGGTCTGTTCTGAATTGTTCAGTGAGCAAGAAGCACCCAGGTTTTGCTTACACAGAATGCAAGCAGCCCAAATCTTGCCCATAGTCAAAACTATTTATGCTATAAACTCAAATATTGAAATGTTTACAAAACAATTAGCAAACATATAAAGTATGTTCAATTTTTACAAACAGTTCAATCATCATACAAAATGTAATGCAGTGATTTATTTCTCTCTCTGAATTTAATCTCTTAACCAGAATAGAATGTGTAGTCTAAACAAAGACAAAGCAAACTAACCCTAATTCCAGTTGCAGTAGATAAGGTTTCAGCCCTATTGTTGAAAAGGAATTTGTAGAACATTGTCTCTCTCCAAGTTTTTCAATTCTTCACAGGTTTTAGGTTCTAGGTTCTAGGTGCAATTAGAGATTAATTAAAATGTAGGAAACAAAGATTTAGATGTCAACAAGATTTAGACTGAACAGAAAAGGCCCAGTTTAGGACTTAGCTGGTAATGATTGCGATATATCTCTACTTGACAGCAGTTTTTCTCCCAAGGATGTTATACTTATTCAGCACACAGAATGCAAACAATTAAGTCTGAATAACAGAGCAGTGTTTAGTCTTTAGGGTCCTTGCTACTTCCACAAAGGACTACAGGAAAGGAAAAAATAAAAATAAAATAATAGAAAGAGCACATTAAGGAAGTTAAAACCATCTTGTCCTCCTTGCTCCCAGGGTTTTTTTCCCTGTTTCTCTACAAGTTGCATAAAATTTTCATAGCATCCCAACAAAACTGTCTACTCTCCTTGCAGGTGTCTGTCTTGAGGCACCAGAGAGGACTAACCACTCCTGCAAATCAGCACACCAACTGAAGTCTTTACAGAAAATAATCAGGTAGCATAAGGTGATATAATTTGTGCATAATCAAGAAAAAAAAATAGTCAAATTTTGTATGTGTAAGTAATAATATACTACATGAGAAGTTAATGACTATTTAGACAGAACACCATTATTTTTTCCCATTCACTGAAAAACAGGCATTACAAAAAGGGAAAAGCCATTATGCAAGAATATGTAAGAATTACTACACAAGCATAAAAGTTTTTGAACAAGGTACTTCAGTCCTGTTCCAAGTGTTCACTCAAGGTCTGCAAGACTAAGTGACAAGTCCTACTCACAGTGTTAACGCATCAACTGATCAATATTTTTTCAATACTTTTTAAGAACATTTCTGAACTTAGAAAATCTGTGTGTAGACAAATCTAACCACAACACTGTAAAACTGTTTTATATGCGAAATTTTTACAATTTCATTCTATACTGCTGATATCTTCACACATCAACTGACAAGTGACATTTTCAGAAGATGTTTAAGGGCAATCTCCTCCAATTTTAAGACCACTTTTTGCTTCTTGGTAATCTTAAGAAGACACTTTTCCATTTATTTTACAGATTTATAATCTATATCCCAAATCTTAATTCAGGAAGAAAAGAGAAATATTTTCTGCTTACAGTAAATGGCATCACATAGGTACTACACATTAATTGATTAGGATTTCATAAGATCCATGCTATACAAAACAGTTACTGCCCATGGTTACTGTACATTCATCTAACAGCAAAAAGACAGAATGAAATCTCCTTTTTCAGGAACAGGATGAGATTTCCTTTCATTCTCTTTGTGAAACATATTTTTATGCCATTGTTGACCCAACATCCACTCCTACATGAAAGAAGAGGCTTCAAATACTGCAATTTCAGTTTTTCCCAGGAGAGGGCTACTCCAGTTCTAACCCAGTAGACCTTCAATGAGATTACAGAAAAACGCTGCATGTGCTGCCTAAACGTAACAAGGTCCACTCTGCATAAAATGCTTTTCAGCTCTGCTGCCCACATCAACCTTCCTAGTCACAAATGATAAAAAAGAATAAAAACTGCCGTCCTGCAGAAACGTTCTCGAGATCTGGCCAGAGGTTATTTTGCAGGCCAAGTGCTAACCATCTGAATAGTGTTTCTGTGTAACACTTGTATAAGTCCACAAAGTATCCCTGCATCTCTTAGTACAATATTTCAGTTGCGGTTAAAAATGGCAGTTCAGCAACCTTGCTTGTTTAACTAAACACAATAAAATCTAGTATATATAAACTTCAAAACACTGAAGATACTAATTCTTTTCATCTGTAAATCAATACCTTCTCAATAGTCAATATTGATCCTTATGATGATGAAATATTGAGACTTTTCAAAATGTTGTTTACTATCACATATGAAGTCTTTATAGTCACCCACACTATAAAGTGCATTAGGTGCATCTTGAGAAGCTTTTACTTGTTCAAAACCAGAAAGTAGTAAAAACATTTGCAGCTGTTATGCCCTATGATGCAGTCTTCAACTGATGCTACATTTTAAGGTCTACCATAATCTTTATCAAGTTTTGGGGCAGCTATAAATGGCCTGGTAAATTTGGTTTTGAAATCAATGAACTTTTAAAGAAATCTGTTTCCCATTTAGCTCTGCAAAAAGACACAATATTTTCATTTGTAAACATGCTGTTTTATAATCAAACATTTTCTGCTTTTTGACAGTTGCCTGAAATAAAATCTACTGAACTCTAATAATTTACTTTAAAAATAAAGCAGTACCTTTTCAACATAAATCTTTCAATACTTTCTGCACTGCTCCACAATCTAACATATATGGAAAGATTTTAAGGAAAATTTAATTGAGTGTCCAAATATAACTTTACTTTAAACATTAGGTCATCTAAACATCTGTCTCAAATATATCCCTAGGGATTTAAATCAAAAGTCTACTAAACATGTACAATCATTTTGAAAATAAATAACAGAACAAATTTAGTCTTGATTATGATTATCATGCTTTTTAAAAGGAAACATTTATTCTAATAAGAAAAGTCTGAACTAATTTAAACTTCATGGACATTAACTTAGAAGAGTTTCATACTCTAAATAAGACATTTCATTTCATCTAGTCTCTAATAACATTCATGGGTTTGTATCTGCAGAAAGCCTACATGTTTTCTTCCTCACTTTTAGAAATGCCTAATCAATAAGCTTTGATCATATTAAAAAGTGAAATTTTTCAGAAAGGAGAAAAATTTGCTAAAAAAATCAACAGAAAATATTTATGTCTTTTCTTTTTGTCATCTGGGATGGCCATCATCATACTTCACAATAAGGAAGAATATGCCAGTCAAAGCATGTAGCATATTGATACTTATTTTCTTCACTTCTTAGAAAAAAACACAATAAAGAGTGTTTTAAGCAAGGAATGTCTCATTACCCAGTCAGCATTACAGTTTTGCCTTCTAAAATTTTTACTAAGAGGTATAATAAATAAGTGGCAGCCATGTTCCCCCTGCTTAATGCAACCGCTCCAATCCCCTTCAGAATCCTAATCCCATTTAGGAGAGAATTAAGCACTTGTCTGCAAACACAATACTTTCTTAAAAGTCCCATTTGCTTTGGCTCCGCAATAACTAGAGCCTCAGAGATGAATGAAAAGCAGAACTGTGAAGATTCTCAAAGCTCTCATATTCTTCCAGGAGTCTTTTACTCTCAGAATATCGCCCATTCCTCTACATAACTACTCTTTTTGATGAAGCACTGATCCCAGGATGAACTAGTATAGCAACCCAGAGACAACAGAAGCTACCAAGAATATGATGACAGAAGCACCTAAAATGGGCTCCAAACACGATGTTTTGAATGTTCAGCATGAACAAAGCAAGCACTCTTACTTTTCACACTATTATAAAATTCGGACAAATTTAGGGCGTACACACAAGATTGTGCTGCCACTGATCAGCATCAACAATAACATAATGTCTTAGAAAATAAATTTTTCTAAAAACCTATAAGCACCCTGACACTTTGTTTTCTACTTGCTATGGAGCTCTGTTGTGCACATGTGTACACCACCACAGACAAGGCAGCATTGCAAACCTGCCTGCAGAGAACGTGCAACCAACATGTAACCAACCTAAAAACCCCCAGTGTATCATCACAAATCTCAAGCATTCATAACTTCATGGCTCAGATCCAAAAATTCATCTAAAGATCAGGAGCATTATCTTTACTGTTTGGTTCTTAAAACATCTACAGTTCATCATTTCAAGTTTTAATGCCAAAACACTGAGGATAAGATTTGATTTTAAACTGAAATTATAGCCAAACTTTCAAATTCAGAAATTAATTGCATAGCTCTACAAGCTGGAAGAGACATCAAATATAATGGAATCCAAAATGAAGAGTTAAATTTTATTTCTGTGTCTCTGATTATGGCAGTTAGAACCTTTTTTTTTTTCTTTCAACATGCCCTTCATGTTTTACCAAGTTCAGTATGTTATCTGGAGCCAGCCAACAAAACAAAGTTGAGTGATATTTGCTACACATTCAAAATATATATTGATTTTGAAAATCAACTGCCTAACTAAATATTAAGAAACAAGTGTTAGTAATAGAAAAACAAGTAAACCTTAACCCTGTTGCAAAGCCACTCAGAATTGGCTCTAAGAGGAAGTGAAATAAACAGTACAAAGAGTTTTCTAAAACTGAAAGGGCTACTAAAACTCTCATTTGCTTTTGGGAGTGTTGCTGTTTGGGGGCACCAGCCACACATCTGCATACTTCAGTACAGTAAAAACAGTAAAAAGTCCAGGAAACTTGGATAACACACTGAACTGGGAAATGATTCATTGACTAAAGACTAAAAGATGACCCATAAATTGTTTTTCCTGACAAAAACTGATGGATTGAAAATGATCCAGAGGGAAAACAAAAGCAGCTGTTAACAGTGCAGTTCAGTAATTGAAAAACAGATCTAAAAGCCAATTGCTCCTGCATTTCCTTCCCCACTGTATGGGTGGGACTTTTCAACAATATTCAGAGTCTCGCAGTTATTTTCTCATCAGAAAACCACCACTGTAGAGAACTGAAACATTAATTACCTGCTTCAGATGTTGGTGCAATGATATCTAATTGTAATGATTCCCCAGGAGAAGACATGCTCCAGAAAAAATGGCAGGCACCCTGTAACTACTTTACTTTCAACACACCCAAGACAGTTGACCTGTAGTATAGCTTTTCTGCATAGAAAATTCTATCTTAAGA
Organism: Cinclus cinclus; assembly: GCF_963662255.1. Classification (NCBI taxonomy): domain Eukaryota; kingdom Metazoa; phylum Chordata; class Aves; order Passeriformes; family Cinclidae; genus Cinclus; species Cinclus cinclus. The sequence goes on from NC_085051.1 coordinate 38,606,518, forward strand.
TGGCTGATATTTAATTCTTTCTTGCACAAATAATAATTAGACAACAGAGAGTGAAAGTTTCATATTATAAAAAACAATATTGATTTACTTTACCAAACAACAGGACCGGTGCTGGTTTCCACAGGAAGCAAGTATCAATTCATCTCCTCCAAGGGGAAAAAATGTAATTGTATGTTTTCAAGTCCAGTTGAAGAAAAGCCCATTTAAGGCCTTTATAATCAAGACTGAGATACTTGAAAATACTTAGAGGCATCCCTATTATACATTCATTGCAATACCGATTTTCAAAACTTCCAGTTCCAGGAGTCACATCACTATCTGATAAAAGGGTTTTTTTCTCCCCCATGTTTTTACCCCTTTTAGTTCTTTTCGTTCATACTAACCCTAATCATAACACTTAAACAATCTGAAAAGGTCGATATAATCATTTTCCAGAGAGAATTTCAATCTCATGACAGACGAGTTCCTCCAACCTCAGGAGTATGATTTTGAGTGTCTCCCACTCTGCTAGCTTGAAATGGAAAAGCAGCAAGCATAAAGAAAGAATGTTTATATGCATAAGGACATCCAAGGTAATGTCACAGAAACTAAGCTACAGTTAAAGGAAAATTTGTAATATCATCACTTAACTGGGAAATTGCCAGATGTTATGTACACAAATAACCAGAATCGGTTTTAATTTTCTCTTCTAGAACACTGTCACAGAAAACACATCTACTGCTATCAAAAGTCATGCTTTATCATGCATATATGTTAGAATTTTGTTCTTGCTGTACAACTTTTTGTTACAACAATTTAACATGGATTTTAATATGTACATCAGTCACTAAGCACAACTGATGAAACAATAAACAGTAAAGAAAATTTTTTTCTTTATGCCAATAGAATCTTGGCTCACTGAAGCTGTAACAGATCCAGAATTGCCTCTGCAGACAAAGCATTTTGTGCTTACAAATTTTACAACAGGCGTGTTCCAGTATTAATTATTTTGACTACCTACATGCTTTTACATGTATAACTATTCCACAATATTATTTAACTTTAAAATCTGACAACGAAATTTTATAGCTTCTTTTGAAGTGTGTATGTTTAAGCTTTTATGCTCTGCTGTAGGTCTCATGCCTGCAAATACTTGAAGGAAATTAACAGAGGCTTACAGAAGTGTGTATGTAACACAGCAATCTTTACTTTGGTTATAGATTGGCACTGAGAGCTTGATGACATTTCTGCAATATTGCAGAAATTCTATGCTCAAATTAAAATAACCAAGACTCAAATTTCTCACTGTGGAAATCAGTATCTATTTACATATTGATTATACTAGATTGATTACACTAATATATGCTGAATTTTTTATTTATAAATGGAATATTAGCATTACTACCATCTACTGACCTCTACCCTTGATACATCACCACTTACAATTCTTGTGGTTAATTCAATGACAGTTAAATTCAGTGCCATTGATTGTGCAGTGCACATATGAAATCAGCATTTATTGATCATTATTCATTTGACATCCTTAAGCTTTTATTTTCCATATTATCATTCAAAATTACATATGCATATCTTCTTATATGCAACAGCTTCAACATAGATGTTTATAGCTCTGCCACATAGTTAAAAAATAAAACAAAACCATTAGGATCTTAGATTAGCAGTATAGCACTGCCATCGTGTGGGCAATAGATCGAATGAGTGCAAATAACTTTACTCCCTTTTGTGGGTGAGAAGTTGGTCGTTTTAACAGGTTTGGGTTTTTTGTAGAGAGCAGGAGATAAGGGGTGAGGTCTTCTCAGAAAACTCTTGTTACTCTAAAAGAACAATAGAAAATTGATAACCTTTCTGAAAACCTTCAGGCTTACCATACACACAACATCTGAAGCTAAGTGCCTTATTACACCCATAGAGGATTCTGTGCACAAAATGTTTGGTCCCCATTGGCTAACATTCCAGAATGAATAAAGCTCAGCCAACTTCTCCATTTTCCCAGTGTATCCTATTTGGAACAAAGACACATTTGGAATTATGAGATTGCTGCAGGACTCTCAAACCAAGTGAGTACCAGACCAAGTCTGGTATTTAATCCCCAGGTTCAACAAGCAGTCTGGTAAGAGCTGTATCTGTGTCCACAGACCCAAAAATTCTTCTTCAGGGTGCCAATTTCTACAGAAACTATTAAGCATACTATAGGCATCACAACCTGTAATATGTTAGAAATTATTAAAATTCTTAGTTTGTTACTGTCACTGTTACATAAACATGTAAATTTTACTTCATACCTTAGCCCCCATATAAAAGCTATTGCATTAAAAAAAAAAAATCCTCAAACATCACTTGAAACACATTTAAGAGCTCCAAGGCTGTTCATGAGTCGCTAGTGGACTGCAATGACTCAATCTAACAGATCAGCTCACTCTAAACACTCCCTGGACAGAGCCAGAGAGTTGAGGTCAATGGCTCTGTGCCTAAGTGGAGGCCAGTGATGCGTGCCATCCCTCAAGGCTCTGTCTTGGGACCAGCACTCTTCAGTGGCTTCATCACAGACAGTGAGACTTCAGCACACATGCAGATGACATGAAGCTAATTTTCCTGCTGTTTCAAGTGCTTCACGTGCGTCTATCATGCTCCCTCTCCCATTCACAGGGACCAAATCACCTAAGGTGTTTCACAGAGTATGCTGGCTACATACTTTGTCATGACTTTTGTCTGCCTAACTCCTCTTGCTACAGGAAGACTAAACACTGGTTTTAACACTGTATTTGCATTTGACAGTCTTAGTTTGACAAGTGGCCTTCCTGCTTATAGAGCTAGTTGAAAGAAGTTGCTGCTATCCAGGTTAATCAACATTGTCTACTCCTGAAATAAAACACCTCTCAAGAGAGAAGGTTTGGACTTCCAAAGGAGCTTAAGAGAATTAGACTCCCAAATCCTATTAGGTTTCAACGCAGCTGGAAACCTAACACCTTAAAAAAAGAAAAAAATTTAAAAAGATATAAAAAAATTGAAGCTGACAAGCACAGAGAGGAAGAAACCCTGCCATTTAATGAAAATATGAAGGGGGGGAGGGGAGAAAGATCAGCCTGAATTATCCCTATTAAGTAATTATTTTATTTTAAAGTTCATTTTGTTCTAACTTTTCCATATTCATTTTACAGTAATTAATTTTGCAGTTCATTTATTAAATGGAATTAGGCAAGGAGACACACCAAATCTTCGGCAGAAAAGTACTTAAAGATTGGTTAAATATTAAAGATCAGAAAAATATGTCATCTTTGTATTTATCACATATTAAATATATTAAATAAATTCTTCAAAATTTTAACTTCCAAAATTTAGAATATTTATAGGTTATCTGTACACGTATGGAAGAAAGACAGGTGATCATACAGTTAAAAAAGTAAGTAAGTTAATAATAACAAATTAATAATAAATTAATTAAATTTTATTTATGTTATCTGTGGTTTTAGCTAATTGTTTCCATCTGCAGTGTTTTGTTATTAAAAAACATGAACACACCTCTATCAAGTAGAAGCATCCTAAAACCTTCAGGGTAACTATATCCACCCACCTGCCTTCACTGTGCCAAGGGTATCTGTGCAATTGTTTATGACATTTGCACTTCATCATTCAAACTGACTCAACATTCTGTTACAAGGATGTCTTGCCAAATTAATCTGGGTATCACATAACATACTTTGCACTATTCAGTTCCCCTCTGTGAGGAAAGAAATATCCATTGTTTTAATTTCTGCCTTTTCCATACAGGCAGGAAAAACAAGGATGTTTTTTAATCTTTGTGTTTTAGAGAAACAATTATTTTTGTGATTTGAACCCTGCATTGACTGGGCTTCTCAAATAACTTGTTGAAGAATTGCTATAAATCTAGGGAAGTCAGAGGCTCCCAAGTTGATCTTTTCACAGTGATCCTTACAGTTTAGAGTTGATTTTCTGTTTAATTTTTTGCTATAAATTCCACACATGCCTTAGCTTACTAATTAACCACTAGAGAAAAGGAGTATGCCTGCAGCTCCCTGTACTAGAAGGGCCTGAACTCACTAATGAAGTGTACCAATTACATTTCAATCAAAGTCCTTTCCCTCACAATTGTCATACACACAGGCAAACAAACTAAACAAAGTATTTGGAATTATGCTATTAACCTTCATTGAGGAATCTGAAAGATGGGAGCAAACAATGCCAGCAGAAGAAACATTAAGCGTAAGACTAGGACTTTGTTCATATTTAAAATTTCATTCACTCTCAGGAAGCTGAGCTTTCCATTTCACATGAAGTCAGATTACAAGCCGCATGAAAGCAAACCCATCCCTTGCCACAGACAAAGTATGCCTGACATCTGTCATGCTTGACTTTTACAGTTCAATTACAGCAGAGAGCTGTTCAAGGTCTCTGACAGCCAACGGTATGCTTATATATTTTCTCTTAAAACACTGAATACTTTCCTTTCTCCTTCCAGCATGCCAGTATCTTCCATTTTATCTAGTCTACCCCTGTAGACTAGGGGTCATGCTTGATTTCTTTCCTTCTTTCTCTTCCCCTGTCTTTATTAAAGTCCATGAACAAGTCCTGGCATCTTCCATGAAGCGCCAAAAAATCCTTTTCTTCCTGTTCTGCCAATTTAGTCTTATCTCTAATAATTTTCCACTCAACCTAGCAGAATCACTTCTTATCAGATCTTTTTGCATCAGACATGCAGATACTAAATAACCTCTCACTTTACTTATGCAGGCAATATTTCTCACCGTTCAATTACAACTATTGAGCTGTGCCATTCTTTCCCAACCATCTCAGTATCCTACCATTGCTTTCACAGAGTCCAAATCACAGTATCTTTCTTAGAAACCAGCTTAACTAAGAAAAGGTTATGCTTGTTTGCGGTTTTGTTTGTTTTGGTTTGGTTTTCTGTTTGTTTGTTGTGTTTCCTGTTTTTTTGGCTTTGGTGCTTTTTTTTATTTGTTTTGGGGTTTTTTGTGGCTTTTTTGTTTGTTTTTTTGGGGGGGGCGGGTTTTTTTGGTTGTTTGGTGGGTTTTTTTAGTTGGTTGATTTTGTTTCTTTCTAAACACCAGGCTGTGGTACAGACAGTGAACTGACCCTAGGATGTCTGTGGCATTCTCTTGAGGCCATGAAACAGAACAAAACACCCGCAAGAGTCCTACGTCCTTCTGCACAGACAGCCAAAAGCAATATAGGGTGGTCAAAGTAATATTGGGAAACTAAGGTCAGGAAACAAACTCAATCATTTTCTCCTTGCTTCCACCTTTTCCATGTTGGAGCTACACTTGCCTAAGAAATTTAACCTTTAGACTGAAAACCTCGGAACTCCAGCCTTTTTCTTCCACTTTCTCTATAAATTAGCAGGCAAAAACATCACTGAGTTTTAAGCACCTGTCAAGCAAGTTTTCACGTTTCACCCATTTCCCTCTCACGTACCTTAGAGCTACCATTTGAAGCACACATCTAAAAAGCCCCTGGTACAATTTTAGTGTTGTTCAGACTTTAACAACCATCATTACTGCTTTATTTCAAAACCAATTAATAGAAATTTCTGCACAAATTTAAGGCTAGTGATGCAGCTAAAGAAGGTTGCAAGCATCTTTAACGTTATGCCTCTGGACTAGATACAACAGGCCTCACATTTTACTTTTTTAAAAAAGTGTTGCAAGCAGATCAGTTGTCTCCTTGAAAATTCTTTAACCCTAATACTGATGCCTACCAGATTACCAAATATTTTTCATTTATCTAAATGACAGTTTTCTTTCTGTTGTGTTAGGCAATCTGCTCTTCCACAAAGAGAGCCTGTAACAAAAATAGGCTCCTGCCAGAAGCTGGTAACATAGTGCACTAGATCAATATGAATCCCTAAGGCACAGGCCTTCGTGTTTACCTGCTAAGCACAAATAAATCTGTCATCTTGCGAAACACCTCAGTACCCCTTCAGGTATGAAGGGTTTTCAACAGTCTAGGACAGAATAAACCTTTCCATTCTCTCCTATAGGAAGACAGGTGTGGTAGCAAGCAGAATCCAAAAAACTTTTAGAATTTTGAAGGCTGCAGAAAAGCTTCATGAACAGTCATACAATACACTGGAAGGGCTAGGACAGCAGTCATACAATACACTGGGACAGCAGACTTCTCCACTTCTACTATGACATCTCTCACTGTCAAAGGAGAAGGTTGAAAACAAAGTGCATACAGAGTCACTAGGATGAAAAGAAAGTGCTCAAATGAGTGTTGGTGGCAGGAATGAATAGAAGTGGATTTAGAGGTATCAGGGGAATAAGAGGGAATGGAAGACCAGCTCACATGTAGTGTCATGGCCACAGAAGTCTCAATCACAGAAGAATTTTTCTTGCCCACATTACACTGAAGCATTACGTAAGACACAGCAATACTACCATGTAGCTCTTCTCTTTCATGTAAAATATGACACACAGCATTTAGACCTCAGAAGAGACACTAAGGAACACTTAAAAACACAGTACATAGTTGAAATATTAACAGGATTTACATATACAGACTGAAAGAGCAGGATATGATGTTAAAACCCCTACACTGCAGGCTGATTTAAGTATTTCAGTTTCACTGGGATTTAGATAGGAAATCTGAAGAAACTGACCAGCAATGCTCTCACTTCTAAACAGACGTGTACGATTTTGACATTTGCAGTTTGCTGTACAAATAGACCACACATGAACTAGTAACGTCGACATTCCCGCAAGTATTTTTAAAACCCCACAGAAACGCATGTCCACTGTAGCCCTGCACTGGCTTCTCTGTAACTCAGCGACGAAGAGTGCCACGGGGAAAGCGCCTGTGCAGGGCAGCCGCGTTTTCCGTCCCGTATCCCGGCGGCGGAGGCGGGTCCCCGCCGTGCACTCCTGGAGCGCGGCTCCAGCCCTCGGGGCCGGCCGTGCCGCAGAGCCGCGCACGGGGACACCGCCGGCTGCTGCCGTTGAAGGGGCCCGCCCGCCACTCTTATCGCCCGATGGGCTGCCGGGCGTGTGTGGCGCAGATACGCCGCGGAGCCAGGGAGCACCCTTCATCCCCCTGCCCCACCGGCGGGCCGAGCACCGTACTAGAAGTTACCCCGGGACCCCCGGGCTCGGGTCGCCTCCGGGCCCGCCCGCGCCGCCCGGCGGGGGAGGAGCCGCCGCCGCGCCGCTTCGTTCCCCGCCGCCCGAGCAGCGCGGGTGCCTCAAGTTGGCGGAGAGCCGGCGGGGGACGGGCAGACCCTTCCCGCCAACGAGGAACGCGCCCACTCACCCGCCGAGCCTCCGGCGACGACTTGGTGAGAGGCCTCCTGCAGGAAGCCCCGGGGCTGCCGAGCCATCCTTGCCCGCGCCGCGGCGGCGACGAGAGGCAGCTGGCGCCTGGAGAGCGGCTGCCGAGCCGGGGCCGAGTCCGCGCTGGGCGGGTGGGGAAGAGCCTGGGGGACCGCGGTTATCTGAGGGCGGGAGGGGGGGCCGCGAACGCCGGGGGCGGTGGCGCCGGGCTGCGCGGCCCCGCGGCGGCCTTTGGCAGCCGGCCCCGGGCAGAGGGCGGCCCCGGGCAGCGCACGGGCTCGCAGCTACTGGCGTCGCTTCCAGCCGGGAAAGCGGCAGCGTCTCTCTCCTAGGGCAGAGCCGGGACGGCCGGCGCTGCTATCGCCCAAGGCTGGGGCGGGGAGCGAGGCTGTGGCACTGACGGCGAGTCGGCGGGGCAGGCCGCGGTGGCCTGCTCGGGCCCGGGCCCGGGCCGCACACTCTCGCCTCGGGGCTGGTGCTATACAGCGCGCATCCTGCTCTCGCACCCCTTCTAACACCCGCACATTCTCTGCTGCTCGGCTTCTAGGAAGGGTCTGTGGTGCCGCTGGGCTCACAGGCTGTCTTTTAAAAGACTACTGTCCTTTTAGAATCTTTAGTCTAAAGGTTGGCTCCAGCTCTTCGATGTTCAAAGGACACGGGTATTTTGTCACTTGGAGAGTAGCTATTACATGTGTTACACGGACCTGTTGGCCCATCTGAGTAAACAATACGGAGACAGGGCACGGGCTGGAAGTGGTGGGGCATAGCGCCATTGCCGACAGCCCCCAGCACTGCTTTCGGCAAGGCCGACCTCTGCTTTTCCAGAATGTGCCAGGGTACAACGTGAGGGACAGCGTGGGCTCATCCCAGAGGTAACACCACTGAAGGACATGCCAGTTCCTAGGGGTATTCTGATACATTAATTTCCAGAGTGCGAGTGTTTTGTGATAGTTAGCCGCAAATGTTGCTAGCTGACTAAAGGTTCCAAGCTTGAAAGGAAATGTAGCCTTTTATAAAGTAGAACAAAGATTCGAGAAAAACGGTGGGTTTATTGCTACTGAAAAGGATAGGAACACAGGAAATACAGAGAGAAGTATTAAGTGATAAAAGATCAAGACCCTAATTGCAAAGAGGAATAATAGTCAGGTATAGCATTCAGTTCTATAACTTTAATGCATCAGCAAATAAACAATAACATGGATTTTTGATCTATGTAGGAGCTGAGTGCAGATTGTTGTGGGAATACAGAATAACTCCCTTAAATTAATAAACCTTGACTATGCTGACCTTTAAGTAATTAAAATCTCAAGTTCAATGTTTCATTAGCATTTGCCTTGGTTCCCTTGGTTTGTCTCCTTGAGACTGCTGTTCAATAAAAACTCCTGGATGATCAAGTCTCCAGTGTTCGCTATCATTAAAAAGCAGATGCTGAAGCATCACCACTTTTTTGTTCCAGAGACGTCTCCCTGGGCAATGTTCCCTTGGGTACAAATAGCTAATCTAGTATTAAGGCGGACTTTGCTACAGTATTTCGACAGCAAAGAGAATTTGGAGCTGGAGCTGATCGGAGGGTGCACAAAACTGGTCAGATAGATTTATTTTCTGCAGAAGGTGTCCCTATATCAAAGATGAGATTTACATGAAGAAACTGAAAGGTAACGGTCAGAGTGCATGTAAGTTACATAGATGTTCACGCAGTACCATAAAACCTGGTCCTTAAATAAAATAAAACAACCTCTGCTGTTGTTAGGAAACTATGAAAGTTGTTTCACAGTATTCAAACTCCAAATCCATGCCCCCTAATTCAATTCCCCAACTGGAAATCTCATATGTGGCACGTCTCCCTTATTTTCCATCCGCACCTCCCTCCTCTCCCACAAAGGGGCAACCTTCCCAACGTGCAAGTTTCCTAAAGCATATCAGGCTTTATCCTATTTCCATATGGCCTCTTCCCAAACCAGTACATGACCGCCACTCCATTCTTTTCCTCGATATCCCTGGCAGGGCCTGTCTCTTTGTGGCTACTGCGTCCATCCTGGGCAGCACCCCCAGCGCTAACACTCCGAGAAGGAATCCACAACTGGCTGTGCGGGGCCAGGAGGGGCAGCAGGCACCCCAAAGCAGCGCTCCGCCCGCCGCTGCCCCGGTCCCGGTCCCGGTCCCGCCCGCACCCCGGTCCCACCCTGGCCCCGCCCCCGGGCCGCGGCCCCGCCGCTGCGCGCTCCCGAGGGCGGCGGGTGCGCGCGCCCCTCCCCCGTCCGCCCGCGGCTTTGTTGCGGCGGCGGCGGCGGGGCCGGAGCGCGCAGGTAACGGGGCCGCGGGGCCGGGTCGGGGCCGTCCCGCGGCGCTCGGGTTGGAACTCGCCCCATCCTCTGCGGCGGGGCTGGGCGGCGGCGGCGCGTCCCGCCGAGGCTGAGTTAGGTCGGGCCGCTCTGCCCTCAGCGCCTCCCCGCGGGCAAGCGGCCCTGCCCGGCCTCCTCCGCCGGGCCCGTGCGCCACCGACCGCCTGCGTGTGCAGCCCCTTGGCTGGGTTAATGTGACCTCCCGGTGGCCGCCGGGCCACCCGGCTTAGCGCCCGCTCCGCAGGTGCAGATAGGGGAAGCAAGTTTCCCGAGCGGGGATGCGCGATTTGGAGCGGGGAGGGAAAGGATGGAGGGACTGCCGTCTGCCGGGAGGGGGGCAGCCCTGGGATGGGAGCCGGGACAGCCCGAGATGAAACCTGCCCCGAACATATTCGGGAGGGTGCTGGTTCTTCAGTGTCAGACGAAAACAAACTGTGGAAGATACTCGGCACTGTAGTAATGCATTAAAAAAGAAGGAAAAAAATCGCACCAAAAGAACTTGCCAAAATAAAGTTTGTGGGGTGTTTTGCATATATACGACTTAAGCTGCTTAGGAAATCCCAATGAGCTGTGTACCGCAGCTCTTGTTGTAATTCCTGTTATTCAGAGTTCTTGATGATGATGTGAGGGTCTATTTCTTTTGAGGAAAAAGGCTATGGTATCTCACTGTGAACTGTTTGGGCAAAAAATATTCAGTAAATGTGCCGAAAGAACTGTTTTACCCGAGACAACACATCCTCAGGTACTTGTCCGTGGAAAAACTACATCTGGGTCTAGGTGCAGCTTCGGGGGGTTGAGGTGATTGGAGTTGGGTTGCTGTAGGAGTTTGTTCAGCCCGAGTTTGGGAATTCAGAGTGCCCTGCAGGACTGCAGTGGCTTTTGATTATTCCAGGAAGTTCTCGCTACAGTTAGAACAGTCTTAAATTGCAATGCTTTAGCTGTAGTCGAAAAAGCGGTTAACCACAGCAATGTGCTTTCTGGCTCAGAAGATCTCAGAGGTACAAATCTTGGAGGTTCTAGATCTACGGGTTTTAGGGAAGTGCGACAATGCTTGCCTTGTTCTTGTACCTGTCCTTGTGCATCCATACTTGACCAATTCTGTTCTGGGAATGTACAATCTGGTTTATCTTGAAACCACTTGTTTTAGATTATTTGTTTATTTAAATATGTTATGACACTAACTTATAAATCTCATGAGCTTTAACAAGAGTTAAAACTGTCATGCCAGTTAAATATTCTGCTTATGTTTTATTTTATTTTGCTGTTTAGTACCCAGAATGTTGTCATTCATGACAAGGTTCTTCAGCTGTGTGAGACAGCTATGTATACCAGTGAGATGCCACCAGTTTGATGGCTATGAGCTCTTCTGCCCTGTCACTGGTAAAAGGATTAGCACTGACTTCAGGATCTTGAAAGTGACAAACTTGTCTTGCCTGTAGAGCTAAGAAGAAATTACTGCAATTCCGGTTGCACTATGACAAGTGAAGAGAGGGACTGGGAGGTGAAATTACGTATAGGATTTAAGAAGGTAGGGACAGTTGCCGCTACTAGTTTCTGTAGGTATTACAGGTTTTCTTGCAATGATTCTGCAAGTTCCTTGGAGTATGATTCCAACTACAGTTTGTAATGGAGACTGCTGCCCAGTAGTAGTGGGTAACAAATTCAATTTTAAAAATCTCTTCCCCAGTTTTCACATGATAACTAATTACATTTGTTGTCTTTTTGTTTGTTTGCTTGCTTTGTTTCTGGATTTACTTCATTTCTCTTTTAGTTATTAGTTTTCCTGTTTTGGAAAAGCAGATGTTACTTCTCTTCACATTCTGTTGATCTATCTCAGTGTTTGTTAGAAGTCATTCTAGATGCTGCTAAATTAGAAATGCATTATCATGGTGTTAAATTCTTTCCCTGACCTGTAAGAAGCAAAACAAAGTTTTGTTTTGGGCTTAGTATTTCTCTTGCAGCAAGACAAATCCAACACACTGAATTACTGGCAGAAATAGTATGGTGCCAATGCCACATGACCCATGTGTAGCTTTTTGCAGTTCATGGGGGTTTTAGTTTCTGAGAGTGCCTAGGTTAGTAAAAAAGTAAGGGAGTTTACGGATCTTGCTAGAAGGTTTTTGGGGAGAAGAGAAAATACATGTTTAAATAATCCTCTGTGGAAAGAATCAACAAATTATTCATTAGAATTTAAAGCAAGAAGATACACGTGGGCTGAGGGTAAAGGGGAAGAACATCCTGCCTATAGATCACAGTTTGGTGTAAAATTAGGTACGAACTTGAGTGATATCCTAATGGATCTTTATGCTACCTACTTTTTAGTCTGCCCAACATAGGGCAGAACAGATGTTGCGTGTTGATGGCAGTGAAATGCTATAGTGCAGTGGTTTCAAGCTATGAATTTGTGATCTGACTGGATGCTCACTTTAGTGCAGAGGCTTCTTCTCACTTTTACATTTGTTATCCTATGTGGGCAAGTAATGTTTTGAAATTTACCTTTGAAACAACCAACCAACCCTTCTGGGCTGCCCACTATTGACAGATTTAACTACAAGTTAATGTTGCAACTGACAGATATTCTTGTAAGTATGATTGCTGCCTTTTTCCCTTGAAAATGGTTTTGAAGGAGTAAGAGAAACAGTATTGAACCTTTATTTGCAGAACAGATACAGCTATGGAAAGAACCATACCATGAGTGTAATTTACCAGGAGTGTAAATACTCAGTTGTTAAGATGATTCTCTGCTGCTTTCAGCCACCAGTTTTTTAAGTGACAGGATGCTTGGCATGCTCCCTGCTAGCTTTGTGAGGAAGCTCCTGCTTGCTTTATAGCAGGCTTCTGTTTTCCATGATGATTCTTGATGTGGAGCTTTGTCCTTTAGGGACAGGTTAAAATACAAACTGACAGTTTCTGTGGAGTGGTGGCCTTTGGAATAGTAAAGAATATTATATATTAGAATTTTGAAAATAGCTTATGTGTGTATTGGCTTTATGTGGCGAGGTTTTTTAGCGGGGAGCTACAGAGGGTCTTCTGTGAAAAGCTGCTAGAAGCTTCCTTTATGTCTGAAAGAGCCAATGCCAGCCAGCTTCAAGATGGATCCACTGCTGGCCAAGGCCAACCCTGTCAGCAGCAGTGGCAGCACCTCTGGAGTAAAGGAGTTAAGAAAGAGGGGAGGACTGGGAATTCTCACTTGCAGCTGGAGTGAGGAGTTAGAATGCATGAGAGAAAAAAAACTCTGCAGACACTAAGGTCAGTGATGAAGGAGAGGGAGCAGATGCTCCAGCCATCAGAGAAGAGATTGCCCTGCAGCCTGTTGTGCAGACCATGGTGAGGCAGCTGTGCCTCTGCAGCCCGTGGACATCCATGGTGGAACAGAGATCCACCTGCAGCCCACAGAGGACCCCACACTGGAGCAGGTGACCCTGTGGGAAACCTGTGCTGTATCAGGCTCCTGGCAGGCCCATGATAGAGCAGGTTTGCTGGCAGAGGGGAGCCATGGGGGACCCACATTGGAGGAGTTTGTTCATGAAGGATTGAATCACATGGAAGGGACTCAAGCGGGAGCAGTTTATGAATAATTAGTCCATGGGAAGCAATCATGTTGAAGTTTATGGAGGATTTTCTCCTGTGGGAGGGACCCCCATGCTGAAGCAGAGGAGGAGTGTGAGGAGTTCTCTCCCCATGGAGGAAGGAGCAGCATAGACAGTGTGTGATGAACTGACTGTAAATCCTGTTTCTGTCCCTCTGCTCTGCAATGGGGAGGAGGTAGAGAAAACTGAGAGTAAAGCCCAAGAAGAAGCAGGAGGAAGGTGTTCTGAAGTTTAGTGTTTCCCTGAGTCAAGTCTGTTTTGCCCGTGATGGTAATTGGTGAGTGAGGCTTTTGTTACATTTTTCTTTTCCCTGTACAGCTGAGGAGGGAGTGATAAAGCAGCTTTGGTGGCCACCCGGATTCCAGTCAGAGCCACCCCACCATGAGATATTGGTCGGATTGATCTTTGGTTTTCATAGTATTAATGAATTAAATTGTATTTTTTGAAATGCTCACATGGAGATTACAGTTTTTTAAAATAAATCAAATTTCTTTAAACTTTTTGTATGACATGTGAAACAGGCACGAAGTACACATAACAGACATGATCATGTAAATTGAATTCCAGTGGATTTCTATCATAATGCAGTATGTGTTGCTTAAGGGTTTACTCTATTTTATTGAACATCTAAACATGGAAACAGCTTATTGTATTTACTGTGCCCCGTTACACTTGGCTGAGTCTTGCCAAAGGCATTGCAATATTTAGTTCCTGCTTTCCAGAGGAATTAAACCTCAGTAGTTCAGTTATTATTCTGAAAGCATTCTTTATTTTGTAGCTTGGAGTTGTGATACCTGGGGCCTATGAGCAACTTCATTTTGGCCACCAGATTATGTATACATCTTATTTTCTTCCCTTTTTTGTTTGTTAGTTTTTGTTTTGGTTACCTGTGTGTTTCTCTAGTAGTCAGTGTGGAAGGAGTTTATTGGATCAGGTGGCTGATGGGAGGCTGTTTGTATGTGTGTTGTGACTTGAGTGTGCTACATGAGCACCAGATGACTTGCAGGAATGCTCCTGTGGATTCTAGAGTAGGGAAGGGGCTGAAGAGCTGAGTAGAGTCCATGAATGACTTACAGGCTGGTTGCCAATAGTTGCTGAAATGTATTGTGGAAATTCACACTGAAAAAAGGCATATAATCCTGACTTCACGTGTAGTTAAAATTATCATCAATTTGTTTCTTTTATTTTTAGCAGGGACTGAAATACATGAGACCGGTTCATAGCATCTGTTAAGTAATAGGAAAACATGTCAAGTCAGTGGCTGTGGTATAATTTTGTTCAATATCTCTTGCTAGAACAACAAACCCAGGAACAGATCCTACTTCCCTTTAAGTGAATGGCAAAACTCCCATTGGTCACAAAAGCATGGGATTACACTGTGGGTTTAGAAGAAATAATTGGTAATGAGTTCAGCTCCTGGAGGGCATTAATTTTTGCACCATGAAATCCGTAATAAATTGAGTTAAGGAGATCCACATAACATGCTGGTAGACAAATGTTATCCTTTCTGTCCTTTTATGCAAATCTGTTGAAGACAGAATTTGATCTTTAAGTTATACGTTCATTTAAATAGTAATATTCTGACTAGCTATGCACTAATTTAAATGTTAAGTGTGAAGTAAATTAGAAAAATCTAATCTGGTACAGTAATGTAGTATTAGGACAAAGAAGGACTAATGTGCTTGGTTGTTGATTAGGTCTTTTTAGGGAGAAGATAGCAGTTACCATCAGGATTTGTGGAATGAGAGCAGGGTTGTATCTGAATTGAAACTGTTCTGAAAATGCTGTATGATGCTCCACTGTGAGAGAATTTAACATGGGATCAAAAACTGCTGTACTTGAAGCAAACAGACTGCATTTTGATTTATGGTAGGAATTTATTTAAGCCTATTTGCAAGTTCACTTGTACTTTAGCTTATAAATAAAAATGTGCAGTTGTAATGGGAATATTTAGTGCTGGAGAATTACTTCATGGGTGGGCATGTGTATGAATTGCCCTTGGTGGGACTAGAACTCAGACTAGTATGGTTATGTACTTCTTTTAGAATGTTAGTGCTGTTTGAGAGAGATTATTTGGGTAAATGTGAAGATACATATCTAATGTAGTGTTGTGTCGGATATTATAATTTATGCTTGTTGTAGTTGCCTAAATTATCCCATCCTGTAATATCATTAGTGGTATTGATATAATAAAATCATTAGTATCCATAGAATAGTTTCATAAAATTATTAGTACTACTTTCAGTACTCACAACTTACTTTCCTTAAACAGTGTTCTTAACTTAAAATTTCTGTGATCTGCAGTTGGATTTATTTCACATTCAAGTAAATAAAATTTCAGGTTCTGTAGGAATTTTAGGCATTAAGTGATTCGGGGATGGGAATGTGTTAAATTGGCTATGTAAAGTTTTAGATAAAAGCATGAGAAACAAAGCGGTATTTTTCACCATGTATTTCTATAGTGTGGTTCTTGTGTGTGCACAGACACAGGCAGTTTTTCCATTTGCTATTATGGCAGAGTATTAGGTTGTGGTTTTCCTTGTCTGAGATTTGACATAAGTGCTGGCTGATCAGTTTGCTTCTGGGGGTACCTTCCTTGTAATGAGGAAATTGGCGCTGTGAAACACCTGCCACAATTTTAAGATTTATTGAAAAGTTTGTAGTTCTTCTTGTAGAGCTACAGAAAAGTGATCTTATTTTTAATTTATTTTTTACAAATATTACTAGATGAGTGATACAGAAACTATGATAGACATTCAGTTGCTTAGTGTAATCAAAGCAGACCAATCAAATACTTAGATACCAATTTAAAACTGTTTTCACAGGCACTAGTTCACATTTTTCTACTTTTTTTTTCTTGCCTCTGCTATTTGTCATGATACCAGGAGTTTGCTGTCTATAAAAAGATTAAAACGAAATAAAAATTAGTCTTGAAATATCTCCATTCCCATGATCTATATCGGAGGAAAAACAAACAGTATTTAATGCGTCTGTGTTCTTGGATCTGTTGGTAATGGTATTTATTTTCATTAAACCACAGGAATCTTGAAGTTGAACTTTTCCCTTTGCACCTGATTGTATGATGAAAAAGGATGTAGTTCCACACCTATATCCTTCTCAAGTGTAGCCTTCATTGATGTCATTGTTCCTTAAAGAGACATCAGCAAACCCATAGTTCTGCTCAATTTTATTTTAAAGTGCATTTTTATTACAATTTAAATTCAGGAAGTGGAAAATACACTTTCAAGTTTTAAAATTTGCTTTTCCTTTATGTTAAAACTAAAAAAAAAAAAAAAAAAGAAGAAAAAAAAAGAAAAAAGACAGTATTCAACTCTCATTTTGTTGTGCTGTGTTTAAGTTCATTGTAGGAGATTTTCTTTTCCATAGGTCTCTCCAGCTGTCATTTATAGGGAGCAAGCTGCGCTGGGAGAACTGAGCCACAGAGGAGCACCGTGAATTCCCTGATGCCCTTGTTCACCAGTTCTCCTTGCCTTATAGGATACAGAGAGCCTCAGTTTTACTGCTCTGTGCTCCATTCCTGCCTTCTTGCTGTGACCATCTGTTAGCTGTTTTCAGGTGTTCCTGACTAAGTTAGTCACATCTTTTCCTGTGTTTAGGTACTGTGTGAGGGATGTGGGTATTTCAAGGATTCTCTTACCCTGTTCTGAGCCTTCAACATGGTGTTGAGTGTGAGGCAGGGTGTAAGAAGTGGGGTGGAGTGGTGGAACTCACTGTCCATTTCCTGCACTGTCTCTTTGCTTGCACCAGGTCCTAAGTTAGCTGCTGATCTTGCTAGAAGTGCCTTGGAGAACAGAATTGGGCTGACTGCTCAGCCAGCTGTTGGCCCTTGGCAAGCTCAGGCACCTGCTGAAGTGCTGCACAGAAGGTACAGCCCTGCTTCTCCTTTCTGTTTAGTCTGCTCTCCTGCAGCCAGAGCTCAATAGCCTTGGCTAATGGGCACAAAGAGCCCTGGGGAGGGAAAGATATTGCTCTTTTTCACTTCCAGACATGGATTGAAGGCATAGTGGGGTTATTAAGGTGAGGTTTAAATGGCTCAGTTTGAGAAATGCTGCATGCAACCACAATGGTCAAATTAATTTTTAAAGTTAGATGTAATATAGCTGCAGCTCCCACTGTGCAGAAATGCCTTTGAATACAGACAGCCATTGCCTTCTGAAACTTTGTTTTTGCATGTATGAGGAGTCTCCTTTTTTAGTGAAAAGACCACTTCTAATGCCTTAAATTGTGATGTAATTTTCAGTAGTTTTTTAGAGTTATCTGTGTTTGCTCATTTGCTTGCATTGAGAAGGAACAATAAAGCTTCACATCTGGATTGGGAGTGTGTAGTCATATGCTACATCTTGTAGAAAAATGGTGCATCTTTAACTTATAACTTATTTTTTTTCCAGTTTTTGAGACATAGTTCACAAATACTAAAGGGTAACAAAAGATTCAATTCACGTGCAACAGTTTCAACATAGCATGTGAGTGAATGTTTTTTGACTTTTTTTTTCCTCTGAAACAGCAGTGTTTTTCTGAATAGTGTCATTCATTTTGTCTTCTGGATATCTCAGTAGCAAGCGGAGATGTGAAGTAGCTGTTGAGATTTTTGGCTGTTTTTTCCCCCACCAGCTCTTCCCATAGGTGTGGAGGATCGCACACCGGTAGATGGAGCCCTGTGCCAGCAGCCAGTTCTGAGCAGGCTCCTGGGCGAACCTGCAGCCTCCCTAACCTGAGCGGCTTCTCGAGCGTGCGTCTGTGATATGTTTTATTCATGTAAATGAATGTGGGCTTAAAATTAAATATCTACCATTAGCTGTGCAGGTCAAAGCAGTCGCTGTGTGCTGAGATGCTTAGGGACAGCTTTGTGGTGTTCATGAGGGGCAGGTGATCAGGTGAAATACCCTGATCTGTTCCAGGACGACAGTCCATGTGGCTTGCCACATTTTTTCTTAACTTCTGAGACAACTGGAAGTCCTTAGGCAAAACTTGGTTGAAAACAATGAAATCGGGGCCTTTGGGAAGCTCCTAAGAAACTTTTAAAGCAGATTAAAATACAAGTTTCGGGATTTAGTTTTGTATTTTTGCTTCTCATGTATGCTAACTGCTGATTTTTTTAAACCATATTTTTGAGTGTAGAAGATTGTTGAATAGAGCAATTCAGAAATTCAAAATCAGCAGTAGCTAATCTTGTTTATAACCTGTTTTCCACGCTATGTGTCCACACCCGCATCCCAGAGCTGTGTTAGTGGCTTAACTAAATGGTACAGTGGACTGCATTTGTTAACATTTGTGTCAGCTACTTGCAGAACTGTGAAAAATGTCCAAGTTTTTTGCAACTTTCTTTAGAAATCAGTTTACCTGATGCAGCTTTGTGTACAGCCAAGTTACTCTTGTGTGAGAACAGTTCTTAAACAGCAACATGCTAATTTTATTTGAAAATTTGAAATGTAGTTCTAAATTTTAAAGAGAGAAAGGAGGAAAATCTTTGAGAGGTAATAGGTAGTAAGGCTTTGTTCTTGTTGTGGAGTTTTTTACTCGGTTTGTTCCAATAAATCTATTTTTGAAATATCTGAGAGATTAGTAGTATTCTGTGATTGTAACAGGTACGCCGTTTCTATAACATATGCCCCACATTTTTTATTTGAAATTCCAAGTGCCTTAATGTTTACATTTCAAAACAATGGGAAGGGTGTGGGTCCCTGGTGTTTTTGCTCTGACTAATGTTTCTGCACAGTAACACTCCTGTACTGTACCTTATATCTCAAAAGAAAAATTAAGTCATTCTCAAAGCCTGAAGATTTGTCTGATGACTATATGAATACTGGGCTAAGTTGCAATCTGAAATAATCTTTGGAAATGTGTTTCTACCTGCTGTTCATTATGTGTGTTAAACTGGCGTTCAGATGTTAGGGAATGGACTTAGAAGTGAGAATGTGAAAGCACTTTTCAAAAATAAATTATTCAGTTAGAATTTTGCTGGAATTGTATCAATTTGTTTGCTTTATTTGTTTTAATTGTTAGTAGTCACTTTTGCTGATGGTTTGCAAAAATGAAATTATGGATTTTCCTTCACATGGCACATAGTGGATGGGACTTTGAGCAACTTGATCTAATGGAAGGTTTCCCTGGCCATGGTAGGGGGTTGGAAGAGGTGATCGTTAAGATCCCTTCCAACCCAAAGTATGCTATGCTTCATGGTAGCAAGCTATTACAGCACTCCAGTCATTCAAACCCAATTATTTGTTGCAGTCTGGAGAGGAAGCTCTAGACAATATTCCAATTTGTTATTGTTTCAGTGCATTTTTTAAAAAACAAACACAAATCACAGCTATAAGTGTCTTTGTGCTTGGAAGGGATAAAAAATAAACAGTCATGTGTGGGGTTGACCCCAGCCAGCAGCTGAACAACTGTACAGCTGCTCACTTGCTGCTCCCCCCAGCAGGCTGAGGAGGAAAATAAGGAGTGTAGAAGAAAACTCACAGTCCAAGACAACAACATTTTAATAAGCAAAGGAAAAGGAAGGAAGAACAAACCAACCAAACAAAACTAAAAACAACAAAAATTTATGCAAACAGAATCACTCGTTCCTCTCACCTTCAGTGCACCATGGTTCAGCCAGTCTCAGAAGAACTGCTGCTTTGCAAGAAAAACTGCATACCCCCTTCTTTGCTTTACTCAGTTTCCATTGCCAAGCATGACATTATACGGTGTGGAATATCCTTTTGGGTGGTTTGGGTCAGCTCTGTCCTCTCACAACTTCTTGCCCATGCCCGAGCTACTCTCTGGAGGGACAGAGTTGGTGGGAAAGAAAAGCATAGATGCTGTGGAAGCAGTGTACTCAATATTCAGAATAGTGGTATGGCATCAGCCCTGGTTTGGCTATGACCCCAAAACACCAAAGTACCATGTGCACAGTTATGAAGGAAGTTAAGGACATCCAAACCAGAGTCGGTACAAGTAGTAACATATCTTTTCAACAGTAAAAATCCTCTTTTCTAGAATGTGTTATGAAAAACATTTTGTAAATTTGTAGCGGTGTTGATGATAGACAGATGGATATACAGCTTAAATTTGTGAGGGAGGAATTTCTAAATTTATGTAACTACAATTTGCTTAAGTAAGTCTCAATTTTTAAAATTCTAATAATAATTTAGAATAAATTTTACTTCTATGCCACAGTGACTTCTCACATATGAACCAAATTGCAACATATATATTTGGCATTAGTGATGTCTTAAGCCGCTATTGTTTTGTTCAAGAATGATCATGCCCTTTTGTTTTGAGACATTGTATTTTTGTGTTCTTTGACTTTTGATTTAGTTAGTACCAGAGGCAGTGATATTAGCACAAATAGGAAACTGTAGCAGAATATAAGTATTTGACTTGAGTGTTTATGAAAATAAGCTTTCCCTCTCAAGAGCATGGTTACAAAGTTTAGCTCATGTTCTTGTTAAAGGGATGTTTTCTTTGGAGAGGAGGGAGTTTTTTTTCAGAAGTTTAACAGTAAAGCTTTCAGTGAAATACAAGGTAGAGCTGAAAAGACAAAATGTTCAGTAAATTACATTCCAATGAATGTTTGCCCTTAAAAGCAAAAGAAGAGTTTAATAATCTCGTATGATGCATGAAATGAGTGGTAAAGTCAACAGAGTGGATATATTGGTCATTGAAAGGTGAAGGAAGTAAGACAAGCCTTCATTAAACTTGGCCTTTAAATGTTTTTAAAAAACAAAATACAGAAACCCCAAGTCTTGCACCTGCCAGTGCATGGAGAACATCATGAAAAGATGACTGATAACCAATGTTTTTCTGTGCTTGATGCATCAGTTGAATTTGGCAGTTGCTCTGAAGAAAGTGGAGACCACCTCTGTGTGTTCAGCATTCCTTATGTATCAGCAGCACCTGAGTCCTTTGAGAGATTTTGTATAGTGCCTGAAGCATTCAGCAGGGAAGTACAGCACATGTTGAATAGCAAAGGTTGTAGTGAGGACTGATGTTTTGACCCAGGGAAGATGATAGAAATGTAGAGCAAGCAATTGTGAAAAGGTTTGGGAGGTATCAGAGCTTCTAGGCTCTGATTCTGTCTCAGTCCAAAAGATCTCAGGAGGGAACTGAAGCAGATTAATTTGTAATTCTGATATAAGCATAGGTAATACATTTTTCTGCTGACTGTGCAGAGTACCTCAAAGACTTACTGATGGCTGCCTCTAGCATGACATTTTATCCCTGTCACAGTGGTTTTTGTTAACAGGTCACATTATGTGGGGAAGGAGATTATGGTAACTGAGGCGTATGAAGGACTCGTGCAAAACACGGAACAAAACATTAGCTTGTGCAGAGGCTTGTGATCTTCTGTATTGATGAGTTGCAAAACAACTGTTTGAAAAATGTCTGTTGGTCTTCTGAGGTCTCATTGGTTCTGAATGCAAATGGGGGATGAAGGGACATGTAGCTGCAGTCTTAGAAGCAAAACTATTTTGACTGAAGTCCTTGAACTTTTTTCATTAAATTTGTATCTTGTCAGAAGGAGTGGACAAAGCTATAATAGTCTGAGTTTAGCTTTTTATTTATCTATTTATAAGCTCACTAGCTGTAAAGGCAAAGCATCTTTCAAAATCTTTATTCTGTCAGTAAAATACATGTGATATTATACTTGCAATCTGGCTCATCCCAGTTTTTCTGCTGCACTAATTACCAGTAGTTGTGGTGTTCTTGTATAGCAGTAAAGAGAACTAGCAATGTAAATTAGTCTAATACTGGCATTTATGAGCTGAACGATATGGACTGTTTGCTCTTAGAAATGTGTTATATGAAATTGTAGTTGAAAACAAATTAATCAACTAAGAGGGAAATTCACTGGGTAGCTAATGTATCTTAATCTTATATGCACTTCTGACACTTAGCCTTTTCTGAAGGTTGAATGACATTGGTGGTGGTTTCATTCTTTTTCCACTTTGGAGGTGGATTGTATTCCCCTTTGGAGCTGAGGAGTTGTGCTGACTTCCCTGCCAGCTTTGCAAATTTAGTGTAGTTCAAACTGATGTTGCTGCGCTTTATGCACTAATGAGCAGTATTGCCCACTCCCTGTATCTAAGGTATAGATTCCAGGTGGATGTCACAAAATCCTTTTTTCCATATTTTGTGTTTGCAGGACAGATTTGAGTCATTATCTCTAGGATAAGGAGATGGTAAAACACCTTAGTTTTTCCTACAGGGACTATTTATGTAGAGGAAGGATATTCTTGTTTCAGCCAAGATCTTGCTGAAGTTTTTGTTGCCTGTATGTTTTTTAAATAGCATAAACTACATTCCAAGGATTTTTATTATATTTCACATTGTTTATATGTATGTATATAATTTAAGTAATGGGTTAAAATTGTTAAGGATTTGGCCAAATTCAAACTAAAGTGTTGATGGGGTTTTTTTAATACATCCCTAGTTATGTGTTGCAATACCATTTGACTGTAGGTTTTTTGATAATTTTTTCTTGATTTTCAAAAGCTATTAAGGAATGCCTGTACCTATTTTTGCATAAAATCTGCTTTGATAAAAGATAAAGATATTTCTACATGTGAAAGTCTGTGTGCAGATAGCATTTAGATAAGATGCTTTAATCTCTTACTGTGCATATTTTATAATTTTAATTCAGGAAGTTAGAGTAATTTTTGGTTATATACTTTTGTGACTGGTTGTAAATTAATCACAGAAGTATAGTGTCGGCATGAATTAATTATGCAAGCAAACCAAATGGCTATTTCATTTTTTTTTTGAAATGCCAAGAGTTTAAGGAGTTCTTTTGTCTCAATAGCCAGAATTCACTGGGAAAAGTCTTAGTATGTTTAAGGTAATGGGAAAATGTTGCTTTCAGTACATCCTACAGAGGTCCTGTTTAAAACAGATGACAGTCTGTCACGTTCAGTAGCACATCAGTCATCAGATTTATTCTAATTCCTTAAGCTGAACATTTCATTCAAGCCTGTAGATTGTCTTGTCAAGCTACCAAAAGCCTCATAGTTTTTCTGTCAAGCATAGAGTTGCACCAGCAGTTCACAAATAAATGCTAAGCTGCAAAAATACTGTTTATTTTCTTTAACCTTTTATTCAGTTAACTACACTGTTCTTTCGTGTTATTTTCTCCACATGTGTTTATCACAAGGCATTCGTGGGACTGCTTCCTAAACATGCCTCATCCTGACCATAGCCACTTCAGACCAAGGACCACTCATTTTGGGGCATGTTGTTTTTACTTGTAGCAGTCTAGACCACCGTAGTTATCACATTCCTGCTCTAATCACAAAGTCTGCCCAGTGAGCAGCTTCATTTGCTGCAGATGTGAAGGAATCCCACTGCTGCTGCACCAGCAGCTTTGGTGTGGCCAGCCTGGCGTTGTGCAGAGTGGCTGTGGACTTCTTGCCCTGTATGGGAAGTGACACTTTTGCTGTCAGCCCAGATAGCCATAACATTCTTTGTATTTATTCATCACAATCTTTCTAGGATATTTTCTCATGCTGTATTGTGTATATCTGTGTCTTTTTTTTTTTTTTTTCATTTCCTGGCCATCACTAATTCTGAGCTTTTTGCTTTAAATGAAGTCTTCTGTGTAAACCATATCACTTGCTTATGAAGTCTACTTAAGCCTTAGATGGTGGTGAGAACTTGACTTGAGACATACTTTCTTTGAAGTCAACATATGTACATCAGAGGTGATAAAACATTGGGGATGATTAGTGGAAGTTAATTAATTGAATTAAGGAAAGAAACCATTAGATTGGTGCATTTGTATAAATTACATTTAAGGCCAAATAATTACTTGTAAAGTACTGAAAGCCTCATGTCCATATAAGACTAATCTCTGTATTAAAATGCTAATGCTATGGCATTCAATATAAAGTTGTGACTGTCCTTTAATACGAAAAATACTTATTTGGTTGTCTCTTTTAGCTATTAAAAAATTAAATTTAGGCAGTCTGTTAATAATTTTCCAACATCACCGATTTCAGAACTCTACATTTTACTTCTAATTCTTCACCGTAACTTGTGATTTATTCTAATTTTTTTTCCTGTCATTTACATGCAGTGCTAATTTTTTTCTCTTAATCTGGTGTTTTTCTTTGTTTTAAAACCCTACTCTCTTTAATACTTTTTCTTGGTCTGTTAAATGACCAGTGTATTCTTTTAGCAGGCTTATTCTTTGAATGGATATTCTAAAAGACACATTATACATGTCTAAAAAGGAGCTGTGGGGTTGAAGCCCTAGATAAAATTAAAGCCTGAGTATATAAAAAAAAGATTGTTAAAATGTCAAGATAATGAAAAGTCAGAAAATAAATTATACCTATTATTAATTTTGAATTGTATTCAAACATAGAAATACATATCATAGACAAAAGCTGATTACAGAGAGATAAAATTCAATTTTACACTAGGATAATTGTTTTATGTATTTTACATTTATTTATAAGATCAGATAAAGGCCTGGAATTCTCAATATAAATCACAGTATGGTCCTGATGAATGCCAAAGTCAGTAAAAGGAAACCCCTTCACTTGCAAAACACATTGCTACTGCAGAAAATACAAGGTGAATAGAATGAAACTGATAAACACCATCTTTCCTACTCGACATTCTTTACTTGCATTATATTGTTAGAGCTTGGAGTAGTTCTGGTTTTTCAAAGGAGTGAATAGGTATCAGTGCTCTCAGCATCTTGCCATATATTGTCTGTAGCCAAATTAACATACCTTTGCTAAGTAGAGAATATTGTAAAACTTACTTGAGGTCTGTGAGTGACAGTGGAACTATTGTCACAGTAACACTCTGAAATTAGATTATTGGTGCTATTCAAGTGGACTTGCATGTGCTTAATGTAGTTGATGGATTCAAATGCCACATAGATGGTGGCGCCCATTATTTAAGAGTACATTTTTGCAATAAACTACTTCCTATCAGGAAGGCTTATTTTATCCAGAAATCCCTGGTATGTCTTCAAGAGAAGGAAATACAACTATTTTTCAGACTTAACAGGGTAATAAAATGTATTCTATGTTCTCACAGAAGTGACTTTGTGTCGGGTACCTCAGCTGAGCATCTGGGTCAAATTGAACTAAAGAAGACACCCTCTTAGTAAACTGAATTTCAAGTTAGAATTTGAAACATGCAGATAGTGAGCTGAAATGACTGCCATTCATCGTACCACACGTAACAATACATAAGATGTAGTGTTCAGTGATGGGTTTTCATATGTCGCTTATTGAAGCTTTTGAGTCCTTGGACAATAAAAAAACAGAGTTCTAGACATGGCATCTGCTTCACAAAAAAAGTGTCACTAGACCTGACAGGTTATTTCATTAAGCTGGACATTTTTTACAAGTTTTGGCTTCCAAAACATGTCTTCATCAGCTGCCTTTATTCAGCAGCAAGGAGTTCGACACTTGTTGCTTTTTACAGGTTCTAGCTTTTTTGGCCTTCTGTGTCACTGAGGTCAGGAATTTGCACTGTTACCTGAGTAGATCATGCCAGAGAGTTGTGGCAATGAGTAGTGACTCTATATCTATAGGGTGAGGAACTGGGGTCACTGAGCAGCTCTTCTAGGTAAGTGCTGGGATTACAAATGGTCTTTTGTTTGCTTTCAAAGTTACAAGTTTTTTATAAGCTTGTAACCTGTTCTGCTTCAGCAAAGGAAGGGCCAGTGCTACAGGGTCAGAGTTTGATCTTTGATTCCTTAGATAGGATTCAGGGTAAATGGTTTTGCATGCCGAGTGGCTTAACAGCTATGGAGTTCTAGTACGGTGCTTGGTGAGCTTCTGCACAGGCAGTAGCTCAGCAGCTTTCATCTGCTGGGCAGGTGATGAGATGGCTGAGGTCTGCTTCCATGTAATCAGGCTTTCTTTCCAAATGCAGAAAATTGACTAGACTGCAGAAGTACTGATACAAAAATGCGCCTACCTGTGAGAATAGATTCATCTTCCATTTTTTGATACAGTTGTATTTCTTTCAGGATCGTAGTGAGGCAATTCCTGATTCAATACAATTGTGAAAGGGCAGTAATGAACTCTGTCCACCTGTTTGTTCATGTATCCTGAAATACAGAAGAATGAAGCATCCATGAAGGATTCCCTTGTCATAAAAGTTATGGATTAGAGTGTTATGGGTGTTTCTAGAGGCTATTATTGTGGGATGTACAGTCAACCAGTTAAGGGTGTTCAAGTTAGTTTTCTGCATGACAGCAGCATAAATGTAGGGTGATATAAATATGCCTGGGAGCAATCTTGAGCTTCTTGCTTTATGGACTCAGAATTTGATGGTAGCAAGAATAAACAGAGTTGTGGGGTGTAACACTTTGCACAGTGTACTGAAGGTGACTGCTGTGAAGGTGTACAAGGTAACTCTAATTAAAACAGTTTCCCCTTGAAATGTAATTTTGTTCCTCCTCTTCACTATCCAGTGGTAGACTAATATTTGTCTCCGGAATGTTTTTCCAGGATCTGAAGTGGAATTACAGTATCTGAAGGTTACTAAATATTAGGCAAAAAAATTATAATTCTCTTCATAGTTTAAAAGTATCTTTCATATTTCAAAAACCCTCCTGGATGTACAATTCTTTTGGCAAACATTCACTGTCTTGCACTAGAGAGAAAACTTGCTATAAATAGGATAGGCTGCTTTCATAGTGAGGTTCCCCTCCAGCTGTATCCAAATTTGCCTTAAAACTTAACAACCAAAAAAAAAAAAAAAAAAAAAAAAATTCAAACTAGGTACTTTATTGAGAACCCATTTAGTGTTACATATGACACTTTCTTTCCAATAATACAGCCATTCAGCTCATTAGAAAGGTTGGGGAAATTAAGAGTTATATGTACATCTTCAGCTCTTAAAAATCTGACATGTAATAAAAAACAGTGATGGATTTTTTAAAAACTGTAATCCCATAGAATATCATTCTTGAAGTGTGAAAGTGTTACTGTTTAGTAATACAGGAATTATACTGTAAATAAAAATTTTGTTCCACTTGCTATAGAAATTCATTCAGATTAATGTTAATCTCCAGCTAGAAAGAAGTTCATAAAAATTAACAGATGTTATCCAAAATGTTTTGAAAAAAAACCTTTAGCTCACCTGCTTAAAGAAAAATGTGATCAGAGCCTGAGTTTTCTCATTATGGGGTCTCTGCACTTCTCAAATGCCTTGATAAACAGGTTTTTAGGGAGGTGACTATTAATAGATATCTGAGTGTAAGTATGTTTTTTCACTCTGTCCTGAAAACACTGTGGAAAACCTTCTAAATACTAAAGTGCCTTTTCCTTAGGTTTAGTTTATATATAGTATCTTTGATAATAAACAAAAATAATCTTGCACCTCAACAAAGTTCAGTGTGGTGAGTAAATTGACTTGAATTCACTTAACTCTTTTCAGGCAGACAGCAAGTTATGGCAAAAACAGCAACCTTTCCACAATACCTCCTTTCCCAAACCAGACTGTTCAGCAGATGCACAGTCCAGCTGAAGAACTGAGTACGGTGGAATGCTTTCTTTGGATAAGCAGAAATATAAACAAAAATAACTGATTAGATATTGTGACCTTAAAGTCTGTAAGAATTAAGAGACAAATGTTGAAGACCACTGAAAGCAGTGTCAAAGGGTCATAACTTATACCAGAGAAAATATGCCTCTTTTTTTTTTTTTTTTTTTCTTTACATGTAAGTCTGAATGTGTTAAGATTTGCCTTTGACAGTAAGGAGTTATGAAAGCACAAAAATAAGAAAAGTTGCTTTCATTTATAATTAATTCTAGGAAATATTTCAGAAGACTTTATTCTTTCCTCATAGTTGGTCTGTGAAAAACAAAGTTATTTTAGGAGTTTTCTTAGTGTTATTATTAGGCACAGACAGCCTACTAATGCACATACCTAACTTTGTCAGGTGCTCCTTCAGCATGAAAGGGGAGATAAAACTGTGGAGCCTGCAAGTCTTGCAACTTCACAATGTCCAGGAATGTCTTAAGAATTATGCTGAGTATTTGAACTGTTGGTCAGATTTTCCCTTTTCTAAATCTTGTATTTTATCTACACTTCTATAGCTACAAAATCTTGGGGGTTTTTTAATCTTTTAGTAATGCCAAGCAGTGAAATACATAACTACATCATCTGACAAACAAGCCTCAAAATATTCAGCACAATTACGTGCAAGAGAAAGCAGCCATCAGAATAAGTGTGGGTTTCAGAAATACTAAGGAAGGGTTTTTCTTCCTTCATCTACTAAGTGGATTTAGAACTCCTTTGCTCCACCCAGTAATAACTGGTCTGTGGCCAGTATTCTGCTGCTGTCTCAGCTCTAGTGTTTCGGCCATGAAAACGTGTGTATATTGATGAATCAAGGAATAATTAATGCAAGGTATTGGAATATAGGATGAACTTGCAAGAAATAATAAAACATCCATCTGTTTCCTTTTACGAAAAAAAAGCAAAAAACCAAAACCTCAAATATAATAATTTTGCTGAAAATGGCTAGATAATCCTAGGTCTTGAATTTTTCAATGATTTTTTTTTTCCATTTGTCTGTTTGGAAAGAATCTGATGTTAAGACTCAGAACCCCTAAGAAGTTTTTTCTGTCAGTTGTATAACCCACAACTTATATGAATGAAACTCTTTGTAGTTTATATTCTCAGAGGAATTCTTTGGGGCTTCTCCACTGTAAATTACTCTCATGGTTTTGGCTGAATTAGTTGCTTACTAAGGGTTTAAAATGAACTTAATTCAAAATCCAGTAAACAAAGTTGTGTTTTTTAAAAAACATATTTGTCCACCTACTTCATTCTGTGTGTTGTATATCATAAATAATCAAAAGATTGAAAAATGAGAATGTTCCACATATTCAAACACTAAATAAAATTTTTAAAAAACTAGACTATTTCATTAGCTGAAAAGGAGCAGAAATGACAGCGTTTTCATTATGTGTGTTGTGACATTTCTGCTTGTATTTAAAATTGTTCTTCCTTATTTTGGAAGACCTTTTGTAACTAAGTTTTCCATTATTTGTAACTTTTAGCATTTTAGACTGATTTTTTTTTTCACATCAGAAATTTCCAGCCTACTATGTGAAGTTGACTTATTTTTTGTAAGTTTCAGCAGAGAGAATATTTAGATTTTTTTTTTTTCCAAACAAGAGTTCAAGGATGAATATGTTGTTTTCCCTGACAAAAACAAAACAAAACAAAACAAAACATAACAAAAAAAAAACCAACCAAACAAAAAAGCAGCAATTTGATTGCTAGCCTCGTACATTAATATGTTTTTCATTGCTTTCTTAAAGTTTGGCAGGGAAATTGATCCACTGTCAGAAATATCTTGTTTGTGACTGATGAGCTAACTTCAGCTAGTGCCTCTTTCTTTTCCTTTTTTTTTTTTTCTCTTTTTGTTGTTTGCTTGTTTTTCTGTGATTTTCAACTGCCTGGCACTGATTCACAGTCTATGATGAGTCCCTTTAATGTTGTACCTTTCTTTGTTGGTGCAACATCAGGAAACAAGGCAGCAATTGGTATGGTGCTGAATGTTTGCAGGTTTAGCCTCTTCAGTCTTCAGCTTACATTTAAATTCTGGACATTCTCAACAGACTTATTTCACTGAGATGTCTCTGGTTCTCATTGAGTTTTGGCCCACCTCAGAATATCTTATTCTTCTCTGGGAGTCCAAGACCATTTCTGAATGTGTATCTTGTTGTTTTGAATTGTACTTGTTTTCAGATTTTTTTGATACTGCAATAAATGTCAGGGAAGCATCTGGATTAATTTTCCAAAATCACTAACCTAGTAATCATACCTAAATAAGTAACTGCACATAAGGCATGCTGTAGATCATGCATGTTAAGTGTGTTGTAAAGCACACAGTCAATGCATAAGTGCTGAAAATGCTCAGAAATGTTGTTGTTGGAGTGTAGCAAACATAAAATCATAGGATAAAATGGCTTGGAAAAGACATTTAAGATCATCAAGTCCAACCATTAATGCAGAACTTCCAAGACGACCACTAGACCATATTCCCTAGTACCACATCTACACATCTTTTAAATACATCCAGGGATGGTGATTCCGCCACTTCCCTCAGCAGCCTGTCCCAAATCTTGCCAAACCTTTCTGTGAGGAAATTTTCCCTAATATCCAATCTTCACCTTCTCTTGTGTCACCTGAGATCATTAACTCTTGACTTATTGCTTGTTACTTGGACGAAGAGACCCCTGCCTCACTACAGCCTCCTTTGAGGTAGTTGGAGAGAGCAGTAAGGTCTTCTCTGAGCCTCCTTTTCTCCAGGCTAAACATCACAACTCCCTCAGCAGCTTCTCATACAGCTTGTGGTCTAGACCCTTTCCCAGCTTCATTGTTCTTTGGACAGATCGTGAGGTGTGCCATTTCTCTGTAACTTCCACTTCTTGCTTACATGGGTGAAGTTACTACTTATGGTCAGTGAAGCGACTATGTATTGGATCTAGTTGCTAAATTAAAAAAATAAAAAACAAAACAAAATCAGAAGGTCAGGCAAGTCTGTATGGTTATTGAGTGAAAATGTATGTGGTTCCCACCTGAACAACACTGTTCCTACACTTTTACTGCTGTGCAAGTATGGTTAAGGGAGTAACTATGCTTGTAGTTGAAGGATAGCTTTCTCTTCAGGTTGTTATCTAAGTAAAGGATAGTTAATTTGCTTGTAAAAAACGAATAGGGCTAATGTGGAGTCAGTGTTATTTTATTTCTCTGAGCTTTTTAGCTTGTGAAATTTCAGGTGATCTGATCCTTTTCAGCAGCTGAAGCATACACTATAGAATTGGAGTGGTTGCATAATTCGGGTAGAACCAATGCACTGGATATGTTGCTTTCTGACAGCAGTGGAGGCACATTTGTGTTTTCATGCTGTTTAAAACAGCCTGACAAATACATAACTGGTGCAGCTGTATTTCCCTACAGGAAACCAACAGGCCCCTCTCAGTCCCTACATACACGACTAAATCTTGAAAGGTTGGCACATTTCTGACAGGTCTCTACATGTTCAGTGTTCATGATAGTTTTTGGTTAGGCTCCAATATCCACACTGTTTTTAGCCTTTATGCTTTTTATTTTTACTGCATTTGCTGTCAGGAAAAATGGTGCTATTTGAAGGTACCTTGAGAAATGTGTATTGGCTGGATGAATCAAATTGCTCTGCTTCAGTGTGGTTTTTTGCTTCCTTTTCTTCATTGAGCCCCTGTTCAGTCTTACATCTTTCTGTGAAGGCAGCCAAGCAATTGGAATGCTTTTGGCAGAAGACATAATTTCTGCTTATTGCTATTACTTGTACTAGTGGTTTTCTAATTTGGCACTGAGTTACTACTTAACATTTTTATGTGCATACAATATTTTGTGATTTTATTTTTGCTTTTATGGTAAAATCTGGGCTTGCAACTCAGTTCTGTGATAAAGGAAATTATGAATTGGGGTTTTGGGAATTTCAGTATACTGAATACTATGCAATTAATTTTGCAAACATAAGCACTCTAGATTCATGTTTCTTGAAATATTTCTGTAGTTCACTTTGGAGTTCTTTATTCACAATAATGTTTTTACAAGTTTGGGGGAAGGATGGATTTTGTGGGGCTTGAGGCCAGAGCTTTCAGAAAGACAGGTAAAATAACTGTATCAGTAGTTCATTTTTGGTTTACTGAAGAATGATGTGCAAACCAGTATTTGACATTTAGCCTTATACCAAATGGTCCAGTCATGTAGCAAACTGAAGAAAATTGAGTGTTGAAGACCAGTAGGGCTCAAAATGCTGTGCATATATTGCTGTTGCACTGTTTCCTCCCTGTTGGCATTTAGCCTGTCTGCCACATGGGTGGTCTTTGGTTATGTCTCCCTGCTATTTGGTGTTGGTTGGTTCTATTGGCCTACTCTGTAAAGCAGAAAGCAACCTAGTATTTTTTCTGTTACAGGAATTCTAGTTCTGGTGGGTTTGTTTTGTTGCAATCCTTAGAATAAGAAAATGGGTAGGCTGGAATTGCATATCATCCAGTTCAGAATGAGGAAATCTCCAGAGTTAGGTTGGGTTGTTATATCCAGGTAAGTTTTGACCATGTCCAGCTATAGAGATTCTGTAACTTTTCTAAGCAACTTCCTCGCTGTGAAAAATTTGTTCTTACCCATAACTCTGAGTTTTCTGTGTTACAGCTTGTCTCTCTCAGAAGGATCTCTCTCTGTCTTCTCTATATTTGCTCACATGGCAGCTAAAACCCAATAAAATCCCTGTTTAGCCTTTTGTCCTTAAAACCAACTAACCAAACTCTTGCAAACTTCTCATAACTCATGTCCCTAATCATCTTGAGTCACCTGCTGGACTTAGTTCAGAATATCCATTAGCAGGTCAAACCAGAGGCAGCATTCGGTGCCAAAGAGGGGGATTTAATGACTTGCTTCTGTCTGCTGGCTACAATCCTGTCAACAGAGTGTAGTACACAGGTAGCCCTTACCACTGTGTAGTGCTGATTCTACTAAAATATTCTCTTGGCTCCAGATAAGACAACAGCTAATTTAAAATGCTCATATTTGTTCCTATCTGAAAAGGCTACGGAAATTACAGTCTGGTTGTAAAATGTTTAGAAATTGAGATCTGGCTGTCTATAACAATATATAATGTGATACATAATACTGAGTTTTTAGGCCAGTGAAGAGTTTACAACAAAACTGAAGAATGGCTAAATGATTTGGCTGTTCACACCTGATTGGAGCATGTCATAGTTTTATCATTAGAATGAAAATATTGTTAGTTGGAGTGTCACAGAAGAAAGCTGCTTTGCAGAACGCACAGCAAGATGAGAAAAGCTGTGAAAAAAAGGAGAGAGTCTTTGACAAGATTCTCTGCAGCTTTCTTTGCATTTCAAAGAGGTTGTGGGCAGGGGAAAAGGCATGTATTATCAAAGAGAAGACAAAAGTAAGGAAAAAGAAAAGAATTGAAGGACAAAGGACAGCTAAAAACTGTGAAAAAAGACAACAGAGCAGGCTGAAGATTGTTTAGTAAATAAAATACAAATTAAGATTGTTAATGTGAAAACGAGTATATGTCAGAGGGCAGAAGAGATAGGGGGTTGTTCATGTACTAATATGCACATAAACATTTCCTGATGCACAGAGAGAGAATTGAGGCTTGAAGACACTTAGTTCAAGTTAGGGAGAAAAAATGAAGAACACCTGTCCCTTATCCAACTAAGTTTAATTTAGGAATAGGTGAAACCTGTTATAAACCAGTTGGTTTCATGCATTTTTATGCCTACTCTCATGCCTTCATGAAAAGCATGACGAAGACGGTAAGTGCTCTTTGGCTTATAGGATACCATTATTAAAAACACCAGATGGAAATTTTGTAGTGAGCATATGAAGAAACTGCTGCAGCAACAGAGGAAGATTATCTGAGCCCTGTTTCTTCATGTCTTTTCTTATTTATGCAGGTTAGTTGAAACCAACTGCGTATGTCTTATCTCCTTTTGGGTCAAGAATCAGCAGAGAAGAAAAGCCAGGGATTACTGCTTCACTTTGCCCTCTGGGAAAATGTTTTTATCAATCTTCCAGATAATGAAGTTACTTCTATTAACCAAAGTCTTGAAGTCTTTTTAGCAATGTGAGAGTTTATAAATTTGAAAAATAGTAATTCATCCAGTTCTAAGGTTAATCCACTTGTCTGTATTTAATATTCTTTTTAAGAGAAACAGAATGCATGAGCTACTTGTATTTTAAAGCATATAAAAGTAGTAGAATACAATGCAATAAAATAAGGTTCTCTGTAATCAAAGTGTGTTCCATTTCACAGCTTTTAAGTATCTAACAGATGAGTTGTTATTCCACTTGTAAAAAATACTTGAATTGGCTATCTCTGCTATTCTTTGACTAGTGTTTTTGCAACTGTCCAAAACTAGTTTTAACTTTCTTTGAATTGCCTTAGATTTCTGATACGCCATAAAGTTTCTTAAGATAGGGAGAAAATATGACTCTTTTTGGAGGACTGTATCATTGAACCAAAATTTGACATCCACCTGGGCTAAGAAAACTGTTTGTTCCCTGGGGAAATGCTTTGAGAAGGTAGCTGGTTTTTATGTAGAATACCCTCCTAAGTTAATTTTTTTAGTTTAGCATGCCCTGAGGCAAAACGTTTTGAGATATTTTAGAAGATCCTGCCAATCTAATTAGTCTTACGGGAATAATGCTAAATTCATTCTCTATTTCCATCTTCATGAACTATATGGTACTTCATCCTGCACTCTCAATGGTAACTGTCAACTGCATCTTTAAGGGGCCAAAAACTGGCTCAGTGCTGTTCCAAGGAGTAGTTGGAACTGTTCTCTTGTTCTGCCGGAGGTGGGGCAGGTGGGATAGGCCTCTGTGTGGGAAAACTCTTCCAAGACTGGAGGATTTTTGCTGAAGAATGGATGAATTCGGTCAAGAGCAGCAAACATTTGCATCCTGTTGCAGCAGCTAAGGTCGTGATTCAGTGGTTGACTTCAAATTCTTTCAAGGCAAGACCAAGGAATGGGGGTTTGCAGTCACTGGGTCTCCATATAGAGTGGTCCCAACAGTTTCTGTTCCTGAGGAGGGGACTCAGTTACTGAACTCCAGCTTAGGAGACGGACTTCTAAGTCCAGCCCAGGGAGAGAAAAAACTGGCCTTAGTGTTGCTGTGGTGCTCTTGTGGGGTTGGAGTTACCGTGGGCTGCTCCTTTGTATAGCAGTTATTCTAGAGATACTCAAGATATGTTACTTTTATATACCTTGTTTTTATTTGATTCCTGTGAAGTGTTTGTGTTGATGAGTAATTCAAATTGGTATTGGTATGCCATCCTTTTGAAGAAGCTGTTATTTTGCTTAGATTTCTTTTCCTCCTAAAATCCATTCGTATCCCAAGGTACTGAAAGGCAAAGTATTTTAAACATGTTTTTGCAGAATATTTTCCTGAATGGATGAGGAAACAGTCATTCCAGTTAGCACTCTATAAAAAAGTGAAGGAACTGCGGTGAGCTTAATTTTCCACTTTTGTCTGTCATAGACGTAAATAATTCAAACATATAAGCATGGAAAGAAGTTAACAGTTCAAAACTGGGACTGCATAAGTCTTACAGGATAATATTAATATTTCCCACGTGTTTCAATTTGACATTCTTAAGAAAAAGGTCAGTTTTCCTGAAGTATGAACCATTTAATAGTTAATGCTGTTTTTCCCTGGGCTCCTGTGATAAACTAGAATGTGCATGTATTTCATGCGTATGCTTATGTAATTAGGCATCAACTAATTTTTTTCTCTTTGGAAAATACTTCTCCAAATCAGCACTCCATATATAAAGAGTAAAGATTATATCATCTGTTTGTTTAAGGTAAGCATTAGGACAGGTATTATTATTTTATAATAGATTCTTAATCCCTTGTCTGTGAAGTGTTGATGTTTTCATTAGAGTTAAAATATGTTGCATGTGTACAGAAAGCCTGAAATCTCAGTGTGTGCTCCTATCAATTTTAATTATTTGAATCATTAGAACAGCTAATTTTTTGCTTAAGGGTACACCAATGTACCACTGAATCTGTTTTTTAAGGTTTTTTCCAGTTTAATGTCTGAATCCAAATTCATAAAGAGTTGGAAAAATGAGATGTCTGAGCTATAGGATTCACAGGGATTTTATATGAAGCCTATTTAATCAGGATAACACTGTTATTAATATTCATAAAGTCAGCTGGAACACAAATGACAGACTATGGAGCCTAAAATTTTTTACTTGTGAATTTATTAAAAGCAGCTTAAAAAATTAATGGAATTTAAGTAAAGTTGACGAAAATGAAAATCTTATGTTAGCAGAAAAAATCTATATTAGAACTTTGTCTAAGACCATCTTGCATTGATATCTTTGACAGATTTCATTGGTACTTAAAGAAGAAAGATGCATGAATGGTCATTTAAAAGGATTTAAACACATTGGCACATTAATTTTTACATGAATAATAAGTAGCTTCCAAAAGCAATTAACTTACAGTGTACAAGATTTGAATAGAAAAATAGGACTGTGACATCAAAGGGCAAAGCAAATGTGCAGTACATTTTAAACTTTTAATAATACGACTTCTTAAAATAATTTTTTTTCTTTTCCACAGTAAGTAAAGTAACACACAAGGTATTTTGTACAGCTTGGGTTTGTTTTGAAATACACGAAGATCTGGAACAAATAAATTTTTTATGCCTAAGTGCTAGTGGTAAAGAACAATTTTAAGGCTTTTACATTGATCAGATGCTTCTGTATCAAGCTTTCCTACAGTTTGTGTGGAAAAATAGGTATATACTGACCACAGTGTGTAACTTCTCTCCCATGCTGCTATGTGCAGCATTGGGAACCATTTATCTTTGTAGATGGCAAAACAGTTAGGTCTGAAAGTTCTTTTATTATTGTACCTAACTATTAATTCTATGTGACTGTTGCATTTTATATTCAACCAATAGGGACATTTTTTTAAAGTTATTTTCACTTTCTTTCATGATGTCCTAGTCATTCTACACTAGTACAAGTTGGATAAATAAATAGTGAGTAAGGAAATTAGATTTAAAATTACTTCTAACATTTGGGTTATGGTTTCATTTTGTATTTTCAGTTCTGTCTTGGTCTACCAGTACACTTTCTTTTAATCTCCAGCTTTCTTTTCCTCTCATTATTACACAGATTGATTATTAACAGATTGTCTTCAAATTAAAGTACTCGATTTTTCTGATGATTCCTTGTGTGAAAACCTTAATGGCCACTTCCGATAGTTTTTTAAAAGGTGACTTTTAACACTCACTGAATAATGATGGTTCAATAAGTTTTGGTTCTAAAAATACCTTATGTTCAAGGTGCTTTCTGTAAAGGTACATCTTGAACAACAAGTAAGTGTTGTGCACAAGTCAGCTACCTATTGCAGTGTCTGAGTTCAGAGCAACTAGTTTAAATTCTTAGTCTCTGGAATATTTTGTTGCTATGTATCCTAACTTTTTTTTTCAAATTATGGGGAAACAAATTGGCACAGCCTCAGGAGCCCCAAAAATCTTTCCATTTTGCTTTGATCGAAAGGTGACTTTAATCTGATATCAACAATTTTTTAAATTTTCTCTATGTTTAAACCAGAAAATTCCTATTAGTTAGAAGAACCTCTTTCACCTATGAAGACAAAGTCCATAAAATGAGCCTCTTGACTTCAGTCATGAATTTTTCCTGTGCCATAGTCTATTATTTCCGGGAGAGGGCAGCATTTTCCTATATCAGCTACAGAGAGGCACATGCCCTGCTTAGACTGTCAATGTTTCTTGTAATTACTCCCAGTATATTTGTTGCTTGCTTATGAATTAACTTGCATTTATGGAACTAAATCATTCCAATCATTTAATTACACCTGAGGAGCTGAACTATAATTGCTTGCTTCCAGCTAGGATCTGATATGGCTTGAGCAGTATTAATTTGGTGTTTACTTTTCTGAGTGCTAAAAGCATTAAAATGATTGTGCAATGGGATTACATTTTACTAATTGCTGGCATTCATTAGCTGGGTAAATGGCGAGGAAGAATGACTGTATATTGTGGAGGGATAAAATTATGGTTTTAAATAGTATATTACTAGACACATTAAGGCCCTAAGACATGTTTTAAAATACTCCAGAGGTTATTAAATACCATATTTTCTTCATGTCGTGCTATATGAATATCTTATTAAAATACTGCAATTATTATGAACCTTTTTGTGCAATATGTAGGGAAATGGCTTCATTGACAGAAACCTATTTCTTGATATTAATAACCCTCTATATTTTCAGCTAATCCAAAAGTAAATGAGGAACTTAGGAAAAGATTGCCAACTTCAAATCAACACAGTTACACAGAATTGAAGAAGAAGCATACAGCTTCATCTGAAGGGTGCTTTTATGGGACTCAGAGTTCTGCAATATGAGGTGAACTTTTTATTTTTAGTTAAGACCTAAGCACATCAAATCCTACACAGTTTTTTTATAATGCGGATTTCTAGTCAACAATTAATATGAGCTAAATATGTATTTCTTGAATGTTTTGTATATATATGTTAGTGTTGAATCTTGAGTGTTTGTACAATTAATTTTTTTACAATTTTAAATATAAAAATGAAATCATCTGCTTTTTTGGTGCTTTATGGGAAAATAATTTCTTCTGCTGCTTTATTATTTAGGATATGTGTCTTGGTATTATTTTCTTGAATTTTAAAATATGTACTTTTTTTAAATCTCTTACATTTTTCAGCACAATGACAGCTCTCTGAGTGTTTTCATAATCTTCATAATCTTCATGTGTCTTCAAGGCACATGCATCATTTTAATAAATGTAAAAAAAATGTAGCAGGGAAAACATACAAAATAAGCACAACTGCATAGTTAAGGATAAAAATTGTATGATACTTTTTAAAAAGGTTTTTGAGTAAGTAATACAATTTGTGGTCAGCTTACTACCTTACCAAGATTACAAAATACTTAGATTTCCTTGCAATACAGAGTATAATTGAATTTTTAACACATAGGAGAGCGTATATTTTAACACCCAAAAGGATGCCTGGTAGGCATAACATTTTACTATAGGTCTTATTGGGGGTTGCTTCTTGAAGATCTTTGATTATGTCAAATATTGCAACTGTGCAATTAACTGTATTCTAAAGCAATATGCATGCAAATATTAGGATGCATTATTTAGCTGTTTAGAAAGACCTGCATATTCAGAGTCAGAGTGGTCTCGGGCCAAAATACATTATTTGTATTTTAATAGGAAATTAAAGCAGGAGAAAGAATGCTGTGAAGTGATGCACATGCCACCATCTGTAATAACTGCCAAAGGGAGCAGGCTTCTTGTGTGTAGCAGGACTGCTTGGTGTGATTTGGGCTGTGCTCACTAATGTGTACTTCCAAGACCAGACTCTAGAAGA
This sequence comes from Cinclus cinclus, assembly GCF_963662255.1. Classification (NCBI taxonomy): domain Eukaryota; kingdom Metazoa; phylum Chordata; class Aves; order Passeriformes; family Cinclidae; genus Cinclus; species Cinclus cinclus. The sequence continues at coordinate 38,645,711 of NC_085051.1, forward strand.
AAAACTAAACTAATAAATAATTCAGCAAAGACATCACATGCAAGAGAAAACTGAACCAAACAATTAGAAAAATTGGATGAGCGAAGAAAAAAATATTTTACTTAGAAATATAATTTTACACTGACCGTTAAAATATGCAGATTTCATTGTGCTGCTGTAAATACTTAAAATAATTTGTTTTGTAAATTTTCTGTCAAATGAAGGCAAAGTATAGGTGTGTTATATTGTTTCACGTTTATTTAACTAGAGTTTGTTTTATTTTAGCTCTGAAGCCTTCAAGCAAAAACTGGACTCACTGCCAGATCAAACAAGTTCAGAAGAACAAATGGAGAACTGGTCAAAAGGTAGGGACTTGAAAGATACTAATAAGAAACCTCAGGTGTTATACCAGTGCTAGGCAGTGACTGGAGTGTGTTTGTTCTTGCTGATATATGACTGACTTTGGAAGAAAAGAAAAAAGAACCACAACTGCATACTGCCCCTTAAAAGTACTTGGAGTAACAGGAGAGCAGCTACATTAATATAAAGCTTCACCTTTATTTTCTGGCTTAATAAAAATGTTTTTGTATAACTTTCAGAAGTCTTGTTTAAATTCTTAGTCTTGACATTGCACTTTACAACCTTTTTTTGATTGTTAGCAATAAATCTGAAAGTCTGTGTTAAAGTAATTTTCTTGGCTATTCATTCTCGACTTGAGTGTGATTAAGCCATCTACTAATATTAATGAGTTTGTCATTAGTAGCTTGACTGAATTAAGACAGTAAGGTAAGGCTTGGAGGTAAAGGTGACATTGGTTAACTTGGATCTTCCCCAGTTAGTGGAGTTTCATCTTCATCAGGATGCAAGTATGTTTTTGTATTTTCATTTGGTTGACCAGACACAATTGTTCTCAGATCTTCTATGTTTCGTGACAGAAATCTAAGGGAAAAAAACCCCACTGAATTTGAGAGTACATTACATGACTGACTGACTTTGTAGAGGAAGTGGCTTGTGACTAGATTGTGACAGGGAGAAGGAAGAAAGGGAAAGACATAAAAAAGGGTGAATTTTTGATATTATGTGAATATGTGTAGGTTAAAAAATCCAGAATGGAGTAGATGTGTCAGCATCAAAATTTCCCTCTATATCAGAGCCTCATAGCTTCTTGTACATTTCCTTTTTTTGACTTCTATGTATTCTATCTCAAAAGATAATAAATGTCAAGTTTCTCATGGAGAGTCTGTTTAGAAGAAAGAAGAAATGCTTCTTTTTGTAGATGATGCTTTTCTTTCATATGTAAAGGAATTTCTACCTATATTTTTCTGTAAAATAAACTTCTCATTTTTGATTTATGGAATTTTGAGCTGTTACTGAGTGAAGTTCAAAAGATTTTGAATCATATACTCTGTAAACAAAAATAGTAATGGCATAAGTAGTGGTGTAAGTTAGTGGAGAATTGTATTCTGACAATTTAAACGTATAATGGCTTAATCAGGCTTAGTGTTTTTAGACCTTTAGGGGTCAGCATACCCTAAGATTGGTTCAAAAGGTTAAGTTTTCCAAAGTAGGCAAATGAAACATTCTCTGTGAAATATTTTCTGTCTAATTGTAAGAAATGGTGTTCTGCTGCTGCTCAGACATATTTTGAAAACTGAGTAGTTACTGAGTTTCGTGTGTATTGTTTTTCTGATGCTTTTAAGTCAATATTTTTTGCTGTTTAGACAGCTGTTTCTTCCAAGCTAACACTTACAGATTCATGTATCCAATAGACACTGTTCTATAAATAAAAGTAAAATTTATACACTTTTCTTTAGCATAATCATTAATAAGTCATGTATTTGTGGTTTTGCTGCTAGGAAATTTAGAGAAAGGCATTATGGGTAAATCTGTCATCATACTGGTGTGGATGGGGAATTTTTTTTTTCTTAGATATAATTTGGGTATTAACATCTAAATTGCATTCATTTCTCATAAAGATAACAGGTCAATTTCAGCAACATAATGTTCAATATGTGCCCTTGGTAGCTATTCTGGTGCATTTTTTTAATCACAGCAACTTTTCATTTGCTGTGTAAATGTGTGTGTTGAGGAGTATGATGTTTTGTATCCTGCTTGCTCTGTTATCGTTGCATCTTTCCTTATGTGAGTTCTACTGTGCTGTATTTTGATGTTCCTTTCTTGTAACTTGGAAGTTTAAAAGCTGGGTTTAGAATAACCCTATAATGATTTATCCAAAAATTTTTAGGAGTATACTGAAATACTGGAGATTATATTATTTGTCAAGAAATAAGGATGGTAATGCAAATACAAGATTAAATTTATCCGACCAGATGAAAATTCAGTCAAGCAATGAAAATTTTAAACAACAGAAAAAAAAACAGATACAGAAAAGTGGTAGGTTTATGGCGGTTCTGTGGGATAATGTGTAACCTGTTAATAGATGTTATAAAATAAAACACTTGAAAGAAAGGCAGTGTTTAAGAGGAGTGTATCTGAAGCGTTTGATAGGTGAGATTTTCTTTTTAACTTTACGAGTTGTTTGGAGTACAGTATCCCTGTATGGATTGAAGACTTGTCAGTGTTCCATTCTGTTAGGGAGAATTAAAAGAGCAGTTTGTGTGCAAGGCTTGTTATTTTGTGTTTGTATCTAGTTTAAATGTACTCTTTCTCTTGTTTTTAGCAGAAGGTTAATGCCTTTTTTCATTTCCCTCTAAGGATACTTGAGAGAATGTACCAGGAACATTGGCAGCAGACCAGTGAGAACTGTGCCACTTAAAAATGAAAAATATTCACGATCCAATCTAGAAAGCCTAGAATAGTATTCAGTTAAAAAAAATAAACTCGTATTGGCAAATAGGTGCATATCTTTGCATTGCAGTGATGGTGGATGTGGGGAAGCACATTGCATTGGGGTAGAGTTGTTACTTCAGTAGGGTTTCCATGCATGATGGGAACTATAAAAAATTAATACTATGAAAACACAAGAGGGAACCTGAAATTGGGTGGTTTCTCTTCTTATATATACATTTAGGACTTAATATGGCAGTTTTTCAGAAGCATTGCCAGGATGGGAAAGTGGTGAGTGTGCAAATGCTGGAGTTAAATTTGTGTCTTATTTGACTGATGTACCGTGTTTGAGTAGGTGCAGCTATACTTCTGTATTATATAGTCTTTAACTAATGTAATGTTTTTGCTCATTTATGAGCATCCATGGTTTAAGGTCAGGGCAGAAATTAGGAGAAGTCTTAGAATTTTAAGTACTGTTTGGTCTGTTTTGACAACAAAATTAAGAGTTTTGCTGACTCCAGAATTAAAAGTATTGTGTAATTTTTATTTGTAAATTGCTAAGACAAGTTAATAGATTGATTATTTTTAATGGCAAAGTTGTTTGCTTGCTTAAAAGGTGGTTATTATGTTTTTCAAGCATAGAAATATATATATATTGCTAAGCCATTAATTGAAGCATAGATTGCAATGTAAGTCAGTGAACCAATCACACTTCTGAGTATTTGATGGTAACTTTAGTTATGATCCATATACACACTTTCCATGTAACTTCAAAGGAATGCAGCTTGTACATATACTTTAAAATTGTGTGTCTGGAAGCTAGTTCAGAGGAGACTAGCTTTAAAGAGATGTGATAATGTAGATTGGAACAGAACTGCAGAATGAGCTTGTGCAGGGAAATTTGTAATGGAGGTGTTTTGTCTGGTGGTGAGCTGTGGGGTTTTGGGATGTTTTACATTCATAGTAATTGAGGAAATGTCGTCATATGCAAAGGTTAAGTAAAATGAATAATCTTTTCTGTAACTTTGACTATCTTAGTAGAAGTAGAAAACTCTTCTAGTTGTGTAATGCGTTTTTTTTTGTGGATTTGTTTTTGCAGTAGTAATTACAAGGACTTTTTTCTGGAATTTCTATTGTGTGAGTTTGGCACACTCAAAGATGAAAGGGTAAAGAAAGTCTTGAGAGTAATATGGCATTGTAAAGGTTTTTCATCTAATACTCCACTTGGGTAAAGAAGCAGCAAATGGTAAAGGTGCTGCTGCCTGTTTCTCCAGAATATACCCACTATTGGCCGTAAACACTAAAGTAAATCTAAAGGCCCTCTCTCAAGGCTGTAGCAGAGGCAGAATTAAGCATACTTGTCATAGTGAAGTCTCTTTTTTTACATGCCTCAACAGGAGACACTGTGAGCCTGTTCTTCCCCTCCTACCCTCTTTTAGCAACAAAGTGCTGTTTACTTGGGAAAGAAGGCCTGCATATTGTAAGGGTGGTTTGGATGCAAAAAAATGTATGTGATACGCAGAGAGGCAGCATCCTCTACACCCATGTGGCCCAGCTCATCAGTGTCTTCAATGTGTGCTGTGCTTTCAGCATCAAACTCACTGTGTGCTGTCAGAGATCCCCTTGCAAAGTGTCAAGTGTAGTTGCAGTTCATCTCTGAATGATGTAAAAGGCTGAAAAGAGGCTGAGAGGATGAAATTCATGAGTAATACCTAAGAAAAGTGGCTAGTAACTGTTCAGAAACACTAAGCATGGAAGATGTAGAAAACCTCTTCCATAGAAGAAGAAGGAATAGTGTGACATGACTTAGAAGATAAGAATGAGCTAATTAATGATAAAAGTCATCCAATACCACTTGGTCTTTCCTGTAAATATAATCATCCCTTTGTGCGTATAAATTCTCATCTCTTCTTTTTACATTCCATTTCTTTCCTTGTACTTTTTGACTGGTGTAATACAGCACATTTTTAGCCAGACTGCATGCAGAAAGACTCCTCATCAGAAGCACAACTAGATATCCAGTATTTGCCTGACTCACTGCAGTGTTGTGACTATGATTTTCTTGGACCTTTTATGGTACGCTCAAAACATGTAGGGCCTTATCTGTACTGAGGGCTGCAAGCACTAAGGATGGGGGAATGCATACCTTGAAGTATTGCACTTTGAATCTTAAGTGTGTAAAGTATGAGTGCAGTTAACTTCAGAATGTCTTGAAATGTACTTCAGAGAGAACAGCACTTTCTACCACAGCAACTTTTAAGTAGTGCTTCAGAAGGAGCTTTAGAAAACCTTACACAAGTGCAGGAGGAATTTGGTTTTTTTCTTCTTTATAAGCCTTCATTACTTCTATTTTATAACAGCTAGAATGAGGCTTAAGTTCAGAGCAAAAGTATTTAACAATTATTATAAAAAGGTACTTCAGGGAGTGCATTGCCAACTCTTATTTGTGAGTTCACCTGCATCTTTAGAACACTACTGGAATAAAAGGGTGCAGGGGCAAGGTGTTTTATGGCTACTTTATGCAGAGTGATCTTTCTTTTATATTGAACACTTAAAATTGCAATATTTTTCTTTACTTCTAAAGCAGTAGTTTCCTGGGCTTTTGTTTAGAACTCTTAATTCAGCAAAGCCTTAATTGTTTGTGTGTGGTAGGGGAGGTTGAGTACATTTGGATAACAGAATTTTCACTGTAATTAATGGGCACTGGGAAACATGACCCTGCCTAGATAAAAGGGAGTTCTGGATCATTAAGATTTAGATAATGGAAGGGAGTTATATGTGAAAAGCAATTGTCTGATATGACAATAGCAAAAGACAAATGGGGTGGGAGGGTTTACTTTGTTTTTAGGTGGTTTAGAAAACATAAACACAGCATGCTTAGTAAAACTCCAGCAGACACTATGTTTGGAAATTATGTAATGACTCCATATAGGCTGTAATGATATCCTGAAACCCTGTATTTAAACTAACCTGAATTACAATGAGAGATAAACAGAATATTTACCCATCCCTTATGAGCTGCTGCTGATATGTAAATTTATTCTTCTACTTTGCACAAATATACTTTTGAGCTACTGCTTAAACACTTCAAGGTCCTTAGCCAAACAGTTTTAATGATGCCTCCAGTATTATGAAAGTGTGACATTTGATGAATGCCTTGTATAGTTGTGATATCAGGGAAAGTGTAAACAAAAAACGCACATCAAGTCATCGTGCAACACCTAGATAATTTATAATTTTACTGTTTATATCCATCTTGACATTTTTTATCTGCCAAAGGCAGGTTTCATTTGGAATCTTAATCTGAGATTTATTTGGTGGATCTGGAAATCATAGCTAGAGTTCCCACAGGAAATGGTCCATCTACCAACAGATTAAATGGCAGTCCTGCAGTTGTTAAGGGAGCTCTGCATTTAACACACATGCATACTCATTCAGTGAGCACTGTGGAGAAAAATTAAAGTAGTAACCCAGGTTTAGGAACAATGTAGCTAAAAAGTCCCGTATTTGCTGAATGACAAAGGGTTATATAGCAGCATTTCATTTTATTATTCGTGCTTGAATTTCTTGTTTGCTTTGTTGAGTCTGCTGACGAATACTAATAAATGCCTGCAACAATCCAGACGAGAGATGCCTGGCAACAAAGCTATGCGGTGGACCTCCCTGATCTTCTCCAGTTCACAACCTGACCTTTTGAAAAATTGGCTGGGCTAAGCTGCAGAATTTGGGTGTAATGGTTATTGTTAACTCCAGCTTTAGGATTTATTAATTTGTGTGATCAAGACTTACCTATACTTCAAAGTTTCAAAAGACCAAACACAATCATCCATCCATTAGAACTAACATTGTGTTTCAGTGAATCCCACTTAGTATCTGCCTAGAGATTGTGCTGTTTTGATGCATTCGGAATATAAAAATGCTTTTTCAACTGTGAGACCAATCCACTGAAAATCCAGTGTCTTCTCAGAGACTAATATTTTAAAATAACAATATGTTAATGAATTGCAAACGGAGAGTGGAATGCCAAAGGAAATGTCTGATATTTACACATTAATAAATGCATCACGATTAACTGCAGTGAATACCAAAGTAATGATTGGCCACATATTTTAAAGACTGAGTAGCATTCTTTTATTTTAAATATTCAACAGTTTGTACACAATTGCTGTTTAGATGGAGAAGAGGAGGACAAAAGATGTAGTGAAAGAGAGAAGCAAGGGAGCATCATTACTAAAATAATCAGAATCCTTGGAGAATTGTAAAAAATCGCCTTTGTCAGAATAACTCCCAACTGTTCTTAATCTCCTTCTCAATTTATTTCTTTTTGAAGGGTGTTGCCAGGTTTTCACACAAGTACAGGTGAATACAGAAGCATTCAAAATGACACAGTTGTCCCCCAACTTATGTTGCAAAACCAGAATTCACTGTTCTTTTTAGGATTCCTTTAAGGAATAACAAAAAAAAAATAAACTTCTGAGTTTTGTCTATATTTTAGCAGACAAAATATTTTCAAACCTCTTATTTTTTTGTATATGTATGTTTTATGGGATATAGAGCAAGCAAAAACATTAACGCCTATTATAACTTTGGTTATTCTCATTGCATTTTCAGATAACTTTATCAACAAAGTTGCAATAACATTATGTTGTTCTCTTTGTCCAGTGTTTTGGTCAACTTAAATGCTTAGCTGTAACCAGAGATAAGTATTTGAATTGCATTGTTGGGTTCACCTGAGTGACTACTAAAGCAGTTTTAATTGTTATTTTTTGCTTTGGAGTATCATTAGAATGATACTCAGTATAATTTTAAAAAGGTAATTTCCTTTATTCTGCCTAATATTGAAATTACAGGACATTTGCTTATATTGTGCATTGCACATCTGTCTTCCAATATACAAATACTGTAACCTAAGCTGTCATGTGAATTAAAATTATTATCATAAAGAAGTGTCGAAGGACGCTATTTTAGTTATTTAAAATTAATATTAATTTTCTTATTGTGCAAATGTTAGTTGCCATTCATAAGTGAAAGTGGTATTTTTTTCTTGAAGTACCGTAGATATTAGTTTCTAAAATGTCTCTGACAGAAAAGAGTAGAATCTGACATCTCTGAGCCAGTGAAAAGAGGAGGGAGGGTCATCAGTAAGGTAGCACAAGCTCCAAGATGCAGGGCGGATTTAGTCCCTTTGACTTTCTGCAGTTTTTCCTTCTGTCATGGTGTCATGATTTAGGAATGGTATTCTCCAATTTAGCACTCTCACTAAAACCACCTGCAGCTCCCTGCCCTGCCTCCTCCACCTGGAGCCACAAAAGGTAAAGATCACAGGTCCAGAGAAAAGCAAATTACTGGGAACAGCAATGAGATAAGAAAACGAACAGTAACAGCAAAAATACTAATGACAGAGGGTATAGGAAAAGGAACAATTCAGGAAAAAAACACACATCAGAGCACACTCAATAATAGACCACCCTTTCCACCCCAATAATGGTCAATACTGGATGGCTCCCTCCAACACATTTTCTGGACCAGAAGACACCCAATCTTCCCACGAAAGAGTCCTCATGACATGAGGTGGTATAGAATAATGTGTGTGTCCTGGCCATGTCCCCTCTTGGCTACTACAAAAATTAACCCTGTCATTGCTGGAACCAGGACATTTTCCACCTGATAATCCAAATTTTTTGCCTTCAGGCCTGTTAGTGATGATTTCCAAAATCCCTGGGCAATTGGGGTTTCCTATTCAAGACCACTCAGGACAGCTGACACACAAAGTACAGAGCCTTCTGAGGAACCAAGAAAGGTATTCAACTGTCTAATTTCTTCCGTCTCCACAGCAGCTATCCCAAAATCCAAATGGCACTCTTTTGGGTCCTTGAAATACCTTCTCCTGAGGTAATAGGGATCAGGTGATTCTCTGTCCCTGCCTCTTCCTCCTGTTCTGTGGGTCGTGTTTCCTCTTTATTCCTTACTAAGTGAATTCGTTTGGTCTTGGAGTTCTTTGTAGGGGTGACTGCTAGGGGCACGGGTTGTTCCCCTGGTTCAGCTGCAGTTTGAGCGGCCCTGGTGCCTGTAGGAGGTCTGCTTTCTTACTCCTCCCCTGGAGGGTGTTTCTCTAGTATTGAACTGTGTCCAGTAAAGCATAGCCAGGGCCCAGCACACTGCAATAAATTGCTCCTCTCTGGAGTTGCCACGGCATTTTCCTTGAAGTGTGCATTCTGTCACTTTAAACAGGGTCTTGTATTTGTTCAGGGGTGAACTGCTAAACCTTTGGAGCAGAGAATTTCCCCAAAAACTGGCCCATTCTCCCCCACAGTCTATGACCATCCATCGTCAGGGCAGATCTCTGAACAACCTCCCTAGAAATCTCTGTCCTGACTCTAAATATAGCATAGACTGTACTGAAGAGATATGGCAGACTTACCGAGAATAATATGCTTTCCTTAGCATCCAGCAGGAATTCAAAATTCTCAAAACCAGGTCTGAAGGAAGAAAAGGGGGTGAAAAGCTGGGAAAAGTCATTTCCCCTGTTCTTCCCACAGACGGGGTATAATTGTTAATGAGCTGCCAGAGGTAGTACCTGAGTAAGGATAGGAGAGAAACACTGAATACACATCCCAAATGACCTTCATTGTCCTTGATGTTATCATATCATAAACTGATATCCCACAGTACAGTAACAAAGGAATCCTGATCCCTCTCCCTGTTCTGAAAACGGTCATCATGAGGAGCACATATGGAAATACATGGTTGTATATACACACCTATTTGAACAGCCCAAACCACATTGTGGCCACTGACTCTGGACCTAATACAACAAATGCTAAGATCAAATTTGTCTCCAACCTGCTCTGGGCAGATCTGTTGAGTCTCAACCCTTCATGTCTCACACTGGGCTCCAATTACACCTGTCTTGGTTTAGGAATGGTATTCTCCAATTAATTCTTCCATTAAACCATGTGCCACTCTCTCTCCACCCTCCAATCTGAGGCACGAAAAGCAAAGATCATGGGTTGAGATAAGAGCAATTTACTGGGTACAGCAGTGAGACAAGAAACTGAAAAGTAACAGCAACAATACTAACGATAGAGGGAATAAGAAAATAAACGATTCACACAGAAACCACACCCCCAATTCCCCAACCACCCCTTCCCCCTTAATGGGCAACACTGGACAGCTGCTTCTGCCATATTTTCATGCCCAGAAGGAGCCCCTTCTCCCCAGAAGAGAGTTCCTTTCCCCTGCCCCTGGCAATGGTATGAGTTGGTGTAGAGGAACTTCTGTGTCCTGGCCATGCGCCTTCCTGTCTACTGCAAAAATAAACCCTGTCTGGAACCAGGACAGGTAGCTTGCTCAATGACCTCAATGCAATTACTTCATCACTCTGTGCCTTCATCTCAAGGGCTTTAAAATTGCTATCACAGCACTTACCCGTCTCCTAAAACATATCTGTGAGAGTTTCCATAAAAATGTTCTTTCCAAGGCTTATTTCAATGAACTTGTGTTTCTTAAAGTGAAAGGAGATATCCTATCTCAGAGATAAATCAGGACCTTTATGAGTAAGAGTTGCTTAAAAGTAAGTCGATAGTCCCCATTCTTTTGAGATGACCCATGATGCTCTCTGCAGAGCCCATGGTCCTGTATTCTTGGGGCACTGAATGTACAATGCATCTATGTGGTGATTTCCTCTTTGTTACTGCCAAGGGTTTGGCAATACATGGTGCTTTGAGTGGGCAGAGCACAGAGAAATAAAAGGAATTAGCTTTGTATTACAAATCTACTCTAAGCTCAGTTTTTGCTTGTTATCGGGTTCTTGTGACTGCCATTCTTCCATGCTACGCAAGTGATTTAGTGAGATCTTAGAGTCCTACTGAATAATGACCTTGAAGCTTGCTCAGTTTTCTTTAAACATTAGAAAAAGTGCATCATGAAGGGGCAGCCATTTGCTCTTAGTTGCAGATTACTTGATCTCAGTATACTACACTGCACTGAAGGGGCCTGAATAGTTGCCTACATAAGTAAATCTGTAGTAAGTCCAAAGACAATAAAGCTTCACTTTGTCATGTTGTTTGTTTTGGAGAAAGCCTGTATTATGGACCGTGTATTTTTGTACTGACCTTTTGTAATTGTTTCCCAGAAATAGGAATTAGTTTCTTGAAAATTAGGTACAGCACCTTTTCTTAGGATTAACTCTGAAAAAATTTTTGTAGATCATGAGAAAGATAAAACAGTGAGGAAATGAGTGAAACGTAATGAACACCTTTTACATATCCATGTAAATAATATATATTGCATCTGTGTTAGCTCAAATATGAATGAAAAAGAAAAATAAAGGCATTCTGAAAATGAGTACGACCTAACACTAATGCCAGACAATAGGATCAGATTTCTTCCACCAGACTAAATTTCTTTCTTTGCATATTTCTGCCTATAAAAGCCTTGAATTTTGGTTCCTACTCATTTTCAGGATTTATGCCTTTTAATCATTCAGTAAAGGATAAGCTGTTGAACAGTCTGAGTCCTTCACAGTCATTCTCTTTGGTAGAAGTTCCTGTAGTTAAATAGCTGAGTGATTGAATGTTTGTCTTTTGACAAAATGGTTGACTCATCATTTTCAGCTCAAAAGGGAATATTCGGCCATAGTATTAATTTCATTTGCATAGCTTGAGAAGTTAGTGGCCATCAAGATAAGTTTTTAGTCTTATTATTGTAGGAGAAAAATTAGATAATTTGAAAGCCATTAATAAAGAATCACAGTAAGTCAATTGAAAATGAAGGCGAAATTCTAAAGTAATGCTTTTACTTGCATAGTAATTGCAGTTGTAGATGTGTGGTTTGTAGTGGGGCAAGATCAAGGTTTTTTAAACCTTAGGAAGTATGTCCTATTATTCCAGTGGAAACAGATTAGTTTGGTATAGGGCCAGTGTGGTTCTTTGCATAGATAGTTTTGTTGGATGGTGAATATTCCCTCTTGTTTGAAATTCAAAATGTTTGATGATATACAAACAAACAACAACAAAAAAAACCCCACAAACATTGAAGTTGTGTTTTTGTTTAGACTGAGAAGAAAAAATACTTGATTGCAGCCCAGGTGGTCTACAACATGCTGGGGTGCATCAAAAGAAGGCTGGCCAACAAGTTGAAGAAAATTATTGCACCTTTCCACTCTGCCCCTGTGAGACACCATGTGAAGTACTGCATCCAGTCAGGAAGCCCCAGCACAAAAGAAGAGTGGGCCTATTGCAGCTAATCCAGACTTGGCTAGGAAGATGATCAGTAGGCTGGAGTACAACTCCTGTGAGGACAGACAGGCTGAGAGAGCTGGGATTTTTCAGCCTTGAGAAGAGAGGGCTCTGGGAGGACATCACTGCAGCCTTCCAGTACTTGATGGGGCTTGTAAAAAAAGAGGGAGAGGAACTTTTTATGCAGGCAGATAGTGATAGGACAAGGGGGAACAGTGTCAAATTAAAAGAGGAGAGATTTAGGTAAGATATTTGGAGAAATTATTTAGCCACGGAGTGGTGAGGCACTGAAACAGGTTGTCTGGAGAACTTACGAATGCCCTGTCCTAGGAAGTTTTCAAGGCCAGGCTGGATGGGGCCCTGAGCAACATGATCTCATGGCTAGCCTCCCTGCCCAGGGCAGGGAAGTTGCAACTAGCATTCTGTGATTCTGTGATTAACAGGAGATATTAGTGAGTTTTTTTATTAATAGAGGTTGCACTTCCTCAAATACAGCACAATGTTTTGTTCTACATTTTTTCAAATGTTTTTAATCTGACAGTGTCACCGTGTTATAGCTACTGAATTTGCAGTCATCTTTGCTCCCAGGGTGTATATGGCTCATTTTCTTCCTGTCTGCTTTTGCTTTTTCCTATTATGCCTCTTACTGCCATCCCTCTAGGGGTTTGTTCACTCATACAGTCTTTTGCAGACAGATGAGAACATACTATGTCTGTGCCACAGACCAGCTTAAAACAAATACCAGTAAGCTATAGGTAGCAAGCTGTAAGTACTATTATACTTGAAGCTGATTTGGTGCATCTGGGGCTTCCAGTGTCTGCATACTTATCTGCAACCAGATCTGTAGCCAGTCCTGTATTTTGAGGTGCTATGTGCATGTTGCATTGGGTTTTGTTTGTTTTCCCTTACTCTTATTCCGTGGAAATTCCCTGCAAACCTCTGAGGTGATCAGTGCATTTTAGTAGGGTGCTGAAAGACTGTAAACAGGAGGAATGGGGTGTCCACCCTGCTTCTGCTGGATGATGGGACTGCTGAATATGCTGAGTGGTATAACAAGGGAAACTATTGCCTGTTCAGTCTTCCAGCTGAATCTGCACCCTCTGTGCACTTATCACCATTGGTGCGGGATTCTCTAATCCTGTTCTTACCCTGATCTTGGTGCTTATCCCCCACTTCTCAGAAGAAGCCATGATGAGTAGTGGGTGCCTGCACAGTATGATGCATTTAATGTTTTTACTTGACTTCTAACCACTCCCAGCTTAACAACATTGAATTCTGTTCTGCCTTTACTGTTTCAAGCCATGACAGCATTATCTTCCCCTTACGTCCCTCACAATCAATTCCCAGATTTAATTCTAGTGTCTTTATATTCCTTCTTCTTAACATTTGCTTTTCTTTCCCACAATGTGAACAAGCTATTCATTCAAGATAAATACATACAGAAGATCAGCTGTTCAGCGTGTCCCTATAGTGAAATATTAATCTGGGTTACTGAACTTGTACTATTTTATATGGAAAAAATATTGTTTAGTATACTCAAGAATCAGAATCAGCAGTGGTGGTACCACTTAATGAAATCTACATAATTTTTGCTAAAGCTTGCAAGGCTGTTTTACCCTTTCTCTGATGTTCCCTGTGCAGCCTGATTATTGCAAATGCTACTTACTCCCAGGTGTGTGTCTGCAGCATTGGTAATTAATGCACAATACGATTTGCAGGAAGCATGAGGAAAAGCACTGAAGTGAATTGATTAAAATTGCCACTTAGTTTAACAACAAGACAAGCTAACAAGTACCAAAGCCTAAATTATTTGAAGTGGGAGTCATGAAGAATAAAGTGGTTTTAAAAATAAAATGAGTCCTATGTCCATTGATCTGACAGCGTTCAAAATGTCTTCCCCAAAGCATTCTACTGACAAATTTCGCATGTTGATTAAAAAAAAAAATACCGCAGCTTTATTAAATGAGTAAAAACCTCTCACCTCAATGCCCTTGGGCAGAGTGCTTTCAATTTTGAGTGGAAGAGGCTGCCATCATCTTCTCTCTTACAAGGCCAATGGAGAAAAAACCCCAGATCCTCTGTGTTTCACCTAATATTTCCAAGAATGCCACTTACAGCCTTCCTGTGATGCGACTTAGTCTTACCCATGTGCTTGAGGGAATTGAATCTGGATGAAAAGGTGTCCTGCAAGTGTGTGTTGTCTAAAGAAGCAGCATTAGCATTAATAAATGCCAACACAGTTCTAGTACTATTCTAAATTCTCTTTTTTCTTTAGCTGCAGTAATTTACAATTAAAAATACATATCTTGACATGGCCCAAGGATTTAGCAGAAGTGCAACTGCTAATGCAGATATTTACCTCATCATGCAGTCACGTTCATTT